>NC_090449.1:970440802-970743832 GCF_031143425.1 Pleurodeles waltl | reverse complement strand
TCAAACACAAAGATGATGTGGGCCTCAAGGGAGGTGAGGTGCTGGGAAAGCAAAGAGATGGGTCAGTTCCTCACTGCGCAGGGGAGGTGATGCGTCAGTTTTTTCCTCTCAAGTGAGACGTTGAGTTGGTTCATTACTGGCAGGGGAGGCAATGCATTGATTCTTTCCTCACAGGAAATGCGATGAATTGATTTTTGGACATGCGGCCCCAGTTCCTTACTGAGGTGCAGGGTCGATGAAAAATTGCCACCTAGGGACGATGCATGGAAAATCCAGACATGCTGTGTTGATGGGATCATGGTGAAACAGGTGCTGCGTCAATTCTGCAGCCGCAAGACTGGCGCTGTGTTGATTTTCCAGCTGCGGGACAGGCCCTGCATCGACTCTTCAGCCGTGAGACAGGCGCTGTGTCGATTCTTCAGCTGAGAGACAGGTGCTGCATTGGCTCTTCCAGTGCGACGCATTGATGAAAGGATTTTCTCCTTCAGGTCATCTGCTTGCACTTCCAAGAGCCCAGGGCCTGGAGTTGGCACCACTTAGCAAATTAAGATTCTCAGCAGAAGCACCCAGGCACTGGCAGATGAAATTCTTGATGTCCCTGGAGGCAAGCTCAGTCCAAGACCTTGGACAACCTTTGGCAGCAGGATGTAGAAAGCCAAGTCCAATCCTTTTACTCCAAGGACAGAAGCAGCAGGCCAGTACAACAAAGAACAAAGCAACAGGTAGAGTGGCAGTCCCTTCTACAGCATCCAGCTCTTCTTCCTGGCAGAACCTCTTTAGTCCAGAAGGATTATAACTAAGTGCTGTCAGAGGTGTACTTATACCCATTTCTGTCTTTGAAGTAGACAAACTTCAAAGAGAATTCTTTGTAGTGCACAGGAACCTGCCTTCCCTGCCCTGGTCCCAGACACCTTCAAGGGGATTGGAGATTGCATTGTGTGAGAACAGGCACATCCCTATTCAGGTTAAAGTGTCCAATTTTAGCTCAGGAAGACCCATCAGCCTGGTGATGGGCCATCACGGTATGCATGGCACACCTCAGCTCCCTTTGTGTGACTGCACTAACAGCTCAACTGTCATACTGACCCAGGCATGTTTTCCACAGACAGGCAGAGGCACAGAATGGCTAATCAAAATAATGCCCACTTTCTAAACATGGCATTTTTAAACTTACAATTCAAAAAACAATTTCACCAAAAGATGTTTTTTTTTAATTGTGAGTCCAGAGACCCCAAACTCTATATCTCTATCTGATCTGATTAGAATATTACACTTACAAGATATTTGAGGGCAATCCCTGTGTTACCCTATGGGAGAGATGGGCCTTGCAATATTGAAACCTGAAATTAGCAGTATTTCACAATTAGGACATGTAAAACACACCAGTACTTGTCCTACCTTTTGAATACATGGCACCCTGCACATAAGGCTGCCTGGGGCCTACCTTAGGAGGGACATGCAGGTAATAAAAGGGAAGGTTTGGGCCTAGCAAGTGGGTGCACTTGCCAGGTCGACATGACAGTTTAAAACTGTACACACACACAGGCACTGCAATGGCAGGCCTGAGCCATAGTTAAATGGCTACTGAGAGGGTGGCACAATCAGTGCTGCAGGCCCACTAGTAGAATCTGATTTGGAGGCACTGGTGCCCTGTACTAGGGACTTACTGTAAAGCAAATATGCCAATCACGGAAAAAACAATCACCAGTACAATTTACACAGGGAGTGTTGAAAAGTCATCTTTTTGTTCTGTTCATGGTGCTGATGGTACCTGACTCTGACTGTGCTCTGGGCTCTGTAGCTAGATACAGGCCAGAGTTATTTTAAAATACACACATGTAGTAGACTACACTAGGTATTAGGGTACACATCCAATTGGCCTGACACACCCTGCAAGTCCCTAGTATATAATAGGGCAAGGGGGTACAATCTGCCTGTAAGTTTTACGACTCTGCCGTCCCATCTCTAGGGGGCACTGTAAATTGACTCACTGTAGCCTGGGAATCATCATTAACACTCACCCAAAGTCCTTTTCTGACACCCATTTGCTTCCCTTTTCGATATGGCATGCTATAGAAGAACTACATTTGCTCCCATGGACTTCAAGTTCCATATGCACTACCTGGTAATCGGTACGACCTGTAACCTGCCATCTATTGCTTCCTATGGGAAAAGTCTGGTTGCTCCTTTTTACTGGATTCTCACCTCCAGGATTTGTGAGAGTCTGAAACTGCACACACCTGTGGCCTCTCTTGATCTTGAGCAGCCCAGCCATGTTACTCTGCCCTGGGATTGCCACTGCCTGGAACTGCTTATAAGCTGCTATTTCCTGAAGCTCCTTGCCGTGCATTGGAGTTCGATTTATTTGTGTACCAGACCCCTTGTTGGATTGTGTTCAAGTCCTGTTCCTGTTCTGCTTCAGCCTGAACCTGCTCTCTGTTTCTCAGCTCTGTTCCTGCTTGTTTCAGCCAGAGCCTGCGCCCTGTTTCCCAGCCGTGTTCCTGCCTTGTTTCAGGCTCAACCTGCTCTCTGATTCCCAGTCCTGTTCCTACTTGTTCCAGCTCCCTGTGTTCCAGTCCTGTTCTTGCTTGTTACAGCCAGATCCCGCTCTCTGTTTCCGAGTCTTGTTCCTGCTTGTTCCAGCCAGAGCCTGCTCCCTGTTTTTCCAGTCTTGTTCCTGCCTTTGCTTCAGCCTGAGCTTGTTCCCTGTTCCTGCCTTTGCCTCCTAGTTTGTTCCTTCTGTTTCTGTTTCTTCTTGGGTTATCGTGTCTGGTAAGTGTACTATCAGTCCTCACCTGTGTATAAGTGTTTTCCTTTGTACTGGGGTTGGCTCCTGGTTTCCAGGAGGTAATTCCAGACCCCATCCTTTGCCTAGTGTTGTATGTAGTCTTTAGTGCCTAACAGTGACAGTGTGCTATTGCTGTTTTCCAGGAATTGCCACTGTGTTTCCAGCTGGACTCACAAGGGTTAGTCTTGTGTATCTAAGTACAATCCTTCTTTGTGCTCTAAGGGTCCAGGGACAGAATCACTTCTGCTGCCTCCTTTTTAAGGGGCTTGCGTGGTGAATATCTGTAAGAGTAGTCTGCACAGAGGCATTGACGTTCCCTGTTGCTGTGGGAAGTTCTGAGCTCTACCCTGTGTACAACCTTAGTGGTAACCCCAGTGTGTTTGTCCATTAATGGTCCGTTCCTTGTTTGTTCACGCTAAGGTTGCTCTGCCTTCACTATCCTGTTTTCTGTGCCTTACCATAGCTGTCCTTTTCCCGTGTATGCCTTTAGCTGCTCTTCTGCTTCAGTACATTATCTCCCTGGGAGATATTCTGTGTCCTCAAGGGGTGCCCCAATCAGAGTCATGACAAGACCCGTCCGAAACTGTCCCTAGTATATAATAGTGCATGGGGATTAGATGCTCAGCAGAATTTTTGCACTTGCATGTGTGCACTGCTGTGTGCTTTCTGACATTTTAAATACAGGCCTGCCTTGCAGCCTGCCTTTAAAAGTAAAATTCTTACCATTTGCTTGACAGACCCTAATAGTCCCTAGTAGATATTAGGGCAAAGGGGTGCCAACTACCTATAAGACTCTGACACATAATAGGGCATGGAATTAGAGGCCCAGCAGAATTGCTGCCATTTGCATGTGGCTACTGCTGAGGGGTTGCTGCCATTTTTAAATGCAGCCTGATTCTGCAGACTGCATGTAAATGGAAATGGTGTCCCAATTCGACTTTGGTGCTATTGGCTCTTTAAAAGTGCTAATCTACCTTATTGTCACATATAAGGTATCCCCAGGGTCTCCCCTAGTTGTCCCAGGGGTGAGGGGGTCGGGGTCATGTAACTATAAGCAGGGACCCCATATAAGATGTTTTACAAACCCTTGTGATGGAAAAACAAAATTCTCAATTCATTTTTCCCCCATTGTAGATACTGGACTACATTGGCTAACATTACAATATTATATTTTATTATAAATATAGGAGGGAAAAGCATAGACAAGTCATTCAAGGACTTAAAAGATTTGTTTTGATAAATCCAGCAATTTGCCATTCATGAATTTGTCATAACGTATACAGAAAATAAGCTGTAAGTGTAGTATTTGTTTCTTAAGATAGTGTTTATTTATTAAGTGTACTGGTAATGGTATGTTCCATCCTCCCCTGCCCTGGCACAATGTTATATCTTGGAATGTGAAGGGATTCTTGAGAGAGCAGTTGGAGTAGAGAGGTGGCTGTGCCAGGTGTGGCTGGAGTTCCTGGATACTATTCCTGTAAATAAATAAGTGAGTTCTTTCTACAGGATTTCTGATCTTCTTATTTTTATGATACAAAGAATACTACAATTTGGCGACGACCTGGGGATCTTTGGACTCTTTGTTGCCCAGGAACTTCAACACATCGTTTGATTTTAAAACGGTTCGTTTTTTGGATAAGAAAGGTACTGTTACTTTTGGTTTATTCCTTGTTCTGTGTCTCTCATCTTGTTCGCGAAGTTAAACACTTCGTATATGTTTTGTTTGGATTAAAAATACCTCTTCGGAGACGGACACGGACTCAGTTGTTCTGTTGCCAAGCAACGTATAAGAACCTCGAGCTGCCTCGCGTCTGTGATTTCCTTGTGTTTACACTTGGAAATCGGACTCAGCTGTTGTATTGCCAAGTAATGTACTGTGCCATTGAAGCCTTGAGCTGCCTCGCGCTTTTGATTTTCTCGTGTTTCACGTGGAATGTCATAGCGTTTCGTTGTAACATTATTTCTTTGATCTTGGCCCAGCTTGGCTCGCGTTTCTTGCTTGGAAAGTAAAGCGTTTTACGCTAATCTACTTGTCTTGGTGCTGGTTTTTTTCTTTTCTTCACGCTTCTTATTTAGCAATTATAGAGCGTTTTGAGAATCTCACTCCAAGGTATACTGTTGCCCTAGAAATTGTTTTTTTACATTTCAAGTACTACAGTGCCATGGAATATCATTTGGTTCGTGCTGTACATTTCAAGTGCATCAAGCATTAGAAATTGTTTTTCATCAAGATTTTCATTGTTGGCACTTTATTGAACCATTTTTGGGGCACAATAGAAAGTTAAATTTGCTATTCAATTAATAAAGAAAATTTTAAGGACAGATTTCTTCAGTTATGCAAAATATTTCTCCTCCTCCGTTTTTTCTATCGGTCCCTGGAGAACCACCAATTCCATGGAACAAATGGATAAAAGTGTTTTTAACCTACCTCCGTGTTTGTGGCAGCAATTTATCAGCGGAGAGGAAAGCATCTCTTCTTCAACACTGTCTTGGAGCGGAAGGGCAAGAGATTTTAGAAACTTTACCTTCAATCTCTTCTTCTGATGGCGCAGAAGGAGATTCTACTGGTAATGAATTGGAGATCTGCTTGCTTAAATTGGATAAACATTATTTACCTAAGGTTTCTATTGTTCTACAGAGATATTACTTTGGAAAGTGCAAGCAGAATGACGATGAAACTGTTGAAGAATTTGTGACGAATTTACGAAAGTTAGCAGCTCAGTGCAATTTTGCTGGAACACTTGAAGAACGTATTTGTGATCAACTAATGCTGGAATGCAAGAGTGACAAGATTAGGGAAGCATTATGGTCGAAAAATGATCCTACTTTGGAAGAAGTTTTGGCAATTGCAAAACAGGTTGAGCACTCAGAAATGTGCATGGATGATCTAAAGAAATCTAAGGGGATGTTAACTACTGTTCAATCTCTGACTTATAAGACTAAAGAACTTAAGAAATCCAAGTTAAATTGTTTTAGGTGTGGGTCTGTTTCTCATTTGGCCAACTGCAAAGAATGTCCAGCTGTTGGTGTGATATGCAACAAATGCAAGAAGAAGGGACACTTTGCTAAGTATTGTAGGTCTGGGACTAAACTTAAAATGAAAGTTAGTGAAGTTGAATGTGATGATAATAACCATGACTTCATTTTACAGGTGATCAATTATGTCAATTGTGTTTCTAAGGGGTTTTGTGATTATCCATCTGATTTTGTGGATGTGAATGGTGTGAGGATACAAATGATGATGGACTCGGGAGCAAAACTAACTTTAGTTTCTGTCACAGATTTTGAAAATTTATTTCAAGGAAATGTGTCTCTAGAAAGTCCTGATGTTACGCCTTATGGTTACGGTAGAAAACCTATTGATTTAAAGGGATATTTTAATGCTTCAATAGTGTTTAAAGGAAACAAAATTGATGGGAAGGTTTATGTTCCAGTTGTAGGAGACACTATCTTAAGTTGGCCGCATCAGAAATTATTAGGTATCACTCTTAATCCAAATGGGGTACCTCAAGTTCAAGTACAAAAAGTGTGTGATTTTGGGGAAGTGTTGATGAATGAATTTCCAAATGTTTTTAGTTCTAATGTGGGATGTATTAAAGGTTATAAGCATCGCATAGTGTTAAGAGATGGAGCTTTACCTGTTGCATGTAAAGCTAGGAACATTCCTTTTAGTTTGAGAGATAAAGTTAAGAGTGAGATTCAGAATTTGAAGTCTCAAGGAATATTTGAAGATGTGGAAGCTGCCCAATGGATTGCGCCTATAGTCGTAGCTTTAAAAAAAAATGGTGATATCAGGTTGTGTGTGGATTTGCGCAATTTGAACAAAGCGGTTATTGAGGATAGATTTCCATTACCTAACATCACAGAAATGGTAGGTTCTTTAGGTAAGGCAAAGTATTTTACTACTCTAGATTTAAGTTCTGCCTATCATCAGGTGCAGTTATGTGAGCAATCCAAATTGTTAACATCTTTTATAACCCCTTTTGGGGTGTATAAGTTTAACCGGATGCCTTTTGGTCTTTGCTCAGCAGCATCTGTTTTTCAAAGAATCATGTCTGATATATTGGGAAATACGGCTAATGTGAAGTTTTTCCAGGATGATGTGCTAATCTATACGGACACATTGGAACAACACAAAGAGAGAGTGAGAGCAGTTTTGAAGATTTTTGAAACTAAAGGAATAACTCTTAAAAGTGATAAATGTAAATTTTTTAGGTCTGATATTACGTATCTAGGTCATATAATTTCTGGTAGTGGTGTGAAACCTAAGGATGATTTGGTGAAGACTATAATCAATTTGTCTACACCTAAGAAGAGAGAAGATGTTCAAGTCTTTCTTGGGATGGCTGAGTATTATGCAAGATTTATTCCCAACTTTGCTAAGAGATCTGACTCCATTAGAAGGTTACTTAGAAAAGGTGTGATGTTTGATTGGTCTGAAGACTGTCAAAATGAATTTTTGGATCTTAAACAGGGTTTATCTTCTGCTCAATCTTTAAGTAGTTTTCTTCCGAGTTTGCCGTGTTGCATTATAACTGATGCTTCAGACAAAGGCTTAGGTTGTGTTCTTAAACAGGTGGTTGATGGAAAAGAGAGTATAATTGCTTTTGCTTCACGTGGATTGCGAGATGCTGAACATAGGTACTCTACCATAGAGAAAGAAGCTTTGGCAATATATTGGGCTATTAAGAAATTTAAACAGTTTCTTTGGGGAAGAAGTTTCACATGTCAAACTGATCATAAACCCTTGCGAGAAATTTTTGAGAAAAAAGGTTTAGACAATGTTTCTTCTAGAATCTGTAAGTGGGTTGTAGGATTACAAGATTTTCACTTCTCAATTAAGTATGTCCCTGGATGTGAAAACAAAACTGCTGATTGTCTATCCAGATTGGGAGTTGAGAATTTGGATGTTGGAGAGAAAGATGATTCTTGGTGGATTGATGATGAGGTCAGGGTATGTAGTGTGACGGATGGTTGTATATCTGAAGATGAATGGTTGCATGAATTGAACGAGGATAAAGAATTATTAGAGATCAGGGATTTGTTGTTGTCTGGGATGAGTTGGATAGATTCAGAAAGTAAAAATATGTCATTTAAGAAAATTTGGGATGAACTTTCTGTTCAGAATGGAGTAGTTTTGAGAGGTTCCAAGTTGATTCCTCCTCTTAAGCTTCGACAACGTTTAGTTGACCTGGCTCATTCTGGTCACCATGGAATATGTAAGACTATAGAAAGAATGCGTGGTGTATATTGGTGGCCTGGTATGGATCTAGTGTTGGAGAGAAAGGTCAGAGACTGTGTTGAGTGTAAAATTACAGACAAGTCCTTGAAGGTCAGGACACAACCCATGGAGTTGAAAGAGATTCCTAAGGAAGTTTGGGAAGAGGTTTGCATTGATATAATGGGGCCTATTAGTTGCGGAAGTGTTGCTAAATATGTTGTGGTACTGATGGATGGTTTGTCACGTTGGCCAGAAGTGTTAATAACTTCAGAAATAACGTCTTTGGTTGTCATTAAATTTCTTTCTAAAGTATTTGCAAGGGAAGGAAATCCTAAATTTATTCTGTCAGACAATGGGGTCCAATTTACCTCTAAGTTGATGAAAGAATTTTTGAAATCTAGAGGGATTGTGCATAAAAAAACAGCATTATGTCATCCTGAGTCTAATGGAATGGTTGAACGTTTCAACAGAACTCTAAAGGAAACCATTCAGTTAGCTAAACATTTGGGTACAAATTGGGAGAAGTCAGTGTTGTCTAAAGTTGTAGACTATAGGCTTACGCCTCATTCTAGCACGGGTCTATCACCGTTTGTATTGTTCAAAAAACGGATACCTCACACAATGATTTACCCTCCTTGGGTCAAAGAATATGTTGCAGAACAGTTCAATTATGAAGAGCAGAAAGATGTTGCTCTGAAGAAGTATGCGTATCTTCAAAAGAGAAGAAAAAGAGTGTTTGATGCTCGCAATTCTGTCAAACATATAGCTGTAAAAGTGGGTGATTCTGTCAAAGTGAGATTACCTGGTAAATTTCATAGTGGACAATCTCATTACAGTAATGTATTCAAAGTGATTAAGGTTTTCAGAAAAGCTGTAAAGCTAGATGATGGTCGTATTTGGAATGTAAGTAGAATTGTCAAAATATCATAATGTATAAATGTATTTATTCCTTTTGTTTTATTTGTTAGAATGGATATAGTGTAGTATTTGTTTCTTAAGATAGTGTTTATTTATTAAGTGTACTGGTAATGGTATGTTCCATCCTCCCCTGCCCTGGCACAATGTTATATCTTGGAATGTGAAGGGATTCTTGAGAGAGCAGTTGGAGTAGAGAGGTGGCTGTGCCAGGTGTGGCTGGAGTTCCTGGATACTATTCCTGTAAATAAATAAGTGAGTTATTTCTACAGGATTTCTGATCTTCTTATTTTTATGATACAAAGAATACTACAGTAAGGCTTTTCTTTCTGTGAGCCACAATCCAGACTTCTGAAGGTCCCCTCTGATTGTCAGTGCTAACAGGATTTGCAGAGCTGCTTGATTAAGTGTTAAGCTGCTGTTCAGGGGAGAGGCTATCTGGTGAAGGGTAGCTCTGGGGCTACACATGAATGTCAAAACAGGGGGAGGGATAATAAAACATGCAGCCTCAGAGAAGTACAGGACAGGTAGGGAATGCCATGTCACCTAACTCCCACCTTCTGGACCCCTCAGCTAGGTATGAGGCTTAAGGAAGGGATTTTCAGATGTTAGAAGGGGAGAGCTTTGGAAATGAGCAACTCTGGGGGTTGGTTTAGTCGTCTCTGACTGCTGTGCTGAAATTTCACTCGTCATGGATTTTGGAAGAATGGTGCTTTCTGGGACAGGGATATGCCACACTTTGGAGGAAGTGGTCATGCATCTGGGTGTCACTCTACATTCTATTGGTCAGGGGTACCCCCATTCCTGATGCCCAGGAGCTGGGAATAAATATGTGAATCTCAAATAGCCTCTCAAATCTGCTGCCTGAAGCTACAAGAGGGAGAACAATTGCCCTGCTAGAATCTGGACCTGCACCATTGGCCTGCACTTCTGAGTGAGCTGTGTCTGCTTCAAAATCTGTTACTACAGCCCTGGGGACAGGGCCTTGCTTCAAGAAGGACTCAGGAGTGGACTCCATGCAGCTAAAGGTTAACAGAGCTTCACCTGCATCATCAGCAAGAGTCTCCAGCATAGAGTGCATCGAGTGGACGTTCAAGGATTTGGCCAGGTGCATTGTGTGAATTGTGGTCCAACTTTCCAAGGATCATCCAGGAGGTTCCGGACCCTTGGATTTGAGTTTTGGACCCTTTGAACCTGCAAGGAGTACTTCTTAAAAAACCTTCTGAAGTTTGGAGAACTTTGGTAAAGTTGGCGCTTTGTGTTTCTAAGCAATAGAAAATGTTTATTCTTTAAAGAATCACATCTCTGGTTCTCCACATTGGATTTTATTGTGTGTTGTGTCTCCCTTATTTACTGTATTGGTGTTTTTGAATGCTTTACACTCTTGTTTCCTAAGTTAAGCCTGCCTACTTGGTTACAGCTACCAAGGGTTGAGCAAGGGGCCAATTTAATGTCACCTTTACTGAATCTATATTTGGTTAGTGGCCTTATTGCCAGGGGTAGGTTCATACTTACTACTATCAGTACCCCACTTTCCAACAGGGAGCACTTGCACTTTCTCACTGGTCAGCAGTGACCAGAGTTCTAAAGCCAGCAAAAACTAAATTCAACACAGGATCAAAAACAGAAGGTCAGAAGGAAAATGACAGGAGAAACCACGCCAGGAGCTGACAGTTCTAAGAATACACGATAACATCCACGCCATATGCAAGTGGCACACATATTGACACAACCATATCACCCACAACATCTCCCTCCACCTCACCCAGCCAATCGCATCGCACACACACATACACATATAGAGTCACACACACAACTCAATGCACAATATGACAGGTACAGGTCCCCTTGCAATGTGCACACATGGTCACAGTCGACAAGTTTGATTGATCCGTCTTTGTGGTGCCAACATTCACTTGGCAATGAATACTGGCACCATAATAACAGTTGTAGATGTGTTTGCTATGTGTTGTGTATCGGTGTGTCTGACCACTTGTGTTCCTGACATATGCATGTCACAGTAATTTAAAATAATTACTGTAACATGTATATGTCTGCAGTGATCCTGAGCTCATGTGCAGTGACCTCTCCAACATACACAGCCAAGACGGGTTCCCTATCTTTGTGTCCAGTGACAGGGGTAGTGTTTTCTCTGTGGTCCCATGGCAGCAGCGACGGAGGATCCTGTCCAGTCATGTCCAGCCGGAAACGGAAGTTGAATAGAGAGAAAAGGTGAGTTTTCACCCCTTTATCCCTGAATCCGCCAACTTAGAAGAGGAAGTCGGACCGCTACTTTGTTCTTGGTGGTAAGGCACATTGAAATTTGCTTGGCGGGAAGTGTAGCTGGAGTCCCGCTGTCAGCTACTCTTTCCTATGGCGATGTCATGGCAGATGGGAATCCTTGGTAGAGTTGGCGGGACTGGCAACATCAAAATAGGGTGGGCAGACCACCATGATGGTTGACGGGTTTTTAAACAGAAAACCGATGGTGGAACTGTTACTGCCAAGATCTAAATCAGGCCATTTGTCTTTGACCCAAGCAGATTATTTTTTATGCACATGTAGTAGGCCTTTTCCCTTATGCATATTCAAGGACCCATTGCAGGTAACTTACCCTAATTGTGTCAGAAATTCTGCTTAGCGGTACTGTTAGAAATGGGGTCTTTGGTTGACAGTCTGGTTACCCCCTGTTCAAGCAAGGACCCTCACTCTAGTTAGGATAAAAGAGAATCACCCTCAGCTAACCCCTGCTTACCCCCTTGGTAGCTTGGCAGAGCAGTAGGCTTAACCTCAGAGTGCTAGGTGTAAAGTATTTGTACCAACACACACAGTAACTTAATGAAAACACTACAAAATGACACAACACCAGTTTAGAAAAATAGGAAATATTTATCTAGACAAAACAAGACCAAAACGACAAAAATCCAACATACACAAGTCAAGTTATGATTTTTTAAAGGTTTAAAATAAAAAGAGTCTTTAGGTAGTTGTAACACCACACTAGCGCTGCTAGCGTGAAAATGTACCTGGTTTGCGTAAAAAATAACCCCGCACGGGCGGTGTGCGTCGAAAGTAACCCTGCACGGCTGTGTGCGTCGAAAACAACTCGGCACGGCGGTGCGTGTTGAAAAAGCCAGCCACACGACGATCCGAAAGTCCCGCGGCGCAGGGTGCGATCTCTCAGCCTCCGTCAGCGATGCTGCGCGTCGTTTCTCCTGCTCCGGGCGTCGGTTTTTCGGTCGCGTTTCCTGCGGCGTCGTTTCTCAGCTGCGGAACCGGCGTCGCGTCGTTTTCTCAGCCGCGATCGGATTCGCGTCGATCTTTTCTCCGCACGGCGCTCGGTGCGTGTATTTTTGTCCTTAGGCTGCCAGCCTCTCCTTTCAGGGTCCCAGGAACTGGAAGGGCACCACAGAGCAGAGTAGGGGTCTCTCCAGAGACTCCAGGTGCTGGCAGGAAGAAGTCTTTGCTATCCCTGATACTTCAACAACAGGAGGCAAGCTCTACATCAAGCCCTTGGAGATTTCTTCTTCAAGATGGAAGGCACACAAAGTCCAGTCTTTGCCCTCTTACTCTGGCAGAAGCAGCACTGCAGGGAAGCTCTACAAAGCACAGTCACAGGCAGGGCAGCACGTTTTCCTCAGCTCTCAGCTCTTCTCCAGGCAGAGGTTCCTCTTGGTTCCAGAAGTGTTTCTGAAGTTTGTAAGTTTGGGTGCCCTTCTTATACCCATTTTAGTCTTTGAAGTCACCTTTCTTCAAAGGGGACTCACACCTTCTTGTGAAATCCTGCCTTGCCCAGGCAAGGCCTCAGACACACACCAGGGGGCTGGAGACAGCATTGTCAGAGGCAGGCACAGTCCTTTCAGATGAGAGTGACCACTCCACCCCTCCCTCCTAGCAGAGATGGCTAATCAGGAAATGCAGATCACACCCCAGCTCCCTTTGTGTCACTGTCTGGTGTGAGGTGAAAAACAACCCAACTGTCAAACTGACCCAGACAGGGAATCCACAAACCAGGCAGAGTCACAGAATGGTTTAAGCAAGAAAATGCTCACTTTCTAAAAGTGGCATTTCCAAACGCACAATCTTAAAATCAACTTTACTAAAAGATGTATTTTTAAATTGTGAGTTCAGGGATCCCAAACTCCACATGTCCATCTACTCTCTAGGGGAATCTACACTTTAATCATATTTAAAGGTAGCCCCCATATTATCCTATGAGAGAGAGACAGACCTTGCAACAGTGAAAACGAAATTGGCAGTATTTCACTGTCAGGACATATAAACCACATTACTATATGTCCTACCTTATCCATACACTGCACCCTGCCCTTGGGGCTACCTAGGGCCTACCTTAGGGGTGCCTTACATGTAAGGAAAGGGAAGGTTTAGGCCTGGCAAGTGGGTACACTTGCCAAGTCGAATTTACAGTGTAAAAATACACATACAGACACTGCAGGGGCAGGTCTGAGACATGATCACAGAGCTACTTATGTGGGTGGCACAACCAGTGCTGCAGGCCCACTAGTAGCATTTGATTTACAGGCCCTGGCACCTCTAGTGCACATTACTAGGGACTTACTAGTAATTCAAATATGCCAATCATGGATGAACCACTTACATACAATTTAAACAGGAGCACTTGCACTTTAGCACTGGTTAGCAGTGGTAAAGTGCCCAGAGTAACAAAAACAGCAAAATCAGAGTCCAGCACGCATCAACAACCTGGGGAACAGAGGCAAAAAGTTAAGGGAGACCACGCCAAGGATGAAAAGTCTAACACGTGTCCCCCCCAGCTAAAAGTGGGGAGCAACTACCCAACCTCATGGGAGTTCTCATCACTAAGGCGGAAGAACCTGGACAGACCATCAGCATTGGCGTGCTCTGTACCGGGTCGATGTTCCACCGTAAAGTCCATCCCCTGTAGGGAAATGGACCACCTCAACAGTTTTGGGTTCTCACCCCTCATCTGCATTAACCATCTGAGGGGTCTGTGGTCGGTCTGAACTCGGAAGTGAGTCCCAAACAAGTAGGGCCT
Source organism: Pleurodeles waltl (assembly GCF_031143425.1). NCBI lineage: Eukaryota > Metazoa > Chordata > Amphibia > Caudata > Salamandridae > Pleurodeles > Pleurodeles waltl. Next base: position 970,729,873 of record NC_090449.1, on the reverse strand, counting down.
TAGCTTCTTCAGTGCCCAGACCACAGCAAACGCTTCACGTTCTATGGCACTCCACCTACGTTCCCTGGGTAGTAACCTCCTGCTAATGAAGGCTACGGGTTGATCTAGGCCCTCTTCATTCAGCTGTGAGAGTACTGCTCCAATACCATGCTCTGAGGCGTCTGTCTGTACAACAAACTCCGTGGAGTAGTCAGGTGCCTTCAGCACAGGTGCTGTGCACATGGCAGCCTTCAGGGCATCAAAAGCGTTCTGGCAAGCCTCTGTCCAGATCACTTTCTTGGGTTGCTTCTTAGAAGTCAACTCAGTTAAGGGGGTAACAATGGTCCCATATCCCTTAACGAACCTCCGATAGTATCCTGTGAGACCTAAAAAGGCTCTCACTTCAGTCTGGGTCTTGGGAGGCTCCCAAGCCAGAATCGTGTCAATCTTAGGCTGTAGGGGTGCCACCTGGCCACTCCCCACCTGGTGTCCTAAGTACACAACAGAACCCTGCCCTATTTGGCACTTGCTCGCCTTAATAGTGAGGCCTGCCTTCTGCAGGGCCTCTAACACTCTCCAGAGGTGTTGCAGGTGTTCCTCCCATGTGGAACTAAACACAGCAATGTCATCCAGGTAGGCGGCACTGAACTCATCCAGTCCTGCCAACACCTGGTTGACCAACCTCTGAAAGGTGGCAGGGGCATTCTTCATCCCAAAGGGCATCACATTGAAGTGGAAGTGCCCATCGGGGGTAGAGAATGCTGACCTCTCCTTTGCCCCTTCAGTTAAGGCAATCTGCCAGTACCCAGATGTTAAATCAAACGTACTGAGGTACTTGGCAGCTCCTAACCGATCAATGAGCTCATCAGCTCGGGGGATGGGGTGTGCGTCAGTCTTGCTGACCGCATTGAGACCCCGGTAGTCCACACAGAACCTAAGTTCTGGAGTGGCACCAGGAGCAGCAGCCTTTGGGACCAAGACCACTGGGCTGGCCCAAGGACTGCTGGAGTGCTCAATAACCCTGAGGGCTAACATTTTGGAGACTTCCTCCTTAATGCAAGCCCTCACCCTGTCAGTCACCCTGTAAACCTTATGTTTAACAGGTGTACTGTCCCCAGTGTCCACATCATGTGTGCACAGGTGTGTGACTCCTGGGATCAGGGAAAACAGCGAGGCGAACTGTCCCAGCACGTGGCGACAGTCCCTCTGCTGTTCCTCAGTCAGGGAGGGGGAGAGGATCACTCCCTCCACAGACCCATCTTTCTCTCCTGCAGACAGGAGGTCAGGAAGAGGCTCACTCTCTTCCTCCACCCCGTCATCTGTCGCTAGGAGCATGGATAGCTCAGTTCGCTCAAAGTGTGGTTTGAGGCGGTTGACATGTAGGACCCTCAAGGGGTTCCTGGGGGATTGCAAGTCTACCAGATAGGTGACCTCGCTCTTTCTTTCCACCACCTCAAAAGGCCCAGTCCACTTATCTTGGAGAGCCCTAGGCTCCACTGGTGCCATGACCCACACTTTTTGTCCAGGCTGAAACTCAACCAGAGTGGCATTCTGGTCGTACCACCGTTTCATATCCTCCTGGCTTGCTTCCAGGTTCTCCTGAGCGAGACTCCTGAAGCGGGCAGTCTGGTTTCTTAGTGCCAGCATGTAGCTAAATACATCCTGGGGTGGTTTACTAGGAGCTTTCTCCAAAGCCTCCTTCACCAGACTGAGCGGTCCCCTCACAGGGTGGCCATAGATGAGCTCAAAGGGGCTAAAGCCAAGTCCCTTTTGAGGCACCTCCCTGTAAGCGAACAGAAGGCATGGCAAGAGGACGTCCCACTTACGCCTCAAGGGCTCTGACAGGCCCTGAATCATGCCTTTCAAGGTGCGGTTGAATCTCTCAACCAGACCATTACTTTGGGGGTGGTAAGGGGTGGTGAACTTGTAGGTTACCCCACACACCTTCCACAGAGACTTCATATAAGTGGATATGAAGTTTGTACCCCTATCAGATACTACCTCCTTGGGGAACCCCATGCGGGTAAAAACCCCCATCAAGGCACGTCCCACCACGGGGGCGGTGACCGTCCTTAGAGGAATAGCTTCTGGGTACCGTGTGGCATGGTCCACCAAGACCAGGATGAACCTGTTGCCCATGGCTGTCTTGGGATCCAGAGGCCCCACAATGTCAATTCCTACCCTTTCAAAGGGAGTACTGACTACCGGTAAAGGTTGGAGGGGAGCTTTGCATTTCCCCCCACTCTTGCCACTTGCCTGACAAGTCTGACAAGATCTACAATAAGCAGCTGACTGCTTGTTCATCAAGGGCCAGTAAAAGTGGGAGACAAGCCTCTTATAGGTCTTGTCCTGCCCTAGATGTCCTGCCAAAGGCACATCATGAGCCAAACCCAGTAGGAAGGCCCTGAAGCCCTGGGGTACCACCAGCATACGAGCTGACCCCGGCTCAGGAACCTTAGGCTCACTATACAGGAGGCCATCCTCCCAATAAATCAGGTGAGTACCTGGCACCCCGCCAGCCGCCTGGGCTGCAGCCTGCTGCCGCAGTCCCTCAAGAGTAGGGCACTCCTTCTGCGCTGTGCAGAATACTTCCCTGGTGGGTCCCCCTTCCTGCTGCCACTGCGACAGCTCAGGGACCTCCCCCAGTTCAGCCACCTGTTCCCCTGTAGGCTCCGGTGCATCACCCTCAGGCTCTGCCTCCTCCCGGACCGTGGGAACTTTTGGGGCGGGTCTCCCGCGCCCCCTGCCTTTCCTCTTCTTGGCGGTCCCCTGGGCCACTGTTTCAGGCTCCAGGGGCTCTTGACTACCCTGATTGGCTGCCATAGACCGGGTGGATACGCATACCCACCCAGGCAGACCCAACATCTCCAAGTGAGACCTGTGTTCCACCTCCTTCCAAGGGGAATCTTCCAGGTCGTTGCCTAGCAAACAATCAACAGGCATGTTTGGACTCACAGCTACTTTCCAGGAACCTGAGACCCCCCCCCATTCAAAGGGAACCTGCGCCACTCTGCAGAGGCGCTCAGAGTTATCTACTGCAACTACTTGGTGAAGTACCCGGGGATCAATCTGCTCTTCAGACACCAGGTGACTCCTCACTGTAGTCACACTGGCTCCTGTGTCTCTCAGAGCCTCCACCCTCTGTCCATTGATGGTCACCCATTGCCTGTACTTCTTAGTGTTATCAGGCACTAGGTTTCTCTGGACCATCTCACTGTCCCCTAGTGAGACAAGGGTCATTTCTGCTGGTTCCCACCCACCTGAAACCAACTCCTCCCCAAGCGCTACACTGGCCAAACCCTGGGACGGTGCACCAGTGGGTGCCGGTGTACTTTTGGGGCATTTGGGGTCCCCCCTCACATGACCCACCTGGTCACATGAATAGCACTTACGTAGGGGACCACCTGCCATTGGCTTCCCTTTGGAGAACCATGGCTTCTTTTCACTGGGGGGTTGGGAATCCTTACCCTGGGAATCAGTTTGGGGCCCTTTAGAGAACTCATCCTGTTTGCCCTTACCCCCCCCTTTCTTCTGAGAGGGACCCTGCCCACCCTTGGCGTGGTCTCCCCCATACCTCTTTTGGACCCTGGTGCTCTCCCAGCGGTCCGCTTCCTGTGCAAGCTTCCTGGGGTCAGTCAGCTTGCTGTCAATGAGGTGCTGGCGCAGCTCTGGAAAACATAAACTGTACAAGTGCTCCCAAGCAATTAAATTGTAAAGCCCCTCATACGTGTTTACCTTACTGCCCTTCACCCAAACATCCAGTGACCTGCAACAAGAATCAACACATTCCAACCATGTTTGGGATTCCTTTCTCTTGTAGGATCTAAACTTCTCCTTGTACTGCTCAGGGGTGAGACCATACCTGGTAAGTAAGGCCTCCTTCATGGCAGGGTAGGTGAGACTCTGAGCATCCCCTAAGGCAGTCAGTGTGTCCCTCCCCTCTGCCTCAAAATGCTTCCACAGGGCTGCCCCCCAATGAGCTTCAGGGACCAGGTTCATGTGGAGAGCTGACTCATAACCCTTGAACCACAAGTAGATATCATCCTCCCTCTTATAATCCCTCACAAGGTCTTTTGGGATGTGTACCCTTCTCTCAGGCTGCACTGTAGAATTGCTGCCACCATCCCTACTGGACTGACTCCTCTGATCAATCTCTTTTAAACTGAGCTCATGAGCCATGTTTATCTTCCTTTCCTCAAGGGCCAGCTTTCTCTGTTCCACCTCTAGACTGAGCTTTTTCAGCTCCAACTGGTACTCCCTCTCTGCCTGTCTGTCCTGTAACTCTCCAGGTGTCAGACTCTTGGAGGACACACTGCTACCTGCCCTGGAGATTCTCCCCTGAGACATAGCAGGCCCACCCACTACATCAGTGTGAGTGACTTGCAACTCCTCTTCCCCCTCTGGCTCCTCATCTGTGTGCCCCTCAGCTGCTTTGGCTGTCACCCAGGCCCTCAGCGCCTTTTGCAGCTCATCCTTCTTGGATGAGCTCTTAATGGGACAGCCAACATTACTACAAAACTGCTTCAACTGAGCCACTTTGTAGCTCTCCAATTTCTCCAAGTCAAAAGCAGCTTCAGCTAGGGCATCTCCAGGCTGAGACATGATGAGAGGTTAAAAAAATATGCACAGTTCCAAAAACAGAAAAGCAAGTTCTCAAATGAAGTTCCAGAAAAGTCAATCACGGGATCAGCGAAAAAAAGAAACTGAATGCAGAGAAAAACAGTCCAAGTAGAAAAAAACAAAAATCACAAGACTAGTAGTATGTGGTCACGTAGTGGTCTGAGATCAAAACAGTAGTGTACACTTAATTACTGTATGTCAAGTACAAATACAAGTCCAAATCCCGACCGCTGGTCACCAATGTTAGAAATGGGGTCTTTGGTTGACAGTCTGGTTACCCCCTGTTCAAGCAAGGACCCTCACTCTAGTTAGGATAAAAGAGAATCACCCTCAGCTAACCCCTGCTTACCCCCTTGGTAGCTTGGCAGAGCAGTAGGCTTAACCTCAGAGTGCTAGGTGTAAAGTATTTGTACCAACACACACAGTAACTTAATGAAAACACTACAAAATGACACAACACCAGTTTAGAAAAATAGGAAATATTTATCTAGACAAAACAAGACCAAAACGAAAAAAATCCAACATACACAAGTCAAGTTATGATTTTTTAAAGGTTTAAAATAAAAAGAGTCTTTAGGTAGTTGTAACACCACACTAGCGCTGCTAGCGTGAAAATGTACCTGGTTTGCGTAAAAAATAACCCCGCACGGGCGGTGTGCGTCGAAAGTAACCCTGCACGGCTGTGTGCGTCGAAAACAACTCGGCACGGCGGTGCGTGTTGAAAAAGCCAGCCACACGACGATCCGAAAGTCCCGCGGCGCAGGGTGCGATCTCTCAGCCTCCGTCAGCGATGCTGCGCGTCGTTTCTCCTGCTCCGGGCGTCGGTTTTTCGGTCACGTTTCCTGCGGCGTCGTTTCTCAGCTGCGGAACCGGCGTCGCGTCGTTTTCTCAGCCGCGATCGGATTCGCGTCGATCTTTTCTCCGCACGGCGCTCGGTGCGTGTATTTTTGTCCTTAGGCTGCCAGCCTCTCCTTTCAGGGTCCCAGGAACTGGAAGGGCACCACAGAGCAGAGTAGGGGTCTCTCCAGAGACTCCAGGTGCTGGCAGGAAGAAGTCTTTGCTATCCCTGAGACTTCAACAACAGGAGGCAAGCTCTACATCAAGCCCTTGGAGATTTCTTCTTCAAGATGGAAGGCACACAAAGTCCAGTCTTTGCCCTCTTACTCTGGCAGAAGCAGCACTGCAGGGAAGCTCCACAAAGCACAGTCACAGGCAGGGCAGCACGTTTTCCTCAGCTCTCAGCTCTTCTCCAGGCAGAGGTTCCTCTTGGTTCCAGAAGTGTTTCTGAAGTTTGTAAGTTTGGGTGCCCTTCTTATACCCATTTTAGTCTTTGAAGTCACCTTTCTTCAAAGGGGACTCACACCTTCTTGTGAAATCCTGCCTTGCCCAGGCAAGGCCTCAGACACACACCAGGGGGCTGGAGACAGCATTGTCAGAGGCAGGCACAGTCCTTTCAGATGAGAGTGACCACTCCACCCCTCCCTCCTAGCAGAGATGGCTAATCAGGAAATGCAGATCACACCCCAGCTCCCTTTGTGTCACTGTCTGGTGTGAGGTGAAAAACAACCCAACTGTCAAACTGACCCAGACAGGGAATCCACAAACCAGGCAGAGTCACAGAATGGTTTAAGCAAGAAAATGCTCACTTTCTAAAAGTGGCATTTCCAAACGCACAATCTTAAAATCAACTTTACTAAAAGATGTATTTTTAAATTGTGAGTTCAGGGATCCCAAACTCCACATGTCCATCTACTCTCTAGGGGAATCTACACTTTAATCATATTTAAAGGTAGCCCCCATATTATCCTATGAGAGAGAGACAGACCTTGCAACAGTGAAAACGAAATTGGCAGTATTTCACTGTCAGGACATATAAACCACATTACTATATGTCCTACCTTATCCATACACTGCACCCTGCCCTTGGGGCTACCTAGGGCCTACCTTAGGGGTGCCTTACATGTAAGGAAAGGGAAGGTTTAGGCCTGGCAAGTGGGTACACTTGCCAAGTCGAATTTACAGTGTAAAAATACACATACAGACACTGCAGGGGCAGGTCTGAGACATGATCACAGAGCTACTTATGTGGGTGGCACAACCAGTGCTGCAGGCCCACTAGTAGCATTTGATTTACAGGCCCTGGCACCTCTAGTGCACATTACTAGGGACTTACTAGTAATTCAAATATGCCAATCATGGATGAACCACTTACATACAATTTAAACAGGAGCACTTGCACTTTAGCACTGGTTAGCAGTGGTAAAGTGCCCAGAGTAACAAAAACAGCAAAATCAGAGTCCAGCACGCATCAACAACCTGGGGAACAGAGGCAAAAAGTTAAGGGAGACCACGCCAAGGATGAAAAGTCTAACAGGTACCAATTGATTTCATTTGGACTCTCACAATATCATGACTCCCCTTTCAGCAATAATTTCCTTAAAACCTCCTGCCATTATCATCACCTGCGCAATGAAATCATCTGCCCTTTCTCACAGCCCCTTATACACTGCCTTGGTATCACTGACTGTCGTGTTATGTGTGAGGAAAGGATTTTATTTTGGAAACTAAAATAACCAATGCTGTTATACATTCCTGCTATGAAAGCTACCAGCATGAAAACACAATCATACTTTATTGAAACAATGAAGGAAAAGGCTTCCATGTTCTATATCTGTACAACAAAATATCAATTTGACCTTACACTGTGACCTCACATTTTTCCATTTCAGCTATGGGTAGTTAATACATTGCATCTTGGTACTTGTAGTCCTGTCTATAAAGGGAAAAACAAAACAGCAAGAGCCATGTTTAAAAAACAAGATACATCTGACAAGAGAGAGTTTGAGATTTCTGCTTTAGAATCCTGCAACTTATTGTGTTTATTTAAATGTTGAATTCACTGAATCTGATTATGTAATGCAGAGACTTTACTTTTGTTTAAAAAATACATCAAGCACTTGTAAATATTTTAGTAAAGCTGGCCACTTTTGTTTTTCAGTGCTGTGCTTTCATTGGTATATATTTGTCAATTAACTTTAAACTATATGTATGACATAGTGCTTTTAATTTTGGCCTGTCACATTATTCTAAGTTATTGAAAACATTGTACAAGGAAATAAGAACTCTGGGTTTCCATAAGATCCTTTCATGGCAACATTGTGAAATAAACTGCAATGATTAGCATGTACTGTCCTTCCAAAATCTGATAAGCTGCACTGGGTGATGCTTGTGTAGCATGTCAGTTAAATATTGTGTATGTGTGAGGCCGGACTGTAACATCACTGGTCTGACACATGTACAACTGTACAACTAGTTGAGCTCTCTTCTGCTGGCAAAGTAATATTACAGCTTCTGCATGCAAATAAGTGATCCATGAAAATGTTTTCATATAAAAGCTATAATATGCCAGTAGTAGTGGCACATGGTTGACGTCCTAGTGCCCCTAAGGGGCAGACACTACTGCCTTTATCACATTCTGCAGGGGAGCCTCATCATTTAGGGCCAGATGTAGCAAGGCATTAGCGCCTCACAAACGGCAAAAAACGCCGTTTGCGAGGCGCTAATGCCCGCACGCGACACAGAAACACATTTTGCGAGTCGGAACCGACTCGCAAAATGCGTTTCCGACTCGCAAATAGGAAGGGGTGTTCCCTTCCTATTTGCGACTCGCACCGCGATATAAGTTGATTTAGCGGTCGCAAATCAACTCGCAGTTACCATCCACTTGAAGTGGATGGTAACTCATTTGCAAACGGGAAGGGGTCCCCATGGGACCCCTTCCCCTTTGTGAATGATCACAAAATTATTTTTTCAGAGCAGGCAGTGGTCCTATGGACCACTGCCTACTCTGAAAAAAAACGAAACAAAAGGTTTCAGTATTTTTTTCTACGTGCAGCTCGTTTTCCTTTAAGGAAAACGGGCTGCAAATAGAAAAAAAAAACACTGCTTTATTTAAAAGCAGTCACGGACATGGTGGTCTGCTGTCTCCAGCAGGCCACCATCCCCGTGAGTGCCCAGACTCGCTATGGGGTTGCAAACTGCGACCCACCTCATTAATATTAATGAGGTGGGTCTTTGCGACCCCATAGCGAGTCGCAGAAGGGGTCTGAGACACCTTTCTGCATAGCAAATTGCAAGTCGCAATTTGCTGTCTTCCTACATCTGGCCCCTAGTGTTTTGCCACTGGCTGCATTACTTCAAGGAACATAGCAAACATAATATAGCCAGTCAAGGTCCTCGCTCTGGTGGTTTAAATGAATGTTTTATGCTGTCCGTTGAGTGCGTATTGTGTCTAGATCTTGGTATTTAATTGTTTTACATTTTGCTTCTGTGGGTATGGGTTTTGCAATCTGTCAGTAAAGCGTGTGATATCTACAAAGGGCACCACAACCAAGAGCCCTTTGGGTGCTGGCACTACCAGGCTGCCTGGTTGACATAAGAACAAGTAATGCCATCTTCTTGCATCTCATGAGGGCGTGAGGGCTGGTTCTAATCCCTTGTGAAACTACCTATTTCCTAAAGGGCTGGAGTAAATAAAGGCATCTTGTGTAATTAAAATGTGACTGACGTTTTCATAGATTTTCCCAATCTGGAAAAAATAACGGTGTTATTTTTGCCATACCGTCGAAGAAAACTCCATGTGACATTTAGAATGAGTCTGTAAAGCTTTTATTGAAAAAAAACGTTAATAGTTTCTGAATCACAGGGCACTCAGCCAAGGAGACCATCCCCTCACAACCAGCAAATGGAGACACGGTCCCCCACAATAGGGAAGATGCAACCCTGTGTTGTACTACAAACAGGTGCATCGCTGAGCTCAGGAGAGTATAATATAGCTTTCATACGGAACGATAATATAAATAATGCAAAATGCACGTATTGAGTGGCAAGGCAGCTCATCTTACCTCAGAGATGGGTACATCACATGAGTTTGCACGAAAAATATGAGTTATGAGTTGCTCTAGACAAATATAATTGTTTTTTAATTTCACAACAGCTACTTTTTGCACATCATCCACCAAGATTAAGTTTGTGACTACTACCCCTGATACTGCAAATCGTATGCTACTCTGGAACCAGAGGTTAGTGGTAGTAGGGTAATGGTGTAGTTGTTATTTGATTATTATTGTGTTCTCCGAATACCCGACATTCAGTGCTGGTATTGTGAAGAGAAGCACATTAGTGGGTAGGATGAGCTTTGCCCATGTTAGATTGATGAGTATACAGATTTAGAGGGGATCGAAATGTAGTTATGAGAAACCGTGGCAGTCTGGAGGTAGTGGACGGAGGCAGAGAGAGGGGAATTGGCAGTGCATGCTATGGAAGAGTGGCAGATAAGGATGGGCAGTGTTTAGAGTTCAGAAAATAAAGAAAGATTTAGTGGAGAAACAGAGAATGGGTGACACATGAAGATGATCAGTGTTAAAGTGCATATATACAATGATGTCTATATGAAGGTATATTGTCATATTTACATCTCTTTCTCTCACTATATATATATATATATTCACTTAGAAAACCAAAGGCGAGGGCGGGATCAATAGTTACCTTAGGGCTGGAGTTATAGTTACCTTAGATAACTCTAACTACAACTGGTGAATTTCTTTGGTTTTGTATGTTTAAAATGTGAGCCTAAATATAACGTCCGTATAACCTTTGTTTTCTTAAGTGAATTTCTAAGTTTTTTAAAGTTCTATTTCCTAACTATAACATCTCAGTAATCTTTGTTTTTGTCAGTGAATTTCTATGTTTTTTTTTAACATAGTAATTTTCATTACTTTACATTAATCCAATCACTGCCATGCATGGCCTTCAATGTGGCGCCCCGTCCCCTGGCCCTTTTCAGCCCCGGGGACCCCATCCCCCAGGGCCCTGCCTTCTAAATGTTTTTTTGGGGGTGTGGTGGCCATGCGGCCCCTCCCATACCACAGCAGATTTTGGCCTTGGGGACCCAGGGAAATGACCACAGACACACATACTATTCAACCCTAAACCTTCAGTGTACGGGTCTGAGACCTTAACCACTAGGCCAAATGTCACTCCTTAGCATGTGGTGTCCAGACTTAGCTATGGATTTTGAGTGGAAAAAGACTTCAATGTTACATCACTATGAATGTTTAACAGTTAAAACACTGGAAAATGAAGTCACACTGCCATGAGATACAATGATGTGAACCTTCAGCCTACTGAGTGACAGGCCAAGAGCTTTATCATTAACCAAGGTCTACTGTTCATCCAAACGTAACTATAACATTTGTCCCAAATATCTTGCTAGTCTGACTCTTTGACTTCATTAATTGAAGTAATTGTATGGAGAGACCATTGCAATAAAAATGTTTCTCTTTTCCATCCCATTACGGAATGGGAGTGAAAGTGAGGTAGAGGGAGAGGGAGGGGGAGGGAGGAGAGGGGGAGAGACTGGATCCAGTGGAGGAGCATCAAGGCCCCCGTGGTCCTAGCCGGCTCCCCATGTCCTGCTGGAGCTGGCATAGCTCCCACAAGCAGGGAGCTGTTTAAATAGCAGCTCCCTGCTTGTGGGAGCAATGCTGTCATCTGTTTGCCTGCATGCATATTTGCGTGCAGGGAAACTGATGAAAACTTTGCTTTCTGCAAGCAAGAGCTGTTTGACAGCTCTCACTTGCAGAAAGTGGAGTGTTTGCTCTGATTTGGCGGGTGCTGTCAAAGCTCTTGCCAAGTCAGAGCAAACATCTATGTCCTGGGTTGGGAACCCCAGGACATAGCAAGAACTGGCCCTGAGTAGTAGCTGTCCCCAGGGCCATCAATGTGAAGTAGTCCCAGGGAGGTGGTGGTACCCAGGACTCAGGGCCCACAACGGAATCCCTCATTATTTAAGTTCAGCCCCTGGGAGTTGGTGGTCCCCGGAGCTGCGGAGGGGGCCATGTGACTCCCTGAATTCTATTTGATTTCTGCCCCGGGGAGGTGGTGCTCCCAGAGGTTGTGTGGTGGGAGTTGCAACCCCCCTGCATCCCTGCATACAATAGACACTTTTCACTGGGGAGGTGGTGCTCTGTGGGGCTGCAGGGGGGCCTCGAGACTTCCCTGCACACAATTGACACTTTGCCCTGGGACAGTTCCCCGTACTCAATGTTATTAAAGCCTTGGGGAGGTGGTAGTCCCTGGGGCATGGGCACATAATAATTATAAGCCCCAGGAAGGTGGTGGTCCCAAGGGCATAAAAGTGCCCTAGGAGGGGGGCCCAATGCACCTCCCTCCTTTATTTTCATAAGCCACCTGGACCTGGCCCACGCAGGGGCTTAATTTAAACAAGAACGGGGCCCACACATTTTTAACATTTTTTTGCCAGATCCACCGTGACTGGTGATGAAAAGTTTAAAAAACATGCTTTTTTGCCCGGTGGGGGGATGGTTCCCTCTGGCACTACAGCACTAGAGCTAAGGGGTCAGGGTGTCCCTACTCTGGCTTCTCTTTTTTTTATATCTTTTTTTTGTGGGACTCAGCTTCAGCTGCCAAAACTTCCGGGTTGAAGTGTTGGCAGCCAATCAGAGTTCTGCATTGCCCTGCACAAGCTCGTTATTACTCATGAATCCTTCGTGCCTCTAGATAACTATATTTATTTTTACTACTGAACTTATTTATACCACATAATGAAAAGCATTCTTTCTTTCAGAAACAAGAGCTACATTTCTGCTAAATTTGGTGTCATTCCATCCAACGGTTCCTGCTGTAGTCATGTCTAAAATCCCTTTGGGAATTATAATAGGAAACACACTTTTTTTGATCCCCCCATTTTCTCAGCACCCACTTCACGGACCAGCCTAAAACTTCCCATGTATAACAAGATTCTCTGGATCACTTTTTTTGGAAAATTTTGTGAAAGTTCATCAAGTGTGTGTGGGTGTGTGTGTATATGTATCATGTTTCACATTGTCACTTCCCATGCAGCCCAATTCCACTTCAATGGCCACATGGAACCTATAGATGAAGGCGGAACATCCAGGTTCAATTGAAGCACTCCTATTTTACTTACTTCTGCAAAACAGTGCACGGGTGATCCTATTCATGGAGGGGACCACACTAGCGTGGCATGGTAAACCTGTGCTTGTTCCCGCCTGGTGACACAAAGTCTGCTTCGAGCGGGCAGCTTTAAAAATGCTCCTGTTGGCTGGGAGCAGACCTTTGACCAGTTTCCCAGGCTGCACTGATGCGGTTAGGGAAACAGGTCAAGAGATTTTTGCTCCCATTCGGATGGAGCAGCATAAAAAGCTGCTCCCTCTGGACAAGGCAATATTGGGTTTGCTCCCATTTGGTAATTTTAATAATGTTTTTAAAAATGCTTCCACCAGGTGGGAGCAAACACAAGTTTCCCTTCCTGCACTGGTGTGGGCAGGGAAAATTCTGCGTCCTGGCGATGGACTCCCTGGGACACAGCAAGTGAGCCTACCCTGGGGACAGGGTCTCTGGGGCCAATATAGGCTAAAGGAAGAGGACTCTGTGGCACCCCTTTATTTTTGGAAAGTTAGTGGCACTGGGGGATGGGGTTCCCAGGGCCTATACCAGCTCAGGGAGGGGAGCTATGTGGCACCCTCCCCTTCTATTGTGAATTTCGGCCCCAGGGGTAGGGTTCCTGGGGCCTCTATTGGCTTAGGCAGGAAAAGAAGCAGCCCTGCAGGATGCAGTCCCCAGGGCCCATAATGGCCAGAGAATGCCCAGCCTCCGTTCCCATTTGTTAAAGCAATGGCTGTGGAAGGTGACCTTTTAAAGGCTCAAAGAGTGTGGGCCCCCTGGACCTCTCCCCTGAAAAAATAGTTTAGGCCCTGGGGGATGGGGTCTGTTGTGATGAAAAGGGATCAGGGAGCCCCCCACCCCTTTAAGCATCATTGGACCCTGGTGGATGGAGTGCCTGGGACCCAATACAGCTCAGGGAAGGGGCCACATGCCCCCTATAATAGTTTAATTGGCCCAGTGGGATAGGGTCCTCAGGGCAGAAAATGGCTGAGGGAGGCAAACAGTGTGACATCCCTCCCCCTGTTAGGAGAACTTGGCCCAGGGTGTGGGCTTCCCAGGGATATAATGGGCCCCCCTCGCCTTATAAATACATTGTGCCCTTGGGGATTGGGTCTCCAGGGCCGAATATGACTCAAGTAGGGGAGGCACACGCCTCCACCCCTAAATGCTAATTTGGGCCATGGGAGATGGGGTTCCTGGGGCAGAAAACTTCTCAGTGAAGGGGGGCTGCATGGCCCCTCCCCTAAATAAGTACATTGAGCCATGGGGGATGGGGTAATCAGGCCAAAAACAGCTCACAGAGGGGGCACCCCTCCTCTTTTATTTACATTTGGATCCCTAATTAGGCTGAAGGAGAAGGGCTGTATGCCCCCACTCCCTTTAATAATTACTTGGCACTGGGGAACAGGGTTCCCGGGGGGGGGGGTGCAATGCAGCCTTAGTGAAAAGGGTCTCCTGGGCCCAATAAAGCTCAGAGATTGTCTCCCTCCACTTTGTAATGTAATGAGGCCTGAGGGGACAGGGTCCCCAGTGTCTAATAAGGTTAGAGGAGGTGGCCACGCAGCCCTCCTCCCTCATTGAAACAATGGGCAGCCTTAGGGGATGGGTTCCCTGGGGCTAGAGGAGGCTTGGGGAGGGGGCCACGTGGACCTGTCTAAGAAAGCTCAGGGAGGGGGCCTCATACTACCCCCTCCCCTGCTAAAAAAAATGAATGGTTCTCGGGAATGGAGTTCTCTGGGCCTAATAAAGCTCAGAAATAGGGGCCCTGCAGGCACTGCTTTCCTGTTTAATTGAATTTGAAACTGGTGATAGGGACCCCAGGGCCTTTTAAATCTTGGGTACGGATGTCACATTGCCATTCCCTTCTTATTGGAACTGGCCCCGGAGATAGGGTCCCCTGGGGCCAATTATAGGGCAGGGATGGGGCTGCATGGTCCCTTCCTTAATATATATGTTTTGTCCCAGGGGATGTGGTCCCCAGGGCCCAAAGGCCAACCGTATGCTGCGCATGCCAAAGGCTGTGCACAGTGTAGGGTTAGCAGTCTGCATGGTGTAGGCGCAGCATGAGGTTGCCTGCCTGTGGGAGGGCGAGATACAGCAGGCCCTGGCCTGTGGCCAGGGACCTGTGGCCAATCCCCACAGCGCACGACAGAAGGGGGGTTGGCTTTATGTAATGGTGATAAAGTATTACTTTTTGTTAACAAAAAAAACTAGATATTCAGTGAAAAAAATTCACCTAACTATAATGTTACTTTAACCTTTGTTTTTTTCTGTGAATTTCTGAGGTGTGTTTTTTTTAAAAGAAAAACGGATCAATTTATCAGACTTAACTATAACATTACTTTCATCTTTGTTTTTTTTCAGCAAATATACATATCTATATATTTATATGGAAATTATGCGGTGAAATTGACATAGGTAGACATTTTAGTGACAATGTAACATTTAAACTAAAAAAAAGACTGAATTTCACCAACTATAGTTATTTCAGTAACTTGTGCCCTAAATTAACTAACACCCCCACCATGCAGAGTGTTGTCATCAATAGTGTTATTTCAGATGTTACAGATTAATTATGTCATAGAACATGTCATGAGTGACGTAATTTGTGAGGTTATAAGCAGTGCATAGCAAGGGAATGAGTTATACTTACTTTAGGGCACACCTTATAGCTACTTCAGATGAGTATAATCTGCAGAATTTCAGTGTTTGTTTTAGTTTAAACCATTACATTGTCACTAAAATGTTCATCTAGCTATAATGTTAGTTTAACCTTTGTGTTTTTTCAGGTAATTTACAACTTTTTTTAAAATGTAAATTAAGATATAATTACAATTCCTGACCTTAAATCACTTTAACCTTTGTTTTTTTCAATGATTTTCTAGGGTTTTTTAATGCAAATTCACATTTTATTAGTATATATGATGCCAACCTCACACTTCACATGGCCAGCCAGGCTTTTCAGACAACCTCATGCAGGCAAGCAGCCCCATGCAGTAAACAGCCTTTGGCGGAGCATGGCATGGGTTTGGGCGCAGGGCAGAGTTTTTTTTTAAAGAAAGTACACATTTTTACTAGACTTAAAGCCAGCCCCATGCCGTAACTGGCCTTCAGCTCTGTGCAGTGTGGGGTTGGCTGCAGGGACTGGACTGCTGCCAGGCCCTAATTCTAGCCTATTGCAGGCAGGCAAACCCTTCAGCCATGTGTGGTGTGGTGTTGGCTACAGGGCTTGGTGTGTGACCTGGCCCTGCAACTAGCCCTCTACAAGTCCCATTCCTCCTGCAGTACATGACTTTTGGCATGCACAACGTACTGTTGGTCTTGCAGACCCTGACTGCACTCAAGATGCAGACTTACTGACCTCGTCAAAGAGTCACAATACCCAAATATGAAAAGCGGGCCTGTTGGCATTATGGGATGATCCTATAAATATTAATATATAGATATATATTATATATATATATATATATGGTTGGGAGAATTTTGCTGCCACTCCTCACTCAAAGCAAAATGTGGAGTAGCCAAAACTCTGCGAACTCTGATGGCGGAGTGGAATTTTCCCCCATCCCTAATTTAAACGAAAGCATGCTTTCTGCACCAGGATCTAGCTTCCTGACATATTTGTTGTAATTCACTTCAGAGGTTTTTGTGGTAGTGCTTAGTAAAAAAAAAGTATGTGTAAAAAGCATGGGTATTTTTTGTTTTGGGAGTCCAGATTTGTTTTGACCCTCGCTTGATGGATCACCCCAAAGCTTTACCTAGACAAAGTAAGCCAAAAAGAATACTTTTTTCGGAAGTTTGGTGAAGCTTTATCAAAAAGCTCCAACGTTTTTAGCAAAACAAAAAAGGCATTTCCTGTGGAAAAGCTGACCTGACTATAACTGTTATGTGACGATCTTAATACACCAGGTCCCAGAAGTATTTTTCATAATTAATATTCAGTTTCATTTAGTGGGAGAACTTTACTTTGGGAGACAATGAGTTTCATTTTTTGTGATTCATGTTAATCTATACATTTGAGTAAAATCCACAGTTAAATTGTGATGAAGCATGTGTTATTAACATATCATTTAGTGCTATGCCAACATCTATTTTTTGATGCAAAAATCTTATTTGCTGTCTGGTAAACATTCCTACACAGAGCTTCCCTTTGAACCTTTCCTGTTTCTGAGCATCTTACTGTTAAAGTTGTGAGAGAGCGTAATTTGAATGTATTAATTATTAGAAGTGTAATGTTTACATAAGTGCCTAACAATGCCGCATAAAAGACGACAATTAATAGTAACTTGCTTAATGTGCATATGAATTATGATTATGTAACGTGAAATTACCATTGTATACACAAACTAATAACAGTTATGAAAATGATTGCTTGCATCGTAATTAATCGAGCTTATATTAGCGTTTACAATATTGCATTAAAACCCATAGGCCTTTAAATTAGCGTGAGTTGTGAATTTAGCTGCCTAGCTCTCATATTAAAAGCATTTTCTCTGTTTTCCAGTGTGCTGACTCACAAAGGGCCATGACCCTGCATTTGTTCTTTTCCTTCGTTTTATGTAGCTATACTGGTTTAGTTCCCATCTGCATGTTAGCTGCTTTTGTATGGACTTTATACAATTTGAAACAAAGTAGATTAAAAGAAATATTCAAGGACATTTGACCATGGAAGAAGAACTTATGACCCGAGGAACGTGCCAAGGCGATGAAACCCCCTGGATGTGCCACCTACGAAGACGTCAATTATGAAGACCAATCAAAGTGCTGTAAATTATCGCAGAATGATAATTGGGATTACCTAATGTTTAATTGGATAGGTTAAAGATAGTGGGTATAGTAAATGACCAATAGAATTTTGGGGAAAGGTGTTACGAAAAAGGATAAAAACTCATGTCACAGAAGGGACGTTAGAACTAGGTAGGGAATGCTATCGATTTCATCCAGAAACTCTGTCACTCTGTTTAGTGATTTGAGACTTAATAAAATTACCTTTGCCCATTGACTGCCCTTACACTTCTCCTCTTATGAGGGAAGTGTCCCCTGTCCTTTAGACGAAGCTAGACTGAAGGCGATCTGACTGATGTCCTGAAGACGAAGACTGATCCTGTGTGCTGACCTATTGCTGGAGGGTAATTATGACAATATAAATTACAATTTGTCTGTTTGCTTTTCCTTTTTAGGTACCAACTGCTGTATTTTTTTGAATAGAGGCCATATCTAGATGTTTTCTAAATTCCTTGTTCTAAAATGTTTTGCATGAAGCCCAACATGCTGATGCTAATTAGGGACTAGGTTAGGAGTTCACTCTGACTGACGCATTAGACAAATGACTGACTTGCTAAACTTGATGAAACTGACACTTATTGTGTTTCGATCTATGCTCATTTTGTGTTATATCTTATGTTCATAATCCTTGCATTAGTGAAATCTTATCATAGTCGTCATATTGTGATTATATTCTTATGTTTCTTGATATTGAGATTAACTCTGCTGCTTGTAGATTGTAATCAATAGGGAATAAAACTCATAAAATTCTATCAACAGGTGTGGTTATTCATGGCTGAAAAGTCATGGTCGCGTCGACAACTTGATTAATGTCTTATTCCAAAATAAAGTACATTGTGGTAATAAATATTGATGAAATTATTGACATATTGCTTGACATATTGATCAGTTATCTCGTCCTACGGTGTCTCACCACTGGGTCAAAAGATTCATTGGCCTAAAACGAGTCCTAATGTGTATAAAATTGACATAGAAGGACGCGTTATCAGTTGTACCTTGGTCAAAATATCATGCTCAGCTGTCACCTTGTCATTCAGTGCCATAGCTTGACTATTGCACACGAAAATGTGAAATGGGGTATACATTTGCCTGTTATGAATGTATGCCATAGAGTCAAACATTAGTGAATAGTGTGATCTGTGCAAACAACACTGGCTTACTCTTTAAACCCTCTTCCTCTTGCCATCAATTGGGCACACCTCTTTTTTAGCAAGTAATACAAATGGCTCTTTGTCTATTGAAACAGCAAGTATACACCACACACCACCTACATCTGGCATGTGGTGTGAACCTAACTCCTGGCACTCTTTAAATGCTTCCTTGGTACTTGCTATAATGAAGACATTAATGCCATTAGCATTTTGAAGCTAATTCAAAGGCCCAAATACACACTCCTACGACCACTCGTGACTCCTCATTTCCATCTAACTGTACCAGTAACTACCTCTGGTAGACACGGATTATGACATCACTCCCCAACCATTTCCTAAGAGAGCAAGGGACAGAAATCAAAGTACATGTCCAATTGTGATATATTTTTTAAAAAGCTAATGGAGTGATCGCACAGTGACTCATGTCTCCCTGTCAATACGTTTGTCAACATTAAGTCTATCCTTATAAATGCAGGGGAACTGTGCAGGCCTGCATCATGAAACACACAAAATAACTACTAGTCCTGATTTTAGACAACTATTGCAAGGGTGAATACCAGAAATACCACAAATACTCAAGCATGTATCATTCATCAAAGGCTGATATAACAGTTATCTGGGATTGCCACTAAACAGAGGAGGATGACACAGAGCTGTCAACACTGCTCAGATGCTGGACGCAACTTCTGACACCTACATAGACAAGGAAAGCATTTGACCATGAGGAGAGCGCACTTTCAAATTAGTTTTGTGGGCCATTGGAAGGAAATGTATTGATGTGAACACCAGGGATGCATGATAATTTCTTTTGAAGACACATACAGGAGAAACTGCTGCATTGTGGCTCCAGCAAAGCTAAATGTGTGAACTGGCCAACAGACCTTAATAATTCCACTTTCATAATTAATACATGATGATATTAAAACATTAACTAAGATAAGATGGTATAGAAAGGAGTCATCCTGCCATCAATTTGGGAATTTGGGGTTGGCATATAAAAGGAGACTTCAGTTTCTGACTGAAACTGCTGGAGCAGTGCTGCGCTGCGTCAGTTCGGAAATGCAGGGATGCACCGTATTTACATAAATGTGGTGCAAAACTGTGTTTTCCCTGGCATAACATTTAGCTGCCAGTGCCAACAAAGGCATCCTTTCACCAAAGTCCAAGGGTGTCTGCATTGAAGGGAATGATTGCTAATGTGCAGGACAGTGTCCCTTCCTGCACATAAACTATCTTAATGGCAATTTGGCACTTTTATGTGTGCTGCAGAATACAGCACACAAAGAAGTAGCAAATCGTCAGTATTGAATGATTGTTTATGTGCAGAAAGGGACACCCTCCTGAACATACTCAATCTTTCATGGCATTTTGCTCTTTCTATGTGTGCTGCAGCATGCAGCACACATAGGAACAGCAAAAAGAAGGAGAAATAAAAGCATTTCTCCTTGTTGCAGCATGCTAATGCCACTCCTGGGGTGGTGTTAGTTTTTGCTGCTACCACAGATTTACAAATTCTTGTAAATCTGGGGCAGTGTCAAAAGCAATGCGTATTGCGGTGGAACGCCCACAGCAACACACATTGCACGCCCCTCTGACGTAGAAAACTGCTTCAGAGGGGCCCATATTTACAAGGTGGTGTTAAGCCACAAAAAGTGGGATAGCCCCACTGTAATAATGGCGCAGTGCACGGCGCCACCGAAGCGTCACAAAAAGTGATGCTTCGGTGGTGCTAGGGGCTTGTAAATATGGCCCTTAGTGTTTTAAAGTCCAAAAGTTTGAAACAATGATCTTGGAGATCTGAGGAGCTGGATTTAATTTAGAATCACAAATTATGGGCCTGATTTAGAGTTTGGCAGAGGGGGTTATTCCATCACAAACGTGACAGATATTCTCTCTGCAGTATTACAAACCCATAATAGCCTGTGGAGATCGTAATACTGTGGACTTCCACAAGCATTAAAATGTTCTGCTATCCCTGCTGGACCTTTAACCCCCACCGCCAGCCAGTATAGCATAAATTTAACATCCTGTTTCATTGATTTTGCCCTAGAGCTTCCCAAGTGTAGAATTATGATGCACTGGTAACAGGCCACGGGCCCCAGGGTTGAGCGCTGGAGGGCTGGAGGGCAGACCTACTGCGATAGGTGGAATGGGAGGGAAGTGCACTGCTCTGTGAAGTGCATCAGGACAGGAGGCCTATTGAATCAATGCAAGCTTGGGAAACGCTACTGACTGACATGCAGGGAGTTTAACATTGAGAGTGATTGTAAAGAAATGGCTCCCTGTTGCAGTTACCCCCCACTTTTTGCCTGATACTGATGCTGACTTGACTGAGAAGTGTGCTGGGACCCTGCTAACCAGGCCCCAGCACCAGTGTTCTTTCACCTAAAATGTACCATTGTCTCCACAATTGGCACAACCCTGGCACCCAGGTAAGTCCCTTGTAACTGGTACCCATGGTACCAAGGGCCCTGATGCCAGGAAAGGTCTCTAAGGGCTGCAGCATATCTTATGCCACCCTGGGGACCCCTCACTCAGCACAGACACACTGCTTGCCAGCTTGTGTGTGCTAGTGGGGATAAAATGACTAAGTCGACATGGCACTCCCCTCAGGGTGCCATGCCAACCTCACACTGCCTATGGCATAGGTAAGTCACCCCTCTAGCAGGCCTTACAGCCCTAAGGCAGGGTGCACTATACCACAGGTGAGGGCATAGGTGTGAGCACTATGCCCCTACAGTGTCTAAGCAAAACCTTAGACATTGTAAGTGCAGGGTAGCGATAAGAGTATATGGTCTGGGAGTCTGTCAAAAACGAACTCTACAGCTCCATATTGGCTACACTGAATACTGGGAAGTTTAGTATCAAACTTCTCAGAATAATAAACCCACACTGATGCCAGTGTTGGATTTGTTAAAAAATGCACACAGAGAGCATCTTAGAGATGCCCCCTGTATTTTACCCAATTGTTCAGTGCAGGACTGACTGGTCTGTGCCAGCCTGCTGCTGAGAGATGTGGTGAGGGCCTTTGTGCTCTCTGAGGACAGAAACAAAAGCCTGCTCTGGGTGGAGGTGCTTCACACCTCCCCCCTGCAGGAACTGTAACACCTAGCGGTGAGCTTCAAAGGCTCAAGCTTCGTGTTACAATGCCCCAGGGCACTCCAGCAAGTAGAGATGCCCACCCCCTGGACACAGCCCCCACTTTTGGCGGCAAGTCCAGACGAGATAATGAGAAAAACAAGGAGGAGTCACTGGCCAGTCAGGACAGCCCCTAAGGTGTCCTGAGCTGAGGTGGCTCTGACTTTTAGAAATCCTCCATCTTGCAGATGGAGGATTCACCCAATAGGATTAGGGATGTGCCCCCCTCCCCTCAGGGAGGAGGCACAAAGAGGGTGTACCCACCCTCAGGGCTAGTAGCCATTGCCTACTAACCCCCCAGACCTAAACACACCCTTAAATTTAGTATTTAAGGGCTCCCCAGAACCTAGGAAACTAGATTCCTGCAACCTAAGAAGAAGAGGACTGCTGAGCTGAAAACCCCTGCAGAGAAGACGGAGACACCAACTGCTTTGGCCCCAGCTCTACCGGCCTGTCTCCCCCCCCCTTCTGAAGAAACTGCTCCAGCGACGCTTTCCCCAGGACCAGCGACCTCTGAATCCTCAGAGGACTGCCCTGCTCTAAAAGGACCAAGAAACTCCTGAGAACAGCGTCCCTGTTCACCCAAGACTGCAACTTTGTTTCCAAAGAAGAAACTTAAAGACAACTGCATTTCCCGGCAGAAGCGTGAGACTTGCAACTCTGCACCCGACGCCCCCGGCTCGACTTGTGGAGAACAAACACTTCAGGGAGGACTCCCCGGCGACTACGAGACCGTGAGTAGCCAGATTTGCCCCCCCCTGAGCCCCCACAGCGACGCCTGCAGAGGGAATCCCGAGGCTCCCCCTGACCGCGACTGCCTGACTCCCAGATCCCGACGCCTGGAAAAGACCCTGCACCCGCAGCCCCCAGGACCTGAAGATCGAAACTCCAGTGCAGGAGTGACCCCCAGGAGGCCCTCTCCCTTGCCCAGGTGGTGGCTATCCCGAGGAGCCCCCCCTTGCCTGCCTGCATCGCTGAAGAGACCCCTTGGTCTCCCATTGAAACCTATTACAAACCCGACGCGTGTTTGCACACTGCACCCGGCCGCCCCCGTGCTGCTGAGGGTGTACTTTCTGTGCTAACTTGTGTCCCCCCCGGGGCCCTACAAAACCCCCCTGGTCTGCCCTCCGAAGACGCGGGTACTTACCTGCTGGCAGACTGGAACCGGGGCACCCCCTTCTCCATTGAAGCCTATGCGTTTTGGGCACCACTTTGAACTCTGCACCTGACCGGCCCTGAGCTGCTGGTGTGGTAACTTTCGGGTTGCTCTGAACCCCCAACAGTGGGCTGCCTTGGACCCAAACTTGAAACCCGTAGGTGGTTTACTTACCTGCAAGAACTAACAATTACTTACCTCCCCTAGGAACTGTGAAAATTGCACTGTCTAGTTTTAAAATAGCTATATGTGTTTTATTTGAAAAGTATATATGCTATTGTGATTATTCAAAGTTCCTAAAGTACTTAACTGCAATACCTTTCATGCAAAGTATTACATGTAGAATTTGAACCTGTGGTTCTTAAAATAAACTAAGAAAATATATTTTTCTATACAAAAACCTATTGGCCTGGAATTGTCTCTGAGTGTGTGTTCCTCATTTATTGCCTGTGTGTATGTACAACAAATGCTTAACACTACTCCTTTGATAAGTCTACTGCTCGACCACACTACCACAAAATAGAGCATTAATATTATCTCTTTTTGCCACTATCTTACCTCTAAGGGGAACCCTTGGACTCTGTGCATACTATTCCTTACATTGAAATAGTGCATACAGAGCCAACTTCCTACATTGGTGGATCAGCGGTGGGGTACAAGACTTTGCATTTGCTGGACTACTCAGCCAATACCTGATCACACAACAAATTCCAAAAATTGTCATTAGAAATTGATTTTTGCAATTTGAACTATTTTTCTAAATTTTTAAAAGTCCTGCTAGTGCCTTTTGTTAGTCCCTGTTAGCATTTCTTTTAGAGTTTAAAAGTTTTGTAAAAGTTTGAATTAGATTCTAGAACTAGTTTTAGATTCTTAAAAAGTATTCCAACTTTTAGAAACATAGGGGGTGATTCTCACCCTAGTGGGTGGCGGAGGCCGCCCGCCAGAGTTCCCCCCTCCAGAATACCGCACCGCGGTCATAAGACCGCTGCGGGTATTCTGGGTTTTACACTGGGCTGGCGGGCGACCGCCAAAAGGCCGCCCACCAGCCCAGTGTAAAACGACCTTCCCACGAGGAGGCTGGCTCCGAATGGAGCCGGCGGAGTGGGAAGGTGCGACGGGTGCAGTGGCACCCGTCGTGAATTTCACTGTCTGCAATGCAGACAGTGAAATTCTTTGTGGGGCCCTCTTAGGGGGTCCCCTGCAGTGCCCATGCCTTTGGCATGGGCACTGCAAGGGCCCCCAGGGGCCCCACGACAACCCATACCGCCATCCTGTTCCTGGCGGGCGAACCACCAGGAACAGGATGGCGGTATGGGGTGTGAGAATCCTCCATAGCGGCGCAGCGAGCTGCGCTGCCATGGGGGATTCAAATGGGCAGCGGAAAACCGGCGGGAGACCGCCGGTTTTCCACTTCTGACCGCGGTCAAACCGCCGCGGTCAGAATGCCCAGCGGGGCACCGCCAGCCTGTTGGCGGTGCCCCCGTCATTTTAGCCCTGGCGGTCTTGGACCGCCAGGGTTAGAATGACCCCCATAATGTCTAGTGCAGAGATGAATGTGGAGGAGCTCGACCTCACACCTTACCTCCATCTTAAGATGAGGGAACTAAGGTCACTCTGCAACCTAAAGAAAATCCCAGTTGGCTTAAGACCCTCCAAACAACAGCTCCAGGAGCTGCTGGCAGAGTTTGGAAAAGCCAACCCCTCTGAGGATGACCTCACAGAGGGGGAAGATAGTGACTTGGAGGAGAATTCCCCCCTTCCAGTCCTAGTTAGGGAGAACAGGGTCCCTCAAACCCTGACTCCAACTGTGATAGTCAGAGATGCTGCTTCCCTCACAAGAGGGTCCAGCACCTCTATAATCACTGAGGATAGTCTCAGTGAAGATGACCTCCTGCTAGCCAGGATGGTCAAAAGATTGGCTTTAGAGAGACAGCTCCTAGCCATAGAAAGGGAAAGACAAGAGATGGGTTTTGGTCCCATCCATGGTGGCAGCAACATAAATAGGGTCAGAGATTCTCCTGACATGTTGAAAATCCCAAAAGGGATTGTAACTAAATATAAAGATGGTGATGACATCACCAAATGGTTCACAGCTTTTGAGAGGGCTAGTGTAACCAGAAAAGTAAGCAAATCTCACTGGGGTGCTCTCCTTTGGGAAATGTTCACTGGAAAGTGTAGGGATAGACTCCTCACACTCTCTGGAAAAGATGCAGAATCTTATGACCTCATGAAGGGAACCCTGATTGAGGGCTTTGGATTCTCCACTGAAGAGTACAGGATTAGGTTCAGGGGGGCTCAAAAATCCTCGAGCCAGACCTGGGTTGCTTTTGTAGACTACTCAGTGAAAACACTGGATGGTTGGGTAACTGGAAATGAAGTGCATGGCTATGTTGGGCTTTATAATTTGTTTATGAAAGAACACATTTTAAGTAACTGCTTCAATGAAAAGTTGCATCAGTATCTGGTAGACCAAGGTCCAATTTCTCCCCAGGAATTGGGAAAGAAGGCAGACCACTGGGTCAAGACTAGGGTAACCAAAACTTCCACTGGGGGTGACCAAAAGAAAGGGGTTACAAAGCCTCCCCAGGAGAAAGTGGGTGACACTAGAAACAAAGAAAAAGAGTCCTCTGTAGGCCCCCAAAAACCAGACCAGGTGGGTGGGCCCCAAGACACAACCCAAAACAAAGGTGGGTACCAGGGTAAGAACTGGGATGCCACTAAGGCATGGTGCCATAACTGTAGACAGACAGGGCACCACACCAAGGACACTTCTTTTCCCAAAAACAAACCCCCTAGCAAAATCCTAGGGGTGACCAGTGTAGCCATTGGGGTTGACTCCTCAGATGAGGAGGTCTTCATAGCCTTCAACTGGAAAAAGGGCCCAACAGGTGAGTTGGAGATTCCAGAGGGAAGTAGACACTTCCACCACCTACTGGTGAATGGAATCCCAGCCACTGCCCTGAGAGACACTTGTGCCAGTCACACCATTGTGCATGACAGGCTGGTGTTCTCAAACCAGTACATCCCAGGTGAGACTGCCAGAGTAAGAGTTAGCCCAGACAGGGTCACTGATAGGCCTGTGGCTTTTGTGCCCATTGAAGTGGGTGGGACTTTTAGCTGAAGAAGGGTGGTAGTCAGTACAGACCTCCCCCTTGATTGTCTAATTGGAAATGACTACCCAGAGGTTAGTCAGAGCACAAGAGAGGAACTGGTCCAGGGCCAGTCCTCTCCCAAGGACTCTGGAGGTGCTACCCCTGCAGTAACTGCAAGTAGGCCCCAGAAGAAAAAGAAAGGAAAACAGAGTAGGAAAGGTGGACAACCTTTAGCCAAGGTTCCAGCAAGCCAGGGAGATTCTGCTCCAGTAGGGGAGAACTCCAAAAATGGCACTGTTAAAGTCCAACCTGACCCACAATAAGTCCTGGCTAGTCAGGCAACTGTTAAGCCTGAGTGGGTGGCTCCTCAGCTAACAGAAGAAAGAGTGGAAGAAGGGTGTTTACTATAAGATGTGGTAACCCCCCACTCTAATACAGCAGACAGGCACCCTGAACCCAAAGAAGCCTGTAACTTAGCCCCTTCCCTTGTAGGTGAAGAGCTAAAGGTGTGGTTCTGGGCACTGACAGCTGTCAGTGGCCTCTGCTGGGTGTTAGCCTTTATGGCTGCACTATCCTTGGCATGGTGGTCGGACCCCATGCCAAATAGCAAGTTAGGCCCCCTGACCCTGTTGGTCATGGTGGTGTTACTCCAGCTCCGGGTAACCTCTTTGGGTAAGCTAGGGGTGACCCTGGCTAAGATAAGATTAGCAGAGGTGGATACCTCTAACCCCAAAATAGAGAGAATGGGTGGAGACATTAAAGACACAGACAAGAGGCAATTCAGACTAGGTCCTATCACTGTGGAAGTGGGTTAGTTCCCCAGAGGGAATGACCTGGACAGGAGGATGTAAGGCAGAGTAGGCCCTGCAACAAACCAGCCTATTTCCTCTACTGTTCCTCGCCTGACAGACTAGGAAGACTCTCCCAGCTTTGGCTGAGTCTCCTGGCCTGTGGGCTGGGGGGGGCTTGTGTAAAGAAATGGCTCCCTGTTGCAGTTACCCCCCACTTTTTGCCTGATACTGATGCTGACTTGACTGAGAAGTGTGCTGGGACCCTGCTAACCAGGCCCCAGCACCAGTGTTCTTTCACCTAAAATGTACCATTGTCTCCCCAATTGGCACAACCCTGGCACCCAGGTAAGTCCCTTGTAAATGGTACCCCTGGTACCAGGGGTCCTGATGCCAGGAAAGGTCTCTAAGGGCTGCAGCATATCTTATGCCACCCTGGGGACCCCTCACTCAGCACAGACACACTGCTTGCCAGCTTGTGTGTGCTAGTGGGGATAAAATGACTAAGTCGACATGGCACTCCCCTCAGGGTGCCATGCCAACCTCACACTGCCTGTGGCATAGGTAAGTCACCCCTCTAGCAGGCCTTACAGCCCTAAGGCAGGGTGCACTATACCACAGTTGAGGGCATAGGTGCATGAGCACTATGCCCCTACAGTGTCTAAGCAAAACCTTAGACATTGTAAGTGCAGGGTAGCCATAAGAGTATATGGTCTGGGAGTCTGTCAAAAACGAACTCCACAGCTCCATAATGGCTACACTGAATACTGGGAAGTTTAGTATCAAACTTCTCAGAATAATAAACCCACACTGATGCCAGTGTTGGATTTGTTAAAAAATGCACACAGAGAGCATCTTAGAGATGCCCCCTGTATTTTACCCAATTGTTCAGTGCAGGACTGACTGGTCTGTGCCAGCCTGCTGCTGAGAGACGAGTTTCTGACCCCATGTGGTGAGGGCCTTTGTGCTCTCTGAGGACAGAAACAAAAGCCTGCTCTGGGTGGAGGTGCTTCACACCTCCCCCCTGCAGGAACTGTAACACCTAGCGGTGAGCTTCAAAGGCTCAAGCTTCGTGTTACAATGCCCCAGGGCACTCCAGCAAGTAGAGATGCCCGCCCCCTGGACACAGCCCCCACTTTTGGCGGCAAGTCCGGAGGAGATAATGAGAAAAACAAGGAGGAGTCACTGGCCAGTCAGGACAGCCCCTAAGGTGTCCTGAGCTGAGGTGACTCTGACTTTTAGAAATCCTCCATCTTGCAGATGGAGGATTCACCCAATAGGATTAGGGATGTGCCCCCCTCCCCTCAGGGAGGAGGCACAAAGAGGGTGTACCCACCCTCAGGGCTAGTAGCCATTGGCTACTAACCCCCCAGACCTAAACACGCCCTTAAATTTAGTATTTAAGGGCTCTCCAGAACCTAGGAAACTAGATTCCTGCAACCTAAGAAGAAGAGGACTGCTGAGCTGAAAAACCCTGCAGAGAAGACGGAGACACCAACTGCTTTGGCCCCAGCTCTACCGGCCTGTCTCCCCCCTTCTGAAGAAACTGCTCCAGCTACGCTTTCCCCAGGACCAGCGACCTCTGAATCCTCAGAGGACTGCCCTGATCTAAAAGGACCAAGAATCTCCCAAGAACAGCGGCCCTGTTCACCCAAGACTGCAACTTTGTTTCCAAAGAAGCAACTTAAAGACAACTGCATTTCCCGCCAGAAGCGTGAGTCTTGCAACTCTGCACCCGACGCCCCCGGCTCGACCTGTGGAGAACAAACACTTCAGGGAGGACTCCCCAGCGACTACGAGACCGTGAGTAGCCAGAGTTGCCCCCCCTGAGCCCCCACAGCGACGCCTGCAGAGGGAATCCTGAGGCTCCCCCTGACCGCGACTGCCTGACTCCCAGATCCCAACGCCTGGAAAAGACCCTGCACCCGCAGCCCCCAGGACCTGAAAGATCGGAACTCCAGTGCAGGAGTGACCCCCAGGAGGCCCTCTCTCTTGCCCAGGTGGTGGCTACCCCGAGGAGCCCCCCCCCTTGCCTGCCTGCATCGCTGAAGAGCCCCCTTGGTCTCCCATTGAAACCTATAACAAACCCGACGCGTGTTTGCACACTGCACCCGGCCGCCCCTGTGCTGCTGAGGGTGTACTTTCTGTGCTAACTTGTGTCCCCCCCAGTGCCCTACAAAACCCCCCTGGTCTGCCTTCCGAAGACGCGGGTACTTACCTGCTGGCAGACTGGAACCGGGGCACCCCCTTCTCCATTGAAGCCTATGCGTTTTGGGCACCACTTTGAACTCTGCACCTGACCGGCCCTGAGCTGCTGGTGTGGTAACTTTCGGGTTGCTCTGAACCCCCAACAGTGGGCTGCCTTGGACCCAAACTTGAACCCCGTAGGTGGTTTACTTACCTGCAAGAACTAACAATTACTTACCTCCCCTAGGAACTGTGAAAATTGCACTGTGTCTAGTTTTAAAATAGCTATATGTGTTTTATTTGAAAAGTATATATGCTATTGTGATTATTCAAAGTTCCTAAAGTACTTAACTGCAATACCTTTCATGCAAAGTATTACATGTAGAATTTGAACCTGTGGTTCTTAAAATAAACTAAGAAAATATATTTTTCTATACAAAAACCTATTGGCCTGGAATTGTCTCTGAGTGTGTGTTCCTCATTTATTGCCTGTGTGTATGTACAACAAATGCTTAACACTACTCCTTTGATAAGCCTACTGCTCGACCACACTACCACAAAATAGAGCATTAATATTATCTCTTTTTGCCACTATCTTACCTCTAAGGGGAACCCTTGGACTCTGTGCATACTATTCCTTACATTGAAATAGTGCATACAGAGCCAACTTCCTACATTGGTGGATCAGCGGTGGGGTACAAGACTTTGCATTTGCTGGACTACTCAGCCAATACCTGATCACACGACAAATTCCAAAAATTGTCATTAGAAATTGATTTTTGCAATTTGAACTATTTTTCTAAATTCTTAAAAGTCCTGCTAGGGCCTTTTGTTAGTCCCTGTTAGCATTTCTTTTAGAGTTTAAAAGTTTTGTAAAAGTTTGAATTAGATTCTAGAACTAGTTTTAGATTCTTAAAAAGTATTCCAACTTTTAGAAACATAGGGGGTGATTCTCACTCTAGTGGGCGGCGGAGGCCGCCCGCCAGAGTTCCCCCCTCCAGAATACCGCACCGCGGTCATAAGACCGCTGCGGGTATTCTGGGTTTTACACTGGGCTGGCGGGCGACCGCCAAAAGGCCACCCACCAGCCCAGTGTAAAACGACCTTCCCACGAGGAGGCCGGCTCCGAATGGAGCCGGCGGAGTGGGAAGGTGCGACGGGTGCAGTGGCACCCGTCGCGAATTTCACTGTCTGCAATGCAGACAGTGAAATTCTTTGTGGGGCCCTCTTACGGGGGCCCCTGCAGTGCCCATGCCATTGGCATGGGCACTGCAGGGGCCCCCAGGGGCCCCACGACAACCCATACCGCCATCCTGTTCCTGGCGGGCGAACCGCTAGGAACAGGATGGCGGTATGGGGTGTCAGAATCCTCCATGGCGGCGCAGCGAGCTGCGCTGCCATGGGGGATTCAAATGGGCAGCGGAAAACCGGCGGGAGTCCGCCGGTTTTCCACTTCTGACCGCGGTGAAACCGCCGCGGTCAGAATGCCCAGCGGGGCACCGCCAGCCTGTTGGCGGTGCCCCCGTCATTTTAGCCCTGGCGGTCTTGGACCGCCAGGGTTAGAATGACCCCCATAATGTCTAGTGCAGAGATGAATGTGGAGGAGCTCGACCTCACACCTTACCTCCATCTTAAGATGAGGGAACTAAGGTCACTCTGCAACCTAAAGAAAATCCCAGTTGGCTTAAGACCCTCCAAACAACAGCTCCAGGAGCTGCTGGCAGAGTTTGAAAAAGCCAACCCCTCTGAGGATGACCTCACAGAGGGGGAAGATAGTGACTTGGAGGAGAATTCCCCCCTTCCAGTCCTAGTTAGGGAGAACAGGGTCCCTCAAACCCTGACTCCAACTGTGATAGTCATTGATGCTGCTTCCCTCACAAGAGGGTCCAGCACCTCTGTAATCACTGAGGATAGTCTCAGTGAAGATGACCTCCTGCTAGCCAGGATGGTCAAAAGATTGGCTTTAGAGAGACAGCTCCTAGCCATAGAAAGGGAAAGACAAGAGATGGGTTTTGGTCCCATCCATGGTGGCAGCAACATAAATAGGGTCAGAGATTCTCCTGACATGTTGAAAATCCCAAAAGGGATTGTAACTAAATATGAAGATGGTGATGACATCACCAAATGGTTCACAGCTTTTGAGAGGGCTAGTGTAACCAGAAAAGTAAGCAAATCTCACTGGGGTGCTCTCCTTTGGGAAATGTTCACTGGAAAGTGTAGGGATAGACTCCTCACACTCTCTGGAAAAGATGCAGAATCTTATGACCTCATGAAGGGAACCCTGATTGAGGGCTTTGGATTCTCCACTGAAGAGTACAGGATTAGGTTCAGGGGGGCTCAAAAATCCTCGAGCCAGACCTGGGTTGCTTTTGTAGACTACTCAGTGAAAACACTGGATGGTTGGGTAACTGGAAATGAAGTGCATGGCTATGTTGGGCTTTATAATTTGTTTATGAAAGAACACATTTTAAGTAACTGCCTCAATGAAAAGTTGCATCAGTATCTGGTAGACCAAGGTCCAATTTCTCCCCAGGAATTGGGAAAGAAGGCAGACCACTGGGTCAAGACTAGGGTAACCAAAACTTCCACTGGGGGTGACCAAAAGAAAGGGGTTACAAAGCCTCCCCAGGAGAAAGTGGGTGACACTAGAAACAAAGAAAAAGAGTCCTCTGTAGGCCCCCAAAAACCAGACCAGGTGGGTGGGCCCCAAGACACAACCCAAAACAAAGGTGGGTACCAGGGTAAGAACTGGGATGCCACTAAGGCATGGTGCCATAACTGTAGACAGACAGGGCACCACACCAAGGACACTTCTTGTCCCAAAAACAAACCCCCTAGCAAAATCCTAGGGGTGACCAGTGTAGCCATTGGGGTTGACTCCTCAGATGAGGAGGTCTTCATAGCCTTCAACTGGAAAAAGGGCCCAACAGGTGAGTTGGAGATTCCAGAGGGAAGTAGACACTTCCACCACCTACTGGTGAATGGAATCCCAGCCACTGCCCTGAGAGACACTTGTGCCAGTCACACCATTGTGCATGACAGGCTGGTGTTCTCAAACCAGTACATCCCAGGTGAGACTGCCAGAGTAAGAGTTAGCCCAGACAGGGTCACTGATAGGCCTGTGGCTTTTGTGCCCATTGAAGTGGGTGGGACTTTTAGCTGAAGAAGGGTGGTAGTCAGTACAGACCTCCCCCTTGATTGTCTAATTGGAAATGACTACCCAGAGGTTAGTCAGAGCACAAGAGAGGAACTGGTCCAGGGCCAGTCCTCTCCCAAGGACTCTGGAGGTGCTACCCCTGCAGTAACTGCAAGTAGGCCCCAGAAGAAAAAGAAAGGAAAACAGAGTAGGAAAGGTGGACAACCTTTAGCCAAGGTTCCAGCAAGCCAGGGAGATTCTGCTCCAGTAGGGGAGAACTCCAAAAATGGCACTGTTAAAGTCCAACCTGACCCACAATAAGTCCTGGCTAGTCAGGCAACTGTTAAGCCTGAGTGGGTGGCTCCTCAGCTAACAGAAGAAAGAGTGGAAGAAGGGTGTTTACTATAAGATGTGGTAACCCCCCACTCTAATACAGCAGACAGGCACCCTGAACCCAAAGAAGCCTGTAACTTAGCCCCTTCCCTTGTAGGTGAAGAGCTAAAGGTGTGGTTCTGGGCACTGACAGCTGTCAGTGGCCTCTGCTGGGTGTTAGCCTTTATGGCTGCACTATCCTTGGCATGGTGGTCGGACCCCATGCCAAATAGCAAGTTAGGCCCCCTGACCCTGTTGGTCATGGTGGTGTTACTCCAGCTCCGGGTAACCTCTTTGGGTAAGCTAGGGGTGACCCTGGCTAAGATAAGATTAGCAGAGGTGGATACCTCTAACCCCAAAATAGAGAGAATGGGTGGAGACATTAAAGACACAGACAAGAGGCAATTCAGACTAGGTCCTATCACTGTGGAAGTGGGTTAGTTCCCCAGAGGGAATGACCTGGACAGGAGGATGTAAGGCAGAGTAGGCCCTGCAACAAACCAGCCTATTTCCTCTACTGTTCCTCGCCTGACAGACTAGGAAGACTCTCCCAGCTTTGGCTGAGTCTCCTGGCCTGTGGGCTGGGGGGGGCTTGTGTAAAGAAATGGCTCCCTGTTGCAGTTACCCCCCACTTTTTGCCTGATACTGATGCTGACTTGACTGAGAAGTGTGCTGGGACCCTGCTAACCAGGCCCCAGCACCAGTGTTCTTTCACCTAAAATGTACCATTGTCTCCCCAATTGGCACAACCCTGGCACCCAGGTAAGTCCCTTGTAACTGGTACCCCTGGTACCAGGGGTCCTGATGCCAGGAAAGGTCTCTAAGGGCTGCAGCATATCTTATGCCACCCTGGGGATGCTTTCGACATGAAGTGGCCAGGATCATCTATTTACACCTCTCTAAATCGGTCCCATGTCATACAAGTCTATAAAAGGCATGTTGGAGACCACCAACCAATAAAACAATAGAAATGCATGGAATTACAACAGCTTCATGTGACTGAGTTTAACCAGACAACATTTGGCTCAAGGTAAATTATAAAGTATATTTTTCTTAAAGATTGCATGTGGCTCCATACCACAGGTTTGTGGCGCACAGAACAACACTATTGTAATTGTGAGTAATATGAATTAAAATAATACTAAAAATAAGGGGTATTGAATTCCAATATATTGAAAGAAGCGTCAGGAGTGTGGTAGCTGGATGATTTAATCTTTTGATTTAGTAAAACAGGATGGATGATTCTGAATGTGTTCAGTGAGTCACTTTATTTTTGTATATAGGGGACAATGAATACAACTGCTTACAGGGTGTAGACTGTTCTGGAAATGCATGTATTACATGTTCACTATTATAGATAGGATGTGTAATCAATAGGCGAGAGAGTATACAAAATTGTTTCAAGTAGGCACATCTTTAAATTGAAGAAGATAGGAAGGATGCATCTGAATGTGCTTAGTGATCTATTTTATAATTTGGTCGAGTGGAGTGTTAGACCTGGCATCCTTGGTCTGGTTCCTCCCTAACATTTTGCCCTCAGACCTCTTGTTTTGCTGACTTCATTTTTGCTGGCTTTAGGGCTCTGCACACCTTCCTACTGCTAACCAGTGCTGAAGTGCTTGTGCTCTCTCCTTCATACATAGTAAAATTGGCTTGTACCCAATTGGAAAATTTAATTTACTTGTAAGTCCCTAGTAAGTTGGCACTACCTGTGCCCAGGAACTGTAAATTAAATGCTACTAGCGAGCCTGTAGCACTGCTTGTACCAGCCACCTAACTAGCACTTTACATATGTCTCAGGTCTGACATTGCAGCCTGTGTGTGTAGTTTTTAAACAACCATCTCAACCTGGGAAAATAAACCTTTTGCCAGGCCCAAATCTTCCTTTCTAATTTATGTCATCATTAGGGTAGGCCCTGGACAGCCTGTTTGGGTTGGATGCACTGCATTTAAAAGGTAGGAGATTTACTTTTAAGTTTTAAATGTCCTGTCAGTGAAAAACTCTTAAAATCATTTTTCACCACAGCAAGTGGTAGAGGTGGCTGTAGACTGGAGTATATTCAAAGTTCAGGCCGACCACAATGGAGGGCAGGCTGGCTACAGGACTTGCACAACTCCAGCTCAAAAAGTACCTTGGATGCAGGAAGCCACAGCGCTGAAATCCCGAAATGTGGAACAGAGGAGGCAATGCATTAGAGCCAATCTTGTGGATGGAGGCAATGCTTTGGTACTGATCGGTGCAGTCTGTGAAGGCTTTGTGAACAAATCTCTTTGCAATGCAGGTGCTGCATCACTTTTGAGCCACGCACTCAGGGTAGCTTCGGCATTGAGCAGCACAGAAGATGGGAGATGCATCATCATCATGTTGAAATGTACCAGTTTCGATCAGCCCAAAGGTGTTGTTGCTTTGGTTATGATGGTTCAGCACAGCAGAAATCACCTTTCAAGGGCCCAGGACTAATTTGGCACCACTAGGCGTGGCAGGACTCACAGATTGCAGAGTCTTGGAGATGTTGCAAGATTGAAAGAAGCCTTTGATGGCCCTGAGATTTCAGAACAGGGCACAAGCCAACAAGCCCTTGGAGTTACTCTGGGTTCAAGTGAGTTGGATTCAGTCCTTTTCCTCAGTAGGGCAAAGATCAGCAGGCAGAAAGCTAGTTCATCAAAGCAGTTTTTCCATGGCAGCAGTCCAGCAGAATGGCAATCCTTGTAGCACAGCTGTCCTTACTCCTGGCAGAGTTTTTCACAGGTCTAGTAGTGTGCCGATTTGGTAGGGTCAGAGGTCCAGTACTTATAGTAGTTGTGTCTTTGAAGCGGGGTGACTTTTAAGAAGGGTCTTTAACATGCACAGGGATCCTTTTTTCCTAGCCTGGGCTCAAGACTATCAGTAGGAGGTAATCCGCCCCTTGTGTGGGGACAGGGACTATCTGTTCAGGTATAAGTGTCAGCTCCCCCTCCCTCTTCCTGCCCAGGAAGAGCTATCAGAATGCAAATGAATGAAGGTGAGTTCTCTGTCACACCCACCCTTTCTGTGTTTGTGGCTGTCTCAATGCAATGCACAAAGTGTAGCTGTCACCCACCCCAGACTTGTATTGGAGACAGGCTTCAAGGCATACAGAATAGTAAGAGTAAAGAAATGCCCACTTTCTACAAAGTGGCATTTCTAAAATAGTAATGATAAATCAAACTTTACCCTTACAGAAGGGTTGTCAATACCATTCCAAAGATATGAAACATGACGCAGCTACTCCTTTCTAATTAGAAATTACATCTTAAAAGTGTATTAAGGAATTCCCAGTGCACTGAGAGGAGTAGGCCTCATAGTATTGAAATATGAATTTGGCTGTTGGTAACTACCAGGTCATGTAAAACTTATAGGTACATGTCCTGCCTTCTATTTACACAGCACACTGCTCTTTGGGTTAACTAAGGCCTACCTTATAGGCAATGTGTAATAAAAGGGGAGTTTATGGCTTGGCAAGGAGTTTTAAATGCCAAGTCAAAGTCGTAGTGAACTGTACACACAGGCCATGCAATGGCAGGCCTGAAAAAGGTTTGAAAGGCTACTTGTGTGGGTGGCACAATCAGGTCAGCAGTTGTGAAGTGCTCAGAGTCCCGAGGTCAACAAAAAGATACAGCAAAAAGAGGAGGTAAGCATCCTATAAATGACAGGTCTAACATCCACTTGCACTCCTTGCAGTTAAGAGTGGCATTAAGATTACCACCTCTAGGGCTAGGTTTCACTTTCTGTAGATCTAGCCACCGTATGTCCTCAGGCTGATTTTTCACTCCTGAAATGGACCACCAATGGGGCTTCTACAGTGCCTCCAACTGCAATGTTGTAGTAGTCTGGTTTTGACTTTCTGTTGGGTATGGCCCACATAGATCAAATCAGAAGGACACTTCACCATATTGTTGACATCTGTACTATTACAGTTAGTGAACACCTGTTCTTATGCATACATTCTTTCACCTGTTCCATCATGGGGACCAAACTCACAAAACTGTGTGAATCAGGCCAATCTGAGGCTGGTAATAATGCTTTGACAACCTGATTCCTAGCCTTTCTACCCCTTTTGTATTCAAACAAAGGTTTGTCTAAGATGTCTAATTCTTTTAAATATCCTTCATCACTAGGATCTGAGTTGGAAGCTCAAAATTGTGCCCTTATATCTGCCCAGTGATATCCAGCATGTCTCTGATGTAGGTTCTAGTTTGTTAAGCAAATGGTTTGATTAAAAACATCAACATATTCTCATATAATTTCCAAACATGAACCACATCCTCATATAATAGGACATTCAAGTGGTTTAAGTAAATGTTTATGCATTTTGGGTACTGTTTAGAGGGTCGAAGTACGTGGGAACTTCTTGTTTAGAAAGGCATGTTTCTGTTCACTTATATTTCCTCCATGTCCTCTAGGGATTTTATTAGACAGCAAACTTCTAACAATGGCACCTCCCTTGCCAGCACACAACAGGCTTAACCACTATTGTGAGTCTATTCTCTTATGAGGTCGTATTTTATATAATGTTTTTATTAAATAATTCAGAGACATATCTCAATAGAACTTGAATCTTATGTGATGTCAATTGGGAGGGTTGGGTGAACATTGATGGGGCTCTGAATCAGTAGCATCCCATTTATCCTCAAATAGAATTTTATTAAAATAGTGTCTGTCTCCTCTTTCTAATGAATTGATGATCTTCTATAGTGATATGGAATTTATTGGGATGAGTTGTAAGGATGAAGGAAAGGCCCTTGGTCTGTGATTGATGTAAACATTGAATTTATCCGTATCTGGTTTCCGATGTACATAGTAGTAATTAGATTCCTATTTATGCTCTTCAGGGTATCTCCATATGGCTTTTTTCCTTTGTTATCCTGATGAAGACTCTGTCGATTTGGACAGGCACATTGTGAATGGGTGGGGCCGAACTGATTATATTTCTGCTGTACCATTGAGGCTGGCTGTCAGTAAATATTGCATTTATGAATATACAATCACAGCTGCTTTTGAAATTATGATATAGTGTACTGAATAATATTCAAATCTCCTACACATTACTCTTTGTATATAACACAAACATTACTTGCACGATCTCTTTATATTCACTGAACATGGAGCACCTATCCTTTCTCTCTGAATTATGATGATTTGTAATGCATTGTGTAAAGACAATAAACTTTTACAATTCAATTCCTTGGCTAGGTGTACGTGTGTTTTGCTAGTACATTGTTTGACCCTAAGGGAGATTCTATCAGTTGTACTTTCCTACAGCAGAAAAGGGTTTTTTGCACATTGATGTGACAGCATCATTACTTGATGTACCACAATCACAGTCAGAAAAATCTAACCCAAAAGCCTGAACAGCAGCTTAAAAGGATTTGTAACACCAGTTAGCAAGTAGAACACCCACAATATATTTGGATTACTTGCACTTCAGATCAAAATATGATGTTCATATGAATTTTGCCAGAAAGGTAGCAATATAATGGCTTACCATTGAGATGCAGCCTGTGCAATCCTTCAGACACTGTGGGTGTAGATACTGTATAGCTCTGAAGAAATGATAGCTATGCTGATGGGATGGATGTTCACCTTAAATGTGCTGGGGGCTGAAGCATGCATGCAATCATGAAAGACGTGCTTCTTACACTTAACTGTTGTGTATAATGCTCAAGCTACCAAGACAAGACTTTTAAACCGCATTTCCTGTCCCAGTGTGAAATTTTAGACTGGATTGTGGGGTAAGATATCATATTAAGTCTTAGCAACCTTGACCCAATGCTATTGTCATTTTGAAACTCACATTTTACAAATTACATATGGCTTCCTAGGTTGTAAATATCTAATAATTTCAACCCACTTTATGCGTGTCCATCGACTGTCTCATCATTTAGTACACATTTCAATGTAGACAAAATAATTTACAGCGCAGGCCCTTAGCTTTTAGGGTGTGACTCTTGGACGCAAGACATGCATTTCTGTCACTGGTCAGTGATGTAATGTGTTTTACACTTTTTAGTCATTAACAGCAAAATACACATGTGATAATGCAAGTAGATGAGAACGTAATACAACAAAATTAGATGGGTATACATTACAGACATTACAGCAACAACATATGAAATGATAACCATTATAATACAGTAATAAAACGACTTATCATGTTGAATGTACTTGCCTACTGGTCCAGCAATCTAGTGCTACAACCTCTGCTCACTGGCGCTAGCCCTGGTGGAGGCTTCACACATCACCTCTGTCATTGCTCATGTAGAAAATACCTGTACTTGATTCAAATATGAGGAAACACCATCCTGACAGACAAATCACATAAGAGCTTTCACCTCCCATGCATCAGAAATATCCCCCAGCAATGGAAGGCATGCCCAGGAGGCATCCTACCTCAAATCTGAGCTTAATAAAAGATAACGCATACAGACACACACACACAACTCCATACAAAGACTTCACACACAAACAGCACACATTAAATACAGTGAGGAATTGGAGCATGTGGTATGCGCAGGATAAAAAGGACAGAGGTCAGGGTCGGGAACACAGACAACCAACAAACTAACCGCTCCAAAACTCTCTATTCAACACCAGCAACACCAGAGTAGTTTGCCAAACTCAAAAAATACAAGAAAAATTAAACAAAATGGCCACTTTGTGCCTCGTGCACAATTTTTTGATGCCATTATATCATGAGTTATGCTGCAGGATATTTTCTAATATAGTGGTCATTTTACATTGGTTTATAGAGACAAAGAAAAAGTACGATGCATGGCAATGCGTTACTTAATGAGGCAAAGAGTCTCAGAAATGCTGCAATGCATCATTAAGTAAGGCATTGTTATGCATCATTTCCTAGACATCATGCACAATGCAAATTATATCATGTTTTTGATTTACAAGTATTATTTTTAGAGTGGGAAAAGTGATTTCCAATTCATAAACAACTACTGTCACCCATTCAAAGTGTTGAGGAGGAGGATGCTCTTCTAATTTACAATGTGTCAATTGCTGTCAGGCCTTTTCCCCTCTGTGCCGAGCCTTTTTTTGGCTATTTGGACCAGTTCGCGCTTAGGCCCTCAGAACGTTTTGTCCACATAAGCTATCCACTCCAAATTTACGTCCTTTTTTCCAAAATCCTAGGGATTCTAGAGGTACCTGGAGTTTGTGGGTTCCCCTGGAGGAGACCAAGAAATTATCCAAAATACAGCAAAAATTTAGTTTTTTTTTTTTTAAATGGGAAAAAAGGGCTGCAGAAGAAGGCTTGTGGTTTTTTCCCTGAAAATTGCATCAACAAAAGGTTTGTAGTTCTAAAATCACCATCTTCTCAGCTTTCAGGAACAGGCAGACTTGAATCAAAAAACCACCTTTTTCAACACAATTTTGGCATTTAACTGGGACATACCCAATTTTTACTATTTTTGTGCTTTGAGTCTCCTTCCAGTTAGTGACAGAAATGGGTGTGAAAACAATGCTGGATCACAGAAAGCTAAAATTTCAGCAAGGGTAATTTGTGTAGATCTTACAAGGGTTTCCTAGAGAAAATGACAGCTGAAATAAAAAAATATTGAAATTTAGCTGAAAAAAACTGCCATTTTTCTCTACGTTTTACTCTGTAACATTTTCCTGCAACGTCATATTTTCAAAAGCAATATACCGTTACATCTGCTAGACTCTTCTGATTTCGGGGATATATAGGACTTGTAGGTTCATGAAGAACTCTAGGTACCCAGAGCCAATAAAGGAGATGCACCTTGCAACGGGTTTTCATTGTATACCTGGCTTACAGCAATTAATTTGGTGAAATATAAAAAGTGAGAAATAGGCATCAAGAAAACCTTTGTATTTCCAAAATGGGCACAAGATAAGGTGTTGAGAAGCAGTGGTTATTTGCACATCTCTGAATTCCGGAGTGCCCATACTAGCATGTGAATTACAGGGTATTTCTCAAATAGACATCTTTTTTACACACAGTCTTACATTTGGTAGGAAAATATATAGAGAAAGACTCGGGGCAATGTAAGGAAATGCCTCCTTGGCCAGTGTGCACTTTATTGTAAAATACACCCAGAGGGCATCTTAGAGGTGTCCCCTGAAAACATACCCGACTTCCAGTGTGGGCTGACTAGTTTTTGCCAGCCTGCCACACACCAGACATGTTGCTGGCCACATGAGGAGAGTGCCTTTGTCACTCTGTGGCCAGGAACAAAGCCTGTACTGGGTGGAGGTGCTTCTCACCTCCCCCTGCAGGAACTGTAACACCTGGCGGTGAGCCTCAAAGGCTCACCTCCTTTGTTACAGCACCACAGGGCATCCCAGCTAGTGGAGATGCCCGCCCCTCCGGCCACTGCCCCCACTTTTGGTGGCAAGGCTGGAGGAGATAATGAGGTAAACAAGGAGGAGTCACCCCCCAGTCAGGACAGCCCCTAAGGTGTCCTGAGCTGAGGTGACTCTTACTTTTAGAAATCCTCCATCTTGTAGAAGGAGGATTCCCCCAATAGGATTAGGGATGTGCCCCCCTCCCCACAGGGAGGAGGCTCAAAGAGGGTGTAGCCACCCTCAGGGCTAGTAGCCTTTGGCTACTGCCCTCCCAGACCTAAACACACCCCTAAATTCAGTATTTAGGGGCTCCCAGGACCAAGGAAGACAGATTCCTGCAACCTAAAGAAGAAGAAGGACTGCTGACCTGAAGCCCTGCAGTGAAGAAGGGGACGACAACTGCTTTGGCCCCAGCCCCACCGGCCTGTCTCCCTACTTCAAAGAAAACTGCAACAGCGACGCATCCAACAGGGTCCAGCGACCTCTGAAGCCTCAGAGGACTATCCTGCATCTAAAGGACCAAGAAGCTCCCAAGAACAGAGGCTCTGTTCAAGAAACTGCAACTTTTGGCAACAAAGAAGCAACTTTAAAGACCCCACGTTTCCTGCCGGAAGCGTGAGACTTTTCACTCTGCACCCAACGCCCCCGGCTCGACCTGCAAAAAACTAACACTACAGGGAGGACTCCCTGGTGACTGCAAGCCAGTGAGTAGCCAGAGTTGACCCCCCTCAGCCCCCATAGCGACGCCTGCAGCGGAAATCCAGAGGCTCCCCCTGACCGCGACTGCCTGTAACAAGGAACCCGACGACTGGAACCAGCACTGCACCCGCAGCCCCCAGGACCTGAAGGAACTGAACTCCAGTGCAGGAGCGGCCCCCAGACCACCTTCTGCCTAGCCTAGGTGGTGGCTACCCCGAGGAGCCACCCAAGCCTGCCTGCATCGTTGAAGAGACCCCCGGGTCTCCCCATTGATTCCTATCTGAAACCCGATGCCTGTTTGCACTCTGCACCCGGCCGCCCCTGTGCCGCTGAGGGTGTACTTTCTGTGCCTGCTTGTGTCCCCCCTCCGGTGCCCTACAAAACCCCCCTGGTCTGCCCTCCGAAGACGCGGGTACTTACCTGCTGGCAGACTGGAACAGGGGCACCCCTATTTCCATTGAAGCCTATGTGTTTTGGGCACCTCTTTGACCTCTCCACCTGACCGGCCCTGAGCTGCTGGTGTGGTAACTTTGGGGTTGCCTTGAACCCCCAACAGTGGGCTACCTTGGACCCAACTTTGAACCATGTAAGTGTTTTACTTACCTTTGAACTTAACAATTACTTACTTCCCCCAGGAACTGTTGATTTTTGCACTGTGTCCACTTTTAAAATAGCTTATTGCCATTTTTGTCGACACTGTACATGCTGTTGTGATTATTCAAAGTTCCTAGAATACCTGAGTGAAATACCTTTCATTTGAAGTATTACTTGTAAATCTTGAACCTGTGGTTCTTAAAATAAATTAAGGAAATATATTTTTCAATATAAAAACCTATTGGCCTGGAGTAAGTCTTTGAGTGTGTGTTCCTCATTTATTGCCTGTGTGTGTACAACAAATGCTTAACACTACCCTCTGATAAGCCTACTGCTCGACCACACTACCACAAAATAGAGCAAGAGAATTAGCTCTTTTTGCCACTATCTCACCTCTAAGGGGAACCCTTCGACTCTGTGCACACTATTTCTTACTTTGAAATAGTATAACACTTGTTTTGCTATTCTGTGTTCCCCTAAGTCTCCCGATAAAAATGCTACCTCACTTGCGTGGGTAGGCCTAATGTTCGCGACAGGAAATACAACATGGACACATCACATTTTTACATTGAAATCTGACATGGTTTTTGCAAAGTGCCTAGCTGTAGATTTTGGCCTCTATCTCAGCCGGCACCTAGGGAAACGTACCAAACCTGGGTGACTTTTGGGGCTCTGACCAGTTTTTGTTACCCAGAATCCTTTGCAAACCTCAAAATGTGGCCAAGAAAACACTTTTTGCTCTCATTTATGTGACATAAAGTTCTGGTTCTGAGAGAAGCCACAAATTTCCTTCCACCCAGCGTGCCCCAGAGTCTCCCTATAAAAATGGTACCTCGCTGGTGTGAGTAGGCCTAGCACCCGCAACAGGAA
The DNA here is from genome assembly GCF_031143425.1 of Pleurodeles waltl. Classification (NCBI taxonomy): domain Eukaryota; kingdom Metazoa; phylum Chordata; class Amphibia; order Caudata; family Salamandridae; genus Pleurodeles; species Pleurodeles waltl. The sequence continues at coordinate 970,686,982 of NC_090449.1, read as the reverse complement.
ATACCCCAAAACACAACGTGGACACATCACATTTTCCCAAAGAAAACAGCTGTTTTTTGCAAAGTGCCTAGCTGTAGGTTTTGGCCTCTAGCTCAGCCGGCACCTAGGGAAACCTACCAAAGCTGCGCATTTTTGAAAACACCACACCTAGGGGAATCCAAGATGGGGTGACTTCTGGGGCTCTGACCAGGTTCTGTTACCCAGAATCCTTTGCAAACCTCAAAATGTGGCCAAAAGAACACTTCTTCCTCTCATTTCGGTGACGGAAAGTTCTGGAATATGAGAGGAGCCACAAATTTCCTTCCACCCAGCGTTTCCCCAAGTCTCCGGATAAAAATGGTACCTCACTTTTGTGGGTAGGCCTACTGACCGCGAAAGGAAATGCCCCAAAACACTATCCCGACACATCAAAATACACAAATACAAAACTACCTGTTTTTGCGAGGGACGGGGGGCACCTGCGTTTTTGGTCCTGGGTTCAGCAGCCATCTAGGGAAACCAACCAAACCCAGACATTTCTGAAAACTAGACACCCGAGGGAGTCCAGGGAGGTGTGACTTGCGTGGATCCCCCAATGTTTTCTTACCCAGAATCCTCAGCAAACCTCAAATTTAGCTAAAAAAATCTAATTTTTCCCACATTTCTGTGTGCGATCACCGCACCGGGACAAATGTCCTACCACCCAACGTTCCCTCCAGTCTCCCGGTAAAAATTATACCTCACATGTGTAGGTGGTCCAAGTGCTTGTGACAGGGAAGAGACAAAAACATTTTGAAATTGAGGGGGAACCGAACCGGGTTCAAAAGGGCAGTTTGAAAAAAAACATTTTTAGGCTGACAAGTGCAGCAGAATTTTTATCGGTATAGATGAGACAATGCTAGGTGGTAGGAAATTTGTGGATTCCAGCAGATTACAGAAGGCTCCATCACAAAAATGTTGGAAAAATGTGTGATTTCCAGTAAAGTTGGAGGTTTGCAGGGCAAAATGTGGTGGGGTGCATGTGAAGCACACTACCCTGGAATCACCCAGATGTTTAGTTTTCAGATGTGTTTAGGTCTTGTTGATTTTTCTACATGGCAGTGTCTCAAAAGTCCATAAAATGCAGCCCTGCCCATTCCAAGTGGGACGATTTTGAGAGTTAGGCAAGCTCTCATGGCCCAAATGTAAAACCAAAACCCAAGTTAATCAAATGTCCTCTTGCTTGTCGTGGGATAAGATGTTTTAGTGTGCAGGGAGAGCTGAAAGACTGTTACCCCCCTCAGTTGGGGTGGGGGCATAACCAGGCCTATACTGGTTGGTCGCCACTACCCCACTATTTCTTTATTTTTTATTTTTATTCCCTGGCATCTAGTAGACATTTTGCCCCCCGGGTGTGGATTGGGGGTAATTGCCCCATCTGCCCACTGGTTGGCAGGACAACTTTGGCCATACCACCACCGTCTTATTTTGAAGAAAAAAAATCTTCCCTGGTCTCTGGTGGGCTATCTGCCCCCCATGCATGAAGATGAGCCTTCCAAAAATAGGCCAATCTGCCCGCAAGGGGGGCAGATATGGCCAACAGAAATTTGCCCCCATGGGGAGCGACCCTTACCCAAGGGACTGCCCCCCAAACAAAAGGCATGCATACACACAAACCAATCCCTGGTGCCTAAGTGGTTTCTGCCCCCAAGGGGAGCAGAAATGGCCTAAAATAAATTTCCCCCCTCAGGGGACGACCCTTGCCTAAAGGGCTGCTCCCCTTGCGTGAAACTGACGCAAAAAAATAAAGATCCCTGGTGCCTAGTGGTTTCTGCCCCTCTTGGGGGCAGCGTGGCCTAACAAAAATCAGCCGATCTGCCCCCAAGGCGGGCAGAAATGGTCAAAATACAATTTCCCCCCCAGGGGAGTGACCCTTGCCTAAGTGGTCACTCCCCATATATAAAAAAACAAAAGTAAACATAAACAAAAATATATCCCTGGTGTCAAGGGGTTTCTGCCCCCCCGGGGGCAGATCGTCCTAATTATAATAGGCTGATATGCCCCAGGGGATGCAGAAAAGGCCTACAAATATTTGCCCCTAGGGAGCGGCCCTTGCCCAAGGGGTCGCTCCCCTTATGTGCAAGTATAAAAAAAAAAAATCCATTTTGTCTAGTGGTTTCTGCCCCCCTTGGGGGCAGATTGGCCTAATAGAAATAGGCCGATCTGTCCCCAGGGGGGGCATAAATGGCATAAATACAATTTGCCCTCCAGGGGGGAAACCCTTGCGTAAGGCGTCGCTCCCCACCTCTAAAAAATGAAGAAAAAAAAATGATCCCTAGCGCCTAGAGGTTTCTGCCCCCCAGGGGGCAGATCGGCCTAATAACAATAGGCCGATCTGTCCCCAGGGGGGGCAGAAATGGCCTAAAATAAATGTGCCCCCCTGGGGAGCGACCCTTGCCTAAGGGGTCGCTCCCCTTGCGTGAGTTCACCTTAAAAAAAACACCTCCCTGGTGACTAGTGGTTTCTGGCCCCCTTGGGGGCAGATTGGCCTCATAAATAGGCCTAAGGGGGGGCAGAAATAGCCTAAATATAATATGCCCCCTAGGGGAGTGACCCTTGCTGAATGGGTCGCTCCCCAAATCTAAGAAGAAAAAAAAACAGATCCCTGGCGCATAGAGGTTTCTGCCCTCCCTGGTGGCAGATCGGCCTAATACCTATAGGCCGATGGGGGCAGAAAAGGCCTTGAAAAAAATTATCCCCCTGGGGAGCGACCCTTGCCCAAGGGGTTTCTCCCCTGATGCCAATTTCCTTATTGTAAAAAATCCATGGTGTCTAGTGGGCATTTCAGCTGCTTGATCGCTTCACAAGCTGAGCTTCCAGCGCGATGGGAGGTGGCCTCTAATGAGGTCAGCGCGCAATCACGCGCTGATGTCATCAGACGTCACTGGAGGGGTTTCAGGGGTGTAGGGGGTTGGAGGGGAAGGGCTTCCCCTTCCATCCCTGCCCTGGGGGGGTGGGATGGAAGCCCACAGAGGGAGCGCTAGCGCTCCCTCTGAGCTCATGTGCCAGGACGTAATGGTTACGTACTCAGCACAGGAGCACTGTGCCGGTCGACATAACCATTACGTCCCTGGCACAGAAGGGGTTAATGTTTTCAACTAGGATAGCACTCTGCAGAAGCATTTTCGAAAATGTCAAAAAATATAATACAATAACATGCAGAGATAACGTGTCAGTATTAATGGAAAATAATTTTGCTTTGTGCAAAAATGATAGTAGGTAAGCATATTTACTTATACTAGGTATGAACAGATGAAAAAAACTTCCTGACAAATCTGACATGCCCTAAGAATGATGATTCAACATAAAACCTGACCTTCCCATGGACATGTTTTTCATAATGTACAAAATTTGCATAAAGTGTTTTCGTTTAAATCTGCAAATGTTTCTACTGGCACAAAGATGTCAGCAGGAGCAGGTCCTAAGACAGCTCTCCCATGCTGCTACATTGCTCTCTAATGTTTGCTGTCTCATCTCACTACCTTCTCCTCCTTTCCCCCTGTTTTACTGAGTGCTTTCTCTGGCTTTCTGAATCATTTTCAATGCTTTTCTCCCTCCTTCCCCTCCATTTTGCTAAGTGCTTTCTCCACTTTCCTGTCTCATTTTCACTGCTTTATCCCTCCCTTCCCCCTGTTTGTCTGAATGCTTTCTCCTGCTTTTTGCCTCCTTTCTTTCTCTGTTCATTCCTTTTTTCCTCATTACTGCTTCCCTCCCATTTTCCTGCCTCCCGCCTATCCCTGCCCACTGCCTCCCATCACCCCTCCCTCCTCCCAGGGCATTCTTAATGGAAGCTGCAGTGAGGCCGCTCTGCAGGCACACTGAAGGCGCACCAAAGGTAAGCCTGTCTACCCCAGCCACACCTGGACTGCACCCAGAGCCAGGACCCCTCGCTCTTCCATCCCACAAAGATAGCCGCTGCTGTCCTCCGAGCCCTGGTCCCCACTTTAACAGGGGACCGTTCAACACTACCGCCTCACCTTCAGCACCACAGCTACCAACGCACCCAAAACATTGACAATACCATCACAACACAACTCCAGTGCATACTACTCAATGCGCATTCACTAGTCAAACATGCCACCAAGGTCTGGGACATGATCTCCTCCTTCACTCCGTATGTCATCTTGCACATAGAAACCTGTCTCAACCTTGCCTCTGTGCCTCACATCGCCATGGCGATCTCCAAAGGGTACAGGATAACACACCTGGACTGAGCCAACAAGCAGGGGGGTTGAATCGCCATCATCTACAGGGACACCATCCATTGCACAACATCCCCTGATGACTTGACACCAGTAATGGAACACCTCAACTTCCAACTCTACACAGATGAAAAAAGCACCATCAGAGACATCCTTGCCTACAGACCACAGGACCACGACCCAGCTATTGGAACGCCATCCCAGAACTCATTGCCCTGCAAGCAATTGACTCCGAGCACTACATATTCCTATACCGACCTTACCCACATCACAGAAAACACAGTCAATGTCATTTTCACCTCCAGCAACAGAGTCAAATACACCCACACCACACCAATCACCTGGTCGGACCACCACAGCCTATACTTTACCCATGTACACCGGCACCATGCTCCCCCAGATCCATGTGAAGAAACAAGAAAAAGGTATCAGAAGACCAACGGAATGCCACTCTCTCTCTCGACTCCCAGACTCTACACATGAGCCTGAACAAGCAGCAAAGAGCTTCTACCAGTGGATCACATAAAGCACCAATACCATCACCCCTTCCAAGACAGCCAAGGTCAAAGAACAAAGCAAAAGAGCAAGCTGATTCACAGAGGAACTGAACTCCTCCAAATGCAGCTGCTGACAACTTGAAAGGAAGTGGCGCAACAGAAGACCATACCACCTTCATGACCGCACTCAACAAGTACCACCGCCTCCTGAAAGAAACCAAGAAGAATATACTAGCAGACCGCATCACAACCAGCACAAACCACAGCAAAGAACTCTTTACCATTGTGAAGGTGCTCACCAATCACCCAGTCACCGAGGACGACATCACTCTGTAGGAAGTTGGCTCTGTATGCACTATTTCAAAGTAAGGAATAGTATGCACAGAGTCCAAGAGATAATACTAATGCTCTATTTTGTGGTAGTGTGGTCGAGTAGTAGGCTTATCAAAGGAGTAGTGTTAACCATTTGTTGTACACACACAGGCAATAAATGAGGAACACACACTCAAAGACAATTCCAGGCCAATATGTTTTTGTATAGAAAAATATATTTTCTTAGTTTATTTTAAGAACCACAGGTTCAAGATTTACATGTAATACTTCAAATGAAAGGTATTGCAGGTAGGTACTTTAGGAACTTTGAATTAGCAAAATAGCATATACAGTTTTCACATAAATCACATATAGCTATTTTAAAACTAGACACTGCAATTTTCAACAGTTCCTGGGGGGAGTAAGAGTTTGTTAGTTTTTGCAGGTAAGTAAACCACCTACGGGGTTCAAGTTTGGGTCCAAGGTAGCCCACCGTTGGGGGTTCAGAGCAACCCCAAAGTTACCACACCAGCAGCTCAGGGCCGGTCAGGTGCAGAGTTCAAAGTGGTGCCCAAAACGCATAGGCTTCAAAGGAGAAGGGGGTGCCCCGGTTCCAGTCTGCCAGCAGGTAAGTACCCGTGTCTTCGGAGGGCAGACCAGGGGGGTTTTGTAGGGCACCGGGGGGGACACAAGTCCACACAGAAAGTACACCCTCAGTGGCACGGGGGCGGCCGGGTGCAGTGTGCAAACAAGCGTCGGGTTTTCAATAGGTTTCAATGGGAGACCAAGGGGTCTCTTCAGCGATGCAGGCAGGCAAGGGGGGGCTCCTCGGGGTAGCCACCACTTGGGCAAGGGAGAGGGCCACCTGGGGGTCGCTCCTGCACTGGAGGTCGGATCCTTCAGGCCCTGGGGGCTGCGGGTGCAGAGTCTTTACCAGGCGTCGGATCTTAGAAGCAGGCAGTCGCGGTCAGGGGGAGCCTCTGGATTCCCTCTGCAGGCGTCGCTTTGGGGGCTGAGGGGGAGCAACTCTGGCTACTCACGGTCTCGCAGTCGCCGGGGATTCCTCCCTGAAGTGTTTGTTCTCCACAAGTCGAGCCGGGGGCGTCGGGTGCAGAGTGTCAAGTCTCACGCTTCCGGAGGGAAACGCAAATTGTTGCAAAGTTGATTCTTTGTTTCAAAGTTGCAGTCTTTGGTGAACAGAGCTGCTGTCCTCTGGAGTTCGTGGTCCTTCTAGATGCAGGGCAGTCCTCTGAGGCTTCAGAGGTCGCTGGTCCCTGGGGAAAGCGTTGCTGGAGCAGTGTCTTTAGAAGTGGGGAGACAAGCCGGTAGAGCTGGGGCCAAAGCAGTTGGTGTCTCCGTCTTCTCTGCAGGGATTTTCAGCCTAGCAGTCCTCTTCTTCTTAGGTTGCAGGAATCTGAGTTCCTAGGTTCTGGGGAGCCCTTAAATACTAAATTTAAGGGTGTGTTTAGGTCTGGGGGGTTAGTAGCCAATGGCTACTAGCCCTGAGGGTGGGTACACCCTCTTTGTACCTCCTCCCTGAGGGGAGGGGGGCACATCCCTAATCCTATTGGGGGAATCCTCCATCTGCAAGATGGAGGATTTCTAAAAGTTAGAGTAACCTCAGCTCAGGACACCTTAGGGGCTGTCCTGACTGGCTGGTTACTCCTCCTTGTTTTTCTCATTATCTCCTCCGGCCTTGCCGCCAAAAGTGGGTCTGTGGCCGGAGGGGGTGGGCAATTCCACTAGCTGGAGTGCCTTGTGGTGCTGTAACAAAGGGGGTGAGCCTTTGAGGCTCACTGCCAGGAGTTACAGTTCCTGCAGGGGGAGGTGTGAAGCACCTCCACCCAGTACAGGCTTTGTTACTAGCCACAGAGTGACAAAGGCACTCTCCCCATGTGGCCAGCAACATGTCTGGTGTGTGGCAGGCTGCTAAAACTAGTCAGCCTACACGGATAGTCGGTTAAGGTTTCAGGGGGCACCTCTAAGGTGCCTTCTGGGGTGTATGTTACAATAAAATGTACACTGGCATCAGTGTGCATTTATTGTGCTGAGAAGTTTGATACCAAACTTCACAGTTTTCAGTGTAGCCATTATGGTGCTGTGGAGTTCGTGCATGACAGACTCCCAGACCATATACTCTTATGGCTACCCTGCACTTACAATGTCTAAGGTTTTGCTTAGACACTGTAGGGGCATAGTGCTCACGCACTTATGCCCTCACCTATGGTATAGTGCACCCTGCCTTAGGGCTGTAAGGCCTGCTAGAGGGGTGACTTATCTATACTACATAGGCAGTGTGAGGTTGTCATGGCACCCTGAGGGGAGTGCCATGTCGACTTAGTCGTTTTGTCCTCACTAGCACACACAAGCTGGCAAGCAGTGTGTCTGTGATGAGTGAGGGGTCCCCAGTGTGGCATAAGATATGCTGCAGCCCTTAGAGACCTTCCCTGGCATCAGGGCCCTTGGTACCAGGGGTACCAGTTACAAGGGACTTACCTGGATGCCAGGGTGTGCCAATTGTGGAAACAAAAGTACAGGTTAGGGAAAGAACACTGGTGCTGGGGCCTGGTTAGCAGGCCTCAGCACACTTTCAAATCAAAACTTAGCATCAGCAAAGGCAACAAGTCAGGGGGTAGCCATGCCAAGGAGGCATTTCCTTACACAACCCCCCCCCAAACGAAAGAGGATGAGACTAACCTTTCCCAAGAGAGTCTTCATTTTCTAAGTGGAAGAACCTGGAAAGGCCATCTGCATTGGCATGGGCAGTCCCAGGTCTGTGTTCCACTCTAAAGTCCATTCCCTGTAGGGAGATGGACCACTTCAACAGTTTTGGATTTTCACCTTTCATTTGCATCAGCCATCTGAGAGGTCTGTGGTCAGTTTGAACTACAAAGTGAGTACCAAAGAGGTATGGTCTCAGCTTCTTCAGGGACCAAACCACAGCAAAGGCCTCCCTCTCAATGGCACTCCAACGCTGCTCCCTGGGGAGTAACCTCCTGCTAATGAAAGCAACAGGCTGGTCAAGGCCATCATCATTTGTTTGGGACAAAACTGCCCCTATCCCATGCTCAGAGGCATCTGTCTTCACAATGAACTGCTTGGAGTAATCTGGAGCTTTTAGAACTGGTGCTGTGCACATTGCTTGTTTCAGGGTGTCAAAGGCCTGTTGGCATTCTACAGTCCAGTTTACTTTCTTGGGCATTTTCTTGGAGGTAAGTTCTGTGAGGGCTGTCACTATGGATCCATATCCCTTCACAAACCTCCTGTAGTACCCAGTCAAGCCAAGGAATGCCCTGACTTGAGTCTGGGTTTTTGGAGCTGCCCAGTCCAGAATAGTCTGGATCTTAGGTTGGAGTGGCTGAACTTGGCCTCCACCTACAAGGTGTCCCAAGTAAACCACAGTTCCCTGCCCTATCTGGCATTTGGATGCCTTGATAGAGAGGCCTGTTGATTGCAGAGCCTTCAAAACCTTCTTCAGGTGGACCAGGTGATCCTGCCAGCTGGAGCTAAAGACAGCAATATCGTCAAGATAAGCTGCACTAAAGGACTCCAAACCAGCAAGGACTTGATTCACCAACCTTTGGAAGGTGGCAGGGGCATTCTTTAAACCAAAGGGCATAACAGTAAACTGGTAATGCCCATCAGGTGTGGAGAATGCTGTCTTTTCTTTTGCTCCTGGTGCCATTTTGATTTGCCAGTACGCTGCTGTTAAGTCAAAGGTACTTAAGAATTTGGCAGCACCCAATTTGTCATTCAGTTCATCAGCCCTTGGAATGGGATGGGCATCTGTCTTGGTGACAGAATTAAGTCCTCTGTAGTCCACACAAAACCTCATCTCTCTCTTTCCATCTTTGGTGTGAGGTTTGGGGACTAAGACCACTGGGCTAGCCCAGGGGCTGTCAGAGTGCTCAATGACTCCCAATTCCAGCATCTTGTGGACTTCCACTTTGATGCTTTCCTTAACTTGGTCAGACTGTCTGAAAATGTTGTTTTTGACAGGCATGCTGTCTCCTGTGTCCATATCATGGGTACACAGGTGTGTCTGACCAGGGGTTAGGGAAAAGAGCTCAGCAAACTGTTGTAGGACCTTCCTACAGTCAGATTGCTGTTTGCCAGAGAGGGTGTCTGAGTAGATCACTCCATCTACTGAGCCATCTGTGGAGAGGAGATCAGGGAGAGGTTCACTCTCAGCTTCCTGGTCCTCATCTGTTACCATCAACAGATTCACATCAGCCCTGTCATGGAAGAGCTTAAGGCGGTTCACATGGATCACCCTCTTGGGGGTCCTGCTAGTGCCTAGGTCCACCAGGTAGGTGACCTGACTCTTCTTTTCTAGCACTGGGTAAGGGCCACTCCATCTGTCCTGAAGTGCCCTGAGAGCCACAGGCTCCAAAACCCAGACTTTCTGCCCTGGTTGGAATTCAACCATTGCAGCCATTTGGTCATACCAAAACTTCTGGAGCTGTTGGCTGGCCTCAAGGTTTTTACTTGCCTTTTCCATGTACTCTGCCATCCTTGAACGTAGGCCAAGTACATAGTCCACTATATCTTGCTTAGGCTCATGAAGAGGTCTCTCCCAGCCTTCTTTCACAATAGCTAGTGGTCCCCTTACAGGGTGGCCAAACAGAAGTTCAAAGGGTGAAAACCCTACTCCCTTCTGAGGCACCTCTCTATAAGCGAAAAGCAGACATGGCAAGAGGACATCCCATCTCCTTTTGAGTTTTTCAGGGAGCCCCATGATCATGCCTTTCAATGTTTTGTTGAATCTCTCAACAAGACCATTGGTTTGTGGATGGTATGGTGTGGTGAATTTGTAAGTCACCCCACACTCTGCTGACATGAAGTTGGTACCTCTGTCAGACACCACCTCTTTAGGAAAACCCACTCTGGTAAAAATACCAATTAGTGCCTTGGCTACTGCAGGGGGCAGTAGTCGACCTAAGGGGAATTGCTTCAGGGTATCTAGTAGCATGATCCACTACTACTAGTATGTGTAGGTTCCCTGAGGCTGTGGGAGGTTCAAGTAGACCCACTATGTCCACACCCACTCTTTCAAAGGGGACCCCCACCACTGGAAGTGGAATGAGGGGGGCCTTTGGGTGTCCACCTGTCTTACCACTGGCTTGACAGGTGGCACGGAGACACAAAACTCCTTGACCTTCTGGGACATGTTGGGCCAATAGAAGTGGTTGACTAGTCTCCCCAACGTCTTGGTCTGTCCCAAATGCCCAGCAAGAGGAATATCATGGGCTAAGGTCAGAATGAACTCCCTAAACTCCTGAGGCACTACCACTCTCCTAGTGGCACCAGGTTTGGGATCTCTTGCCTCAGTGTAAAGGAGCCCATCTTCCCAATAGACCCTATGTGTTCCTGTTTTCTTTCCATTGGACTCTTCAGCAGCTTGCTGCCTAAGGCCTTCTTAGGCCGGTTTCTTGCCGCTTACACAACTGCTCCCTTGAGGGTCCCCCTGGGCCAAGGAGCTCAACCTGATAAGGTCCTAACTCCATAGGCTCAGTTCCCTCAGAGGGCAGAACTTCTTCCTGAGAAGAGAGGTTCTCTTTTTCTTGTTGTGTTGCAATTGGTTCCCCAGTTGTCTTTCCTTTTCTCTTGGTAGGTTGGGCCCTTTTTCCAGGCTCCAACTCCACTTTTTCACCCTGAGCCTTGCACTGTGCCCTTGTCTTGACACACACCAGTTCAGGGATACCCAGCATGGCTGCATGGGTTTTCAATTCTACCTCAGCCCATGCTGAGGACTCAGGGTCATTTCCAAGCAAACAGTCTACAGGGATATTTGAGGAGACCACCACCTGTTTCAGGCCATTGACCCCTCCCCACTCTAAAGTTATCCTAGCCATGGGATGTACTTTAATCTGATTGTCAGCGCTGGTGACTGGATAAGTTTGTCCAGCCAGGTATTGACCAGGGGAAACCAGTTTCTCTGTCACCATGGTGACACTGGCACCTGCATCCCTCAGGCCTTCTACACTTGTCTCATTTTCTTAAGAGCTGCTGCCTGTATTTTTGCATGTTAGGGGGCTAGGCAGCCAGTGTGGCTAAATCCACCCCACCCTCAGAGACTAATGTAGCTTCAGTGTGACACCTGATTTGCTCTGGGCACACTGTTGATCCCACTTGGAGACTAGCCATTCCAGTGTTAGCTGGAGTAGAGTTAGTAGTTGAACCTTTCTTGGGACAGGCCGTGTCTCCAGTTTGGTGTCTAGGCTGATTACAGCTACGAAACCAGGCCTTTTTGGGATCAAAGTTTTTACCCTTGTACCCAAAATTGGATTGTGAAGAGGCTCTGGGCCCACCCTCCTGTGCAGGTTTTTGGGGGCCTGTAGAAGACTCTTTGCTATTTTTCCCTTTGGATGTCTCAACACTCTTCCCCTGGGGAGGCTTTGTGACCCCTTTCTTTTGGTCACCCCCTGTGGAAGTCTTGGTCACCCTAGTCTTGACCCAATGGTCCGCCTTCTTTCCCAATTCTTGGGGAGAAATTGGTCCTAGGTCTACCAGATGCTGATGCAGTTTATCATTTGAACAATTACTTAATAGGTGTTCTTTCACAAATAAATTGTACAGCCCATCATAATCATTTACACCACTGCATTGAATCCAACCATCCAGTGTTTTCACTGAGTAGTCCACAAAATCAACCCAGGTCTGGCTCGAGGATTTTTGAGTCCCCCTGAACCTAATTCTATACTCCTCAGTTGAGAATCCAAAGCCCTCAATCAGGGTAGCCTTCATGAGGTCATAGGATTCTGCATCTTTTCCAGAGAGTGTGAGGAGTCTATCCCTACACTTTCCAGTGAACATTTCTCAAAGGAGAGCACCCCAGTGAGATCTGTTTACTTTTCTGGTCGCACAAGCCCTCTCAAAAGCTGTGAACCATTTGGTGATGTCATCACCATCTTCATATTTAGTTACAATCCCTTTAGGGATTTTCAACATGTCAGGAGAATCTCTGACCCTATTTATGTTGCTGCCATGGATGGGACCGAAACCCATCTCTTGTCTTTCCCTTTCTATGGCTAGGAGCTGTCTCTCTAAAGCCAATCTTTTGGCCGTCCTGGCTAGCAGGAGGTCATCTTCACTGAGGCTATCCTCAGTGATTACAGAGGTGCTGGACCCTCCTGTGAGGGAAACAGCATCTCTGACTAACACAGTTGGAGACAGGGCTTGAGGGGCCCTGATCTCCCTAATTAGGACTGGAGGGGGGGAATTCTCCTCCAAATCACTAGCTTCATCCTCTGGGAGGTCATCCTCAGAGGGGTTGGCTTTGGCAAACTCTGCCAACAGCTCCTGGAGCTGTATTTTGGAAGGTTTATGCCAGCTTTAATATTTTTTAGTTTGCAGAGAGACCTTAGCTCCCTCATTCTAAGATGGAGGTAAGGTGTGAGGTCGAGTTCCATCACTCTCTCTTCTGCATTAGACATTATGGGGGTCATTACAACATTGGCGGTATAAGCTGCTTACTGCCGTGCAGAAGACCGCCAATACACCGCCGCGTCCGCGGTAGACCGCCACAGCTATTATGACACACATCACGGAATCCGCCGAAATCCAGACACCCACACAATACCGCCACACCAAAGGTCAGCGATAATCATGCGGAAACAAATCCTCCACCTCCACGCCATTAGAAACACGCCCATGCTATTATGACCCACGAATCCACGCGGCGGTCTTTCAACCGTGGTATTCCATTGGCGGTACACACCGCCGCGCTCAAAATACACACACATCTCCAAAACACCGCCACATTGGACAATTCAAAATACACACACCTGATACACATACAAACAACACTCCAACACACCCAACACAATATAAAACACACACCCACATCACCCACAAACCCCTACAACCAAAAATTTGAGTTGAAGGCGACAGAGAGAGCACAGCAATAGACAACCTCACCACACAGAGGCACACGACACCATCACCCACACAACATCCACGCACAAAATACCACATACCACTACACTCACCACACTCATCAACACATACACCACCCCACACATCACACACACCACCCCATGTCACGCCAAAGACACCCCCACTTCTCCGAGGAGGAGCTCAGGGTCATGGTGGAGGAAATCATCCGGGTAGAGACACAGCTATTTGGCTCACAGGTACAGCACACATCAATAGCCAGGAAGATGAAGCTATGGCAAAGAATAGTCGACAGGGTCAACGCTGTGGGACAGCACCCAAGAAATAGGGAGGACATCAGGAAGAGGTGGAATGACCTACGGGGGAAGGTGCGTTCAACGGTATCCAGGCACCACATCGCGGTACAGCGGACTGGCGGCGGACCACCACCTCCTCCCCCTCAACTAACAACATGGGAGGAGCAAGTCTTGTCCATCTTGCATCCTGAGGGCCTCGGAGGAGTCGGTGGAGGAACGGACACTGGTAAGTCAAATCTTAACTATCATAACCCCCACCCTACCTGCATGATATCACACACCCCCACCATCACACCCTCTCCTATCACCCCAAATCCTCACCTATCTACCCATTACACCAACCACCCATCCCAAACCCAAGCCCTGCATGACATAACTAAGCATTGACACCCATCACCAAAGCATGCCCACTGCACAGACCCAGAACACCCCCCAACCATCAGCACACAAGCCCCCCCACAGGAATTCCTGCACTGGGGTTCACGCACACCCAACCATTGCACACCATGAAACACACACATGCAATAATCATGTACTTATACCCCCGCAGGAACCCGAAGGAACGTCACCACACCAGAGGGTCCAGACAACACCACTCCACCCCCAGAAGAGGCCCACAGTGACGATAGTAGCTCTGCCCCACTGGATCTTGATGACCAGCCCGGACCATCGTGGGCCTCGGGACAGTCGGTTCCCCTTGCCCAGCCACAGCCCAACACCGAGCTGCCACCCTCTGGTAACACCAGCACAGCTCCCACCCAGCGGGCCCAAACCTCCCTACCCAGGACAGGTCAATCAGCTGTGTGTCCACCACTACAGGGCACCCAGGGTAACCCACCACCCCTACAACAACAGGGACCTGGGGGCAGTGGTAGTGGGCACAAGGTCCAGGGGACGGAGGCACAGGAATATAGGGGAACTGGGAGGGCTGCTGTGCGACACAGGGAGGACAGGCCAAGGGAACCCACTCTCAACGAGGCCCTCTCCTCCATCATGGGAGCCTACCACCACTCCCAGGAGACGATGGCCACGGTCCTGGACAAGTTGCAGGAGACCCTGCGTCTGCAGGAGGAACAATATTTGGGGTTCAGGGAGGAGCTCAGGACCATCGGCTCCGCCCTGGGCACCATCGTTGGGGTGCTGACGGACATTCAAAAGACCTTGAGGGACACCGTGGAACTCCAAGGGGCCCCTGACACTAGGCAGGATGACGAACTGCCCACCACCTCCGCCGGCGCTAGTGGACAGGACGTCCCGCCACAGGACCACCACACCAGCACCCCACCCCCTGCAGACGGACAACCACCATGCAAGCGGGCACTGAGATCCAGGAACAGGACAGAGCAAGATGGCAAGACCCCCGCCAGGAAATAAGACCACCCTGATAGTCCTCCCACTGTCCCACTTTGTTACCCTGCCCAAATCGGAACTGGGCCAGCTCCACTTCCAATGCCCAGATGTGCAATGTACCTGTGAGACTAATAGACTGGACTCTGCCATGGACATTCCTCCACCATCACCCATCACCATTTTACAACCCCCCTTCATTTTTGTACACTTAAATAAACACCATTCAAACACCAAAAAAAATGGAGTCAGTCAATGATTTGTAAATCAATTACAGTTGCATAATGGGTTACCCATTGGAAGGCTAACATACCTATGTCACACATCACAAGCCCTTCAAGGATGCAAACAGTTGACACGTAGGTTACCACACTTGTGGAACTGAAATGGAAGGGGACAACTCAGTTAACAAATAGTGAGTGAAATTGAGGTACAGGATAGAGGTAGATGTGTGAAAGTGAATGTAAAGGTAAAATAGAAAATGTGCTCACCTGTGTGTCACTGGAAATATTGCTGTATGACTGACTCCCTGTTGTCGTTTTCGTCTTCCTCAGCTTCATCCTCATCACTGTCCACAGGCTCCACAGCTGCTACAACACCGTCATCTGGATCATCCTCCTGCAGAAAAGGCACCTGGCATCGCAAAGCCAAGTTATGGAGCATGGAGCAGGCGATGATGATGTCGCACACCTTCTTCGGTGAGTAGAATAGGGATCCACCTGTCATATGGAGGCACCTGAACCTGGCCTTAAGAAGGCCGAAGGTGCGCTCGATAACCCTCCTAGTCCGCCCATGGGCATCATTGTACCGTTCCTCTGCCCTGGTCCTGGGATTCCTCACTGGGGTCAATAGCCAGGAAAGGTTGGGGTAACCAGAGTCCCCCAATACCCATACACGGTGCCTCTGGAGTTCACCCATCATATCAGGGATGCTGCTATTGCACAGGATGTAGGCGTCATGCACAGAGCCAGGGAACATAGCATTTACCTGGGAGATGTACTGGTCTGCCAAACAGACCATCTGGACATTCATAGAATGTACACCTGTTCACTCCTGCGGGGGGGACCAGAGCTACATGGGTCCCATCAATGGCACCTATGACATTGGGGATATGTCCAAGGGCATAGAAGTCACCTTTCACTGTAGGCAAATCCTCCACCTCAGGGAAAATGATGTATCTCCTTACGTGTTTCAGCAGGGCAGACAACACTCTGGACAAGACGTTGGAAAACATAGGCTGGGACATCCCTGATGCCATAGCCACTGTTGTTTGAAATGACCCACTTGCAAGGAAATGGAGCACTGACAGTACCTGCACGTCAGGGGGGATTCCAGTCGGATGGCTGATTGGTGAAATCAGCTCTGGCTCCAACTGGGTACACAGTTCCTGGATTGTGGCACAGTCAAACCTGTAGGTCACTATTAAATGTCGCTCCTCCATTGTCAACAGGTCCACCAGCGGTCGGTACACTGGCGGATTCTGCCATCTTCTCATTTGTCCCAGCTGACGGTGCCTACGAAGTACAGCAGCGAAAAAACAGTCACAATTCTTCCAGGTATGTACCCACAGTCACACACAAGACTACCCCAGACAATAAACCCTTCCTGTATGTGTGTTGAGTGTAGGCCTCAGTATGTGTGACGCAGTTGAAAATGAATCCATGTGGGCCCCTGAAATGGCGGCTGCCTGACCTCTAAACTGGGACAATGGGATTGTGGGGTAACAGCGCTGGCGTGGCTCACCGTCGCGGTAGGCGGTCGTAGAGCGCGGCGCAATGCTGCATTGGTTAACAATGGACCCTATGGGTCCCAGGAGCCAATGAACAGGTGCGCCGGCGGTGATGATGCTCCCCGCCGCGGATGTCACCGCCATTTTCTATCTCTTCAATCACTAGATACCTGACCTTCGACAGGAGAGGACCTACACTGCTAGTGCTGCTGTGACCTCGGTCTGGAAGCGACGATGGCTGCTGCGTCTGGGGAAAGGACCCCTGCCTTCACATTGGAGGAGTTGGAGAAACTTGTGGATGGGGTCCTCCCCCAGTACACGCTACTCTGCGGTCATCCAGACCAACAGGTTAGTACACAGGGAGCACGTTGTAGGGGCTAGGCCTGGGTGGAGAGGGCTGGGTGGAAGAGGGGAGGGGGCAGAAGTCATACTACAGTAAAGCATTGGAATAAATGGGCCACATGGTCAGAGTATGGAGGGGGCCACACACATTGATGGTGCAATTGGTAATGACTGTTCCTCTTCCCTTGTGCATGTCATGTAGGTCAGCGCCCACCAGAAGAGGGACATTTGGCATGCCATCGCCAAGGAGGTCTGGACCCTGGGGGCCCACCAGAGACGGGGCACCCACTGCCGGAAGAGATGGGAGGACATTCGCCGCTGCAGCAAGAAGACGGCGGAGGCTCAGCTGGGGATGGCCTCCCAACGTGGGAGGGGTGCCCGTCGTAACATGACCCCCCTGATGTTCCGGATCCTGGCGGTGGCCTACCCGGAGTTGGATGGGTGCTTAAGGACATCACAGCAGACACAAGGGGGTGAGTACAAACTCATTCTGCGGACTTTGCGTGCAGTGGAGGTGTCTGGGTGGGGGAGGTGGGCTGTGGGTGTCCGTAGGCCAGGGCGAGTTAGTTAGGCAAGGCCCCTCCGTAATGTAGGCCATGTGGCACTCTACCCCACCTCAGAAAACTAGCAAGTTGAGGTATAGTTGCCCCTGTGGCATCCATGTGCGCAGATTTCCAGCATTGCCATGTAGCCCATATCCATGAAATTGCATGTGCAAAGGGCAGGAGCGCAGCGTTGTGCATGGGGCTGCTGCGTCTGTCTTGTCCGCCAACGGTAGCGGTATGCCATGTACTAAAACTCTCTTACTTCTGCCCCCACCCCTTTTCCTGCTCTCCCTGTCCGTTTGTACATCAGCATCAACAGGCGGAGGTGCAGTGGCACCGGAGCACGAGGGAGCTGCATCCCACATGGCCATGGAGGGCCACACCACAGACTCTGAATACATCAGTGGGACGGAGGGCGAGGGGAGCTTCACGTCGGCCACCGGATCACCAACCAGCGACACAGACTCGTCCGCTGATGTGAGGTCCCCTGTGGTGGCGGCACCATCTGTGCGCCCCACTTCTACAGGTACAGCCGCTGCCCCCCCTACCAGCACCGCCCTCCCAGCAGCCCCTCAGTGTTCACCCCGGGCCCACTCACCCAGAAGGGTGGGCATCACCTTCGCCTCTGGCACCTCCGGCCCTGCCCCAGTCACCCCTGCTGCCCTCAGTGAGGAGGCCATTGACCTCCTCAGGTCACTCACTGTTGGGCAGTCTACCATTGTGAATGCCATCCAGGGTGTAGAAAGGGAGTTGCAACACGGTAATGCATTCCTGGAGGGCATTCATTCTGGTCAGGCTGCCCTTCAGCGAACCCTGCAATCTCTGGCCTCAGCACTGATGGCAGCAATTGTCCCTGTGTCCAGCCTCCCCCCTCCAACTTCCTCCACCCAGACCCAATCCCCTGTATCCCAGCCCATCCCAAGCACACCTACAGACCAGCATGCAGACAAGTCAACACACCCAAGTAGCTCAAGCAAACATAGGCACCATACACACCACAAGCACTCACACAAGCATCACACCCATACAGACACAGCAACATCCACTGTCTCCACTGTGTCCCCCTCCTCCTCTTCTCCCTCCTCCCTCCCAGTCTCGTCTACACACACACCTGCATGCACCACATCTACAGGCACTAGGATTCGCACCAGGACACCCAGCACCACACGCCGCTCACCTGCACTCACCACCTCCACTGCCATTTACACGTCCCCTGTGTCCTCTCCCAGTGTGTCTGTGACGCCCCCTCCCAAAGTACCCAAACGCCGGCAATCACTCACCCAACATCCATCCACTTCACGACAGCCTCCAGTACCTGCACCTGCACCCAAAACAGCTAAAGTGACACCTCCTGCAACCACCTTCTCTTCCTCCACTCCCAGACCCCCTCCAGCTACCCATCCCAGTGTTCGTCAGAAACTATCCCTCTGTCAAATTGACCTTTTTGCCCCCCCCTCCAATTCATCAGTCCCGTCGTAGCGCCTCAGCCAAAAAGCCTCCAGGACCAGTGGTGCCTGTTCCAGGTTTTTGGAGTGCACCGTCCACCAGGGCAGGCAGTAGGACCCGGAGCCAAGGCACAGGCAGCCCACCCCCTGTAAAGGCTCTGAAATTGGAGAGTGGACGACGGGACCGTGGCAAGACTCCTGGTGGGACAACAAGTGAAATGGGATCGAAGGCGATTGGTGAGTCAGCTGTAACTCTAAAAAAGGTGGGGAAGGTCCAGAGGAAGTCTGCCCAGCCTGTTGTGAGTGTCACGGCGGAGAAGTGCGCCATCATTTCCGGCGGTCCAGACACAACCGCCAGCACCGTCGTCACTGGTCCAGAGACCACCGCCAGAGTCACAGCCCAGGAGGGCTCAAGTATCGTCACTGGTCCAGAGACCACCGCCAGAGTCACAGCCCAGGAGGGCTCAAGTATCGTCACTGGTCCAGAGACCACCGCCAGAGTCACAGCCCAGGAGGGCTCAAGTATGGTCACTGGTCCAGAGACCACCGCCATAGTCACAGCCCAGGAGGGCTCAAGTATCGTCACTGGTCCAGAGACCACCGCCGGAGTCACAGCCCAGGCGGGGCCAGGATGCCACAGCCCCGCTGGGCAATGATGGAATGTCATGCCACACACCAATGTCCAGTGTGGAAATCGTCATGCCACACACCAATGTCCAGTGTGGAAATCGTCATGCCACACACCAATGTCCGTATCAGAACCGCCATGTCAAAGCACCGCTGAAGAGGGCAAAGACCGCCATGTCATAGCACCACTGAAGAGGGCAAAGACCGCCATGTCAAAGCACCGCTGAACAGTCCTGAAACGCCATGTCATAGCACCGCTGAAGAGGGCAAAGACCGCCATGTCAAAGCACCACTGAAGAGGGCAAAGACCGCCATGTCAAAGCACTGCTGAACAGTCCTGAAACGCCATGTCATAGCACCGCTGAAGAGGGCAAAGACCGCCATGTCAAAGCACCGCTGAAGAGGGCAAAGACCGCCATGTCAAAGCACTGCTGAACAGTCCTGAAACGCCATGTAATAGCACCGCTGAAGAGGGCAAAGACCGCCATGTCATAGCACCGCAGAACAGTCCTGAAACGCCATGTCATAGCACCGCTGAAGAGGGCAAAGACCGCCATGTCAAAGTACCGCTGAACAGTCCTGAAACGCCATGTCATAGCACCGCTGAAGAGGGCAAAGACCGCCATGTCAGAGCACCGCTGAAGAGGGCAAAGACCGCCATGTCAAAGCACCGCTGAACAGTCCTGAAACGCCATGTCATAGCACAGCTGAAGAGGGCAAAGACCGCCATGTCAAAGCACCGCTGAACAGTCCTGAAACGCCATGTCATAGCACCGCTGAAGAGGGCAAAGACCTCCATGTCATAGCACCGCTGAAGAGGGCAAAGACCGCCATGTCAAAGCACCGCTGAACAGTCCTGAAACGCCATGTCATAGCACCGCTGAAGAGGGCAAAGACCGCCATGTCAAAGCACCGCTGAAGAGGGCAATGCACCGGGTAGGAATGAATGGCCCGCCACATCAGGCATCCTTATCCCATGAGCAGCTGGGACAGTGACAGGACACTACCATTCACGGGGAGACTCATCCAGTCTGGGCACCAGTCACCTCCCAGTACCAGTATGGACCTGCATCAGTTTGAGAGACTGTGGCTTTGCACTCCCCAGGATGTGACAGTGGGCAACCCACCCACTGTATATACTTGAGAGACTGTGGCTTTGCACTCCCCAGGATGTAACAGTGGGCAACCCACCCACCCACTGTATAGACTTGAGAGACTGTGGCTTTGTACTCCCCAGGATGTGACAGTGGGCAACCCACCCACTGTATAGACTTGAGAGACTGTGGCTTTGCACTCCCCAGGATGTGACAGTGGGCAACCCACCCACTGTATAGACTTGAGAGACTGTGGCTTTGTACTCCCCAGGATGTGACAGTGGGCAACCCACCCACTGTATAGACTTGAGAGATTGTGGCTTTGCACTCCCCAGGATGTAACAGTGGGCAACCCACCCACTTGGGAGACTTGAGAGACTGTGGCTTTGCACTCCCCAGGATGTAACAGTGGGCAACCCACCCACTGTATAGACTTGAGAGACTGTGGCTTTGCACTCCCCAGGATACATCAATGGGCATGGAGCCCCGTCGTGGATCTGGCTTTGCGTTTACGTGGCTGAGGTGCCCCCCCTTCCCTTACCCCTGAGGTGCCTGTAGTGTTTCTATCTGATGCCCCGGCAGTGTTCTCTCCGATTTTGGTCAGGTATCTATTGTGGGCCTCGCCCATGCATTTTTGGACTGTTTGTGTACGGACATTGTTGTGTACATATCTGCACTACTTCTCGGATTGTATATATGTAAATAAGAGTGATTTTAGTATACATATATTTGTTTATTTTTGTATGACATGTATATTGGCACATTACAAAGTTTGTCCGAAATTCGCATTGTCTTTGCATTCTTCCGGGGGAATTGTGGGTTGTTACTGTGATGTTTGTGACTGCATTGGTGTGTATGTTGTAATATGCGAGGGTGGGGGTGGGGGTGTTTGGTGGGTGTCCCCCTAACTTTTGCCTCCCCCCTCCCCGTGTCGTAGGTGCTGTACTCACCGGTATCTTCTGCGCCTACGTCGCTGTTGGTCGTGAAGGAGCAGAAAGACAAGGGCAGGTAGTATATGGAGTTCCGGGTCCATGGAGTCGTCGTTCCTCGTGGGATATGTTAAGGTGAGCGTTTTCCCATAGCAAAAGCTGTTTCCGACGTGTTTTTATCCACGGTGAATCCGCCCCGGAAAAGGTGGCGGATTGGCCTGTTGTGATACTGTGGGCGGTACATTGTCTCCCGCCTGTCTGTTGGCGGTCACCGCCGCGATGCTTGTCTGTACCGCCGTGGCGGGCGAAGTGTTAAAGTGGCTGTCTTTGTTGGCGGTTTCCACCAGGGTCATAATTCCCTTTTTTTGTCCGTCTGACTGTTTGCGCTATTACCGCATCTTTAACACCGTTCGCCAGGGTTGTAATGACCCCCTATGTTTCTAAAAGTTGGAATACTTTTTAAGAATCTAAAACTATCTCTAGAACTTAATTCAAACTTTCACAAAACTTTTAAACTCTAAAAGAAATGCTAACAGGGACTAACACAAGGCCCTAGCAGGACTTTTAAAAATTTAGAAAAATAGCTCAAATTGCAAAAATCTGTTTCTAATGACAATTTTTTTAATTTAGTCGTGTGATCAGGTATTGGCTGAGTAGTCCAGCAAATGCAAAGTCTTGTACCCCACCGCTGATCCACCAATGTAGGAAGTTGGCTCTGTATGCACTATTTCAAAGTAAGGAATAGTATGCACAGAGTCCAAGGGTTCCCCTTAGAGGTAAGATAGTGGCAAAAAGAGATAATACTAATGCTCTATTTTGTGGTAGTGTGGTCGAGCAGTAGGCTTATCAAAGGAGTAGTGTTAAGCATTTGTTGTACACACACAGGCAATAAATAAGGAAAACACACTCAAAGAGAATTCCAGGCCAATAGGTTTTTGTATAGAAAAATATCTTTTCTTAGTTTATTTTAAGAACCACAGGTTCAAGATTTACAAGTAATACTTCAAATGAAAGGTATTGCAGGTAGGTACTTTAGGAACTTTGAATTAGCAAAATAGCATATACAGTTTTCACATAAATCACATATAGCTATTTTAAAACTAGACAGTGCAATTTTCAACAGTTCCTGGGGGGAGTAAGAGTTTGTTAGTTTTTGCAGGTAAGTAAACCACCTACGGGGTTCAAGTTTGGGTCCAAGGTAGCCCACCATTGGGGGTTCAGAGCAACCCCAAAGTTACCACACCAGCAGCTCAGGGCCGGTCAGGTGCAGAGGTCAAAGTGGTGCCCAAAACGCATAGGCTTCAATGGAGAAGGGGGTGCCCCGGTTCCAGTCTGCCAGCAGGTAAGTACCCGCGTCTTTGGAGGGCAGACCAGGGGGGTTTTGTAGGGCACTGGGGGGACACAAGTCCACACAGAAAGTACACCCTCAGCGGCACGGGGGCGGCCGGGTGCAGTGTGCAAACAAGCGTCGGGTTTTCAAAAGGTTTCAATGGGAGACCAAGGGGTCTCTTCAGCGATGCAGGCAGGCAAGGGGGGGGCTCCTCGGGGTAGCCACCACCTGCCCAAGGGAGAGGGCCACCTGGGGGTCGCTCCTGCACTGGAGGTCGGATCCTTCAGGCCCTAGGGGTTGCGGGTGCAGAGTCTTTACCAGGCGTCTGATCTTAGAAGCAGGCAGTCGTGGTCAGGGGGAGCCTCGGGATTCCCTCTGCAGGCGTCATTGTGGGGGCTCAGGGGGGGCAACTCTGGCTACTCACGGTCTCGCAGTCGCCGGGGAGTCCTCCCTGAAGTGTTTGTTCTCCACAAGTCGAGCCGGGGGCGTCGGGTGCAGATTGTCAAGTCTCACGCTTCCGGCGGGAAACGCAAATTGTTGCAAAGTTGATTCTTTGTTTCAAAGTTGCAGTCTTTGGTGAACAGAGCCGCAGTCCTCGGGAGTTCATGGTCCTTCTAGATGCAGGGCAGTCCTCTGAGGCTTCAGAGGTCGCTGGTCCCTGGGGAAAGCGTTGCTGGAGCAGTGTCTTTAGAAGTGGGGAGACAGGCCGGTAGAGCTGGGGCCAAAGCAGTTGGTGTCTCCGTCTTCTCTGCAGGGTTTTTCAGCTTAGCAGTCCTCTTCTTCTTAGGTTGCAGGAATCTGAGTTCCTAAGTTCTGGGGAGCCCTTAAATACTAAATTTAAGGGCGTGTTTAGGTCTGGGGGGTTAGTAGCCAATGGCTACTAGCCCTGAGGGTGGGTACACCCTCTTTGTGCCTCCTCCCTGAGGGGAGGGGGGCACATCCCTAAGATGGAGGATTTCTAAAAGTTAGAGTCACCTCAGCTCAGGACACCTTAGGGGCTGTCCTGACTGGCCGGTGACTCCTCCTTGTTTTTCTCATTATCTCCTCCGGCCTTGCCGCCAAAAGTGGGGCCGTGGCCTAAGGGGGCGGGCAACTCCACTAGCTGGAGTGCCCTGTGGTGCTGTAACAAAGGGGGTGAGCCTTTGAGGCTCACCTCCAGGTGTTACAGTTCCTGCAGGGGGAGGTGTGAAGCACCTCCACCCAGTACAGGCTTTGTTACTAGCCACAGTGACAAAGACACTCTCCCCATGTGGCCAGCAACATGTCTGGTGTGTGGCAGGCTGCTAAAACTAGTCAGCCTACATGGATAGTCGGTTAAGGTTTCAGGGGGCACCTCTAAGGTGCCCTCTGGGGTGTATGTTACAATAAAATGTACACTGGCATCAGTGTGCATTTTTTGTGCTGAGAAGTTTGATACCAAACTTCACAGTTTTCAGTGTAGCCATTATGGTGCTGTGGAGTTCGTGCATGACAGACTCCCAGACCATATACTCTTACAGCTACCCTGCACTTACAATGTCTAAGGTTTTGCTTAGACAGTGTAGGGGCATAGTGCTCATGCACTTATGCCCTCACCTATGGTATAGTGCACCCTGCCTTAGGGCTGTAAGGCCTGCTAGAGGGGTGACTTATCTATACTACATAGGCAGTGTGAGGTTGGCATGGCACCCTGAGGGGAGTGCCATGTCGACTTAGTTGTTTTGTCCTCACCAGCACACACAAGCTGGCAAGCAGTGTGTCTGTGCTGAGTGAGGGGTTCCCAGGGTGGCATAAGATATGCTGCAGCCCTTAGAGACCTTCCCTGGCATCAGGGCCCTTGGTACCAGAGGTACCAGTTACAAGGGACTTACCTTGATGCCAGGGTGTGCCAATTGTGGAAACAAAAGTACAGGTTAGGGAAATAACACTGGTGCTGGGGCCTGGTTAGCAGGCCTCAGCACACTTTCAAATCAAAACTTAGCATCAGCAAAGGCAAAAAGTCAGGGGGTAACCATGCCAAGGAGACATTTCCTTACACACTCCCTCCAAGGAACTTTGCGACAACCTTGCAGACTTCTTCCAAGACAAGATCTCAGCTGTCTATGAAAACATTGAATGCCAACCCTCCACCGCAGACATCATCAACCAGCTCAGATGCACAAACACAAACCCCAAACACCTTTTCAGCCACTGTGAACTCCTCACCAGGCAAGGCACTATCTCCATCATGAACCCCGTACACTCGGGAGCACCGATGGCCTGTTGCCCCACCACGTCTTCAACTTTGATGCAAGACAGTCGGCAATGTGCACAGGATGGCCTTGAATACCTCCATCACTACGGCCTCCTTCCTGGAGGTCTGGAAACATGTTGAAGTTAGGTCCTTCCTGAAAAACATTGGTTAACCCAGCCGAATTAAAGAACTACCGGCCCATCTCTCAGCACAAGTCCTCAAGAAAGCAGCCAATCAGCAACTCACCCAACACCTAGAAGGCCATAACCTCTCCGACCTCTC
Organism: Pleurodeles waltl; assembly: GCF_031143425.1. Taxonomy (NCBI): domain Eukaryota; kingdom Metazoa; phylum Chordata; class Amphibia; order Caudata; family Salamandridae; genus Pleurodeles; species Pleurodeles waltl. The sequence continues at coordinate 970,661,879 of NC_090449.1, read as the reverse complement.
CCAATCTGGATTTTGAGCTAACCAGAGCACAAAGACAGCCCTGATAACAGCTAGAGATGACACCAGTGCCCTCCTGGCCCATTGGGAAACAGCAGTCCTCATCCTCCTTGACCTGTCTGCTGTGTATGATACCGTCTCCCACCACATCCTGATCAACAGACTCCACCACATCGAAATTCAAGGAAACGCCCTCAAATGGATCACCTCCTATCTCACTGCCAGAACCCAAAGGATCAATTTCCAACCTTTCTCCTCAGACACAAGAAGATCACCTGTGGTGTCCACCATGGATCTTCACCTAGCCAGACCCACATCAACACCTACATGACCTCCCTGGCCATCACCGTCAGACCACACAGACTCAACATCATCTCCTACTCCAACAACACACGCCTCATCCCCTCATTTTTTGAAGATCACTCCACCACAAAAGCTAATTTTCACAGATGCATGATGAACGTGGCGGACTGGATGTAGGGCAACTGTGTCAAACTGAACACTGAAAAAATGGAAGTCCTCATCTTTAGGAACAACATCTTGCCAGGGTCTGACACATGGTGGCTGGCAGAGTTCGGCACCCACCTAACCCCAACAGACCACGTCTGCAATCTCAGCATCATCCTGGATAGCAAGCTATCCGTGAAGAAACAAGTTGACACAGTCTAATCTGCTTGCTTCCACACCCTTTGCATGCTCCACAAGATCTTCAGGCAGACACAGAAGGACTGTCATGCAGGCCCTCATCACCAGCAGACTGGACTATGGATACACGTTCTATATAGGAATCACAGTACACCTTCTGAAGAAACTTCAGACAATACAGAACTTAACACCAAGACTCATACTCGACCTCCCCAGATGGACCGACATCACACCCCATCTCAAAGAACTACACTGGCTCCCGATTCACAAGAGATGCCAGTTCAAGATGCTGACCCACACCAACAAGGCCCTGCACAACAAAGGACCACCACACATCAACAAACGATTGACCTTCAACCAACCGACCAGACCCCACAGATCAGCTTCCCTCTCCCTCACAGACACCCCACGGATCTCTTGAACCAACAGCAGGGGATGTTGCTACTCGCGCCTGCCAGCCAAGGCTTGGTTCAACCTCCCCCAGCATCTCAGGAGCGCACTGTCACTCCAGCGATTCAGAAGAGAACTAAAGACCTGGTTGTTCCAATGATCATTTCTCAGGCAGCTCCAGCGCCTCGAGACGCTCACAGGTAATTTGCAGCACTCTATAAATGTTTCCGATTGAAACATCACTGTTAACTAATGAGGAGACATTTGTCATTTAGGGAGGTAATGAAGAAGTCACAGATGAAAATGCAGCTAAAGGCAATAAATGGTACGAAAGTCTATGAGAATTAACTTTGTATTGGGTCATTCAACATTGCTATCTGTGGACTATTGTGTTCCTGGTAAGAAGGTGAGAAGTGATCCTGTTCACATGGGAACATTGAAAGCTGATTGGCTGACTGAAGAAAGAAGAGGAAACATGTTGCAAAGGTTCTATATTGTATTATCTATAAGAGTGTGTGTTCTTAGAGTTTGTTACCGCATTCATTTTACCACTTTCCCTTGCCTATGCCATGCGCTACTCTGAGACTCTAATGAGTTTCTTGAAACTCTCTTCATGAGAAGTTCTACTTTGATTACTTAGGGGGTCATTCTGACCCCGGCGGGCGGCGGGCGGCGCCCGCCGGGCGGAAACCTCCAAAAGACCGCACCGCGGTCAAATGACCGCGGGGGTCATTACAACTTTCCCGCTGGGCCGGCGGGCGATCTCCAAAAGATCGCCCGCCGGCCCAGTGGGAAAGCCCCTGCAAAGAGGAAGCCGGCTCCGAATGGAGCCGGCGGATTTGCAGGGGTGCGACGGGTGCAGTGGCACCCGTCGCGATTTTCAGTGTCTGCAAAGCAGACACTGAAAATCTTTTTGGGCCTTGTTAGGGGGCCCCTGCACTGCCCATGCCAGTGGCATGGGCAGTGCAGGGGCCCCCAGGGGCCCCACGACACCCGTTCCCGCCAGCCTCTTCCTGGCGGTGTAAACCGCCAGGAACAGGCTGGCGGGAAGGGGTCGGAATCCCCATGGCGGCGCTGCAAGCATCGCCGCCATGGAGGATTCCCTGGGCCAGGGGAAAACTGTCGGGAAACCGCTGGTTCCCCTTTTCTGACCACGGCTTTACCGCCGCGGTCAGAATGGCCCGGGAAGCACCGCCAGCCTATTGGCGGTGCTTCCTCTGCCCTCCACCCTGGCGGTTTGAAACCGCCAGGGTCGGAATGAGGGCCTTTAGTCATTTATTGAACTGAAATTTTGATGGTTAATGTTTATGTTTACTGATCTGTCTTCAACTGGAACCCGTTATGGGTTTTAATTGACACCTTTTCTGTTCTCGCTCCTAAAATAGGGACTCTTTCCATTATGGAACACACTTGTTATGACTGACTGGATACTTATTTTTGATCATTGAGTAAAACTTATGATATTAATGAATTTGTATGCTGACTCTAATAAAGATGAAATATTAAATAGTTAATTAATAACATCCTTAAAACTCAGAGCAAACTCTCATTATTGACTGAAAATAAAAAGCAAATGATTTATTGATTAATGTGATGTACAGGTCTTGGTTAATCTCAGACAACATTAAAGATCCACTGGCCAGAGAGTAACAAAGCAAGGGTTTCTCCCTGATGATAAGGTTTGAGGTACCATAAATCTGATTTTAACTGAAATCCCACTCCAGCAAAGCTGTTAGCGAGATGACGGTTTACATTATGAGAAAGAAGAGCTTTTCCGCTACTCTTCAGTCCATCCCACTTCTCTCTCAACCATGTATTTTTCTTTAACAATGTCCTTTTCCTCTGCCTACGCCCAAATACCGCCTCCATCTCCTATATCCTAGTATCACCCCCAGTTAACATATTAGGGGGTCATTCTGACCCTGGCGGCCGGTGACCGCCAGGGTCACCGACCACGGGAGCACCGCCAACAGGCTGGCGGTGCTCCCTCGAGCATTCTGATCGCGGCGGTTCAGCCGCGGTCAGAAACGGAAAGTCGGCGGTCTCCCGCCGACTTTCCACTGCTCGGGAGAATCCTCCATGGCATGGGGATTCTGACACCCCCTACCGCCATCCTGTTCCTGGCGGGTCTCCCGCCAGGAACAGGATGGCGGTAGGGGGTGCCGCGGGGCCCCTGGGGGCCCCTGCAGTGCCCATGCCAATGGCATGGGCACTGCAGGGGCCCCCGTAAGAGGGCCCCGCAAAGTATTTCAGTGTCTGAAAAGCAGACACTGAAATACGCGACGGGTGCAACTGCACCCGTCGCACCCCTGCAACTCCGCCGGCTCCATTCGGAGCCGGCATCCTCGTTGCAGGGGCATTTCCGCTGGGCCGGCGGGCGCTCTTTTGGAGAGCGCCCGCTGGCCCAGCAGAAATGTAAGAATGGCCGCCGCGGTCTTTTGACCGCGGTAAGGTCATTTGTCGGCGGGACTATGGCGGGCGGCCTCCGCCGCCCGCCATAGTCGGAATCAGGCCCTTAGTATCCCTACCCCTACTTATGCTTAATACTTCTACCCTTATTCCTATGCCTCTACTCCTGCCTACATCAATACCTTTTCACCTGCATAAACCCCAAATACATAGCATTTATGTCTCTTTTTATGCCCTTTGTACCTCTATCCCTTCCTATAACCTACCTTCCCCAAACCTGCATATACTCTTTCTGTCCATCACATCATGCTTAAAGGGCAAGTTTGGCCAGATGACATCCTGCTTTCTCAAGTACACAAAACTTGTCGTCAAAGAAACGAATAGACATGAGTAATTTTTACTCTGAACAACGAAAAGAGTCTTACCCCATGCCTACTGTGATGAATCTCTCAGCCCACTTTGGAACTGTTCGCAATGTAGCACTTCCTGATTTTGTGCTATCTTTTTATAAGTCTGCCCAAGTAAATTGTACTGAGTTACCAGAGCAATGAACACTAACTGAAGATGTGAACATCAGCTGTCATTCTGAACTAGGAAAAAAGACTTTGGTGGTTATTACAACTTTGGAGGAGGTGTTAATCCGTCCCAAATGTGACGGATATACCACCAGCCGTATTACGAGTTCCATAGGATATAATGGACTCGTAATACAGCTGGTGGTATATCCGTCACTTTACCGTCACTTTTGGAACGGATTAACACCTCCTCCAAAGTTGTAATAACCCCCTTTGTCTCATGCTTAAACTGATGACTCTCACATCCCATTTTGGAACGGTTTGTACTGTGGCACGCCTTGATTTGTTTTCTGTGTCTTATAAACCGTTTGCCTAATGAAGTTTCCTAATTTTTTCGTTACGCCAGATTTTTTGAACACTTTTTTGTTTTGTTGTGAACCGGGGGATTTTTGTTTATATTTTAGTCACTCCACGTTATTGGTTACAGTACGATATTAATGGCTTGGGTTTATTGTAAATATACTACACACTTGATCAGCTGATTTGCTGTATGCCGTTTGCAGTTGATTTGCTGTGGTTTGTTTTTGCAACGATTTTAATTATCCTGGCAATCAAAATGTATTCACTTACCTACATATGCGCTTTGTTCTGGCTTTCTCTTTTCAAACTTTTGCAAATCTTTCCAGGAAAGGGGGAAAGGCTCATACTACCATTTATTTTCAAAACGAGTTAGACCTATAAAAATCACGTTTTTTTATGAACAGGAGGATAGTTTGCAAGTTATTGTGAGCCTGTGATTACTGGTTTTCCCTGCACTTACCTGACTTAAATGGCCTTGCCCACAGTGCTTCTAGACTACCAAACATGTCATTATAGTTAGGCTTTTACTTTAGAGAACATTACCAAGCATTGTCTTTCTGACTTGCCGGCTTTTCACAGTTTTTAAACCTATAATAATACGAATGTTGCTTTCGATGTGTGGATTAGGCTCGGCAATTTGAAGTCAGGAAGACATTAAGGAGCAATTAGACATTAGCTAGTGCATGTTGCTGAAATTACGCAGAGTTTATGCCATACTTCCTCAGGAAATGTGTAATCGGTTTAACAACACATTCTTTCCGCTGCCTTCTTCGGGGTGTGACACTGATGGATTTCATGTTGATAAATGAAACTGAAAAAAGTATAAAATAAAAATTCACCGATGAAAAGCGTTATTTTCCATTGTGTAAACAGATAGCTTCACCACTGACTAACAACGTTTATCTAAGGCAGACATCTTGAAAAAGCATTGGGAAAAACTGTATTAATGAAGAATCTAATCGCAGAAGTGAATGTATGTATTAGAAGAAACCAAGTCCCCAGGGGATTACATTCTAAAAAATCAAATGTATAAACATTAAAACTGCCTCAAGGTAAAATGCAAGGACAATTAAACTGAAATGAGCATATGATGCAAGCAATTCAACGAGTGTTAACACCCTGAAATAAAAGACCCTGCTACTTATGTCCCCCACAAACCACCCACGAATGGCCAAGGTACTAGGCTCGTGGTCAAGCTTCACATTCCGCCATGGCATACAGAGTCTACATTCTATAGTTACACACACTTTAGTGAGCTTTAGACATACATAAATACGAACCAGCACAACGTCCTCTAAAACATGCATTAACAGACAAGTAGAGTTCATGTATGCAGTGGTATGGGACCATAGGCACACATAAATACAGGACGTAAGACCTAAAAACTTTCACTAAGTTTAACAGACATACAGCCATTAAGACACACATACCAACAACCATGCAACACACACTGCAACTGGAAAAATAAGGGGATGAGCACTAACAGAGGACACGTATAGGTGCAGCAGGATGCAAAAGGCAATTAGGTTAGGACTAGTGCAGTAATGATGCTCCTCAGAAACGCACAGGGTGATGCACCTCAGGGGACCACTTGCTGATGCATATGATGGCAGCATGGGTGACATGTTGCAGTGGAGCACTGGAGCGTTGTCTCAGGGGACCACAGGACGTTCAACATGCATCGCAGGTCAGCAGTTGGTGATGCATGTGAGGAGAGCACTGGATATTGTGCCTCAAGTGAGCAGTGGAGGATGTGGCTCAGGGGGACACTGAGTGACGCCGCAATGAGAGCATGGGGTGTTGAATATGAAGTGAAAACTGGGTAACATACTTAGTAAGGTTGCACTTCCATAGAATTTCTCACAAGATGTGCTCGGCCAGCGCACATAAAGCACCGGCTTGCCTTAGGAAAGCTTTCAGACTGCAGGAGTTGTCAAATGGGATTTGGGAGCTGGAGCCATCTTTGCAGCATATGAACATTTTACCATCTATATACTGTAATAGAGGCACTATATGGATAGCATAACGGCTGGTCAGTATCAGATAAATGCTTTCTGTGCATCGGGTTGAAGATTCAACCTTCAAATCCCTATTTGATGGGAGCATATTTGAGTGGAGCATTTAACTATAAATACGGGTCCCATATTCCTGTGGAATGCTGTGTGGTGGCCCCTATTGAATCACATTGCAGCAACAATCAGGTGTTGTCAGTACTCAAAAATCAGTACATTATTTAACATGGTTTTCACACATACTTGAAAACTGACACTAGTACTAAAAACTCTGTAAAACTGGGCAGGACATGTTTTTAGGTGAAATTGCCATTTTCTCTAGTAGCTTTACCATACTAAATTTATGTTGGGAGTCACACGTAATATATGTGAACCATGAAGGGACTGCCATACTGCCAATTCCATAATACAATGGATTTCCCTCCACCCTGACATAGAGAAACATATATAATGCCAGGGTGCTCATGCCATTGATGGAATTATGCTTTGGTGTGTTTTTCATTTCTAAGGAATGCTAAATTAGCAGATGCTCTAATATATACCTATTCATTGTCCGAGCCCTTCACTGCTGTATGCAGTACACCACTTCCTAACCCCTCCCCCCCCCCCAGAACTCACTGCCTTGTTACATTGCCTAATCAGGCATTTCTCTTTGTCTTACATCAGAACCTCTTCTGTGTCCTAGACATGCAACCTTACCACAACTTGTGCTACAATTCTTGCCCTGTCTCTCTTTGCTGGCTGCAGAACTACTGGCATATTACCCCTGCTAACCAGTAGTAAAGTGCCTGTCCTCCACCTTTTAACATGGTTGAATTGGCATTGCCCTAATTTACTAATTTTGTCATCTGTAAGTCCTTGGTATATATAAAAGTAGAACATGTAGAAAGTTATGGTGGCTAGCACCTACAGACTATTTGCACTTCAGCTGACATCTGTTCCACAGAGAAACAATGGGATGCACTATTAAATTTAACATTAAACATCATGAAACATAGACAGAGAAACATTATTCAAAAACTCTGTTTAATTTTTATGAAAAGCCAAATTCACTGGTGAAGGCAAATTTTATTGCGTTTTTTAAGGAAAAGGCACTTTAAGAAAGTTACTTTTTCCCTGCCTTCAGAAACTAGTTTGCATTTGCCTCAAGCTGCAGCTTTCTAAGTGCTCAAGCCTTGAATGAGTTATGAAGTTATGACCTAGGGCAAACATAAAGACCTGGGTGTGGGGATGTTTTTGTTCTACTAGCAGGATGACCATCTGGGTAACAGTCAGGAACTTAATTTACTTCAAATGTGCCATGTCACTTCAGATGTCATATGACACCTGGATAGGCCCTTTCACTTATCCTCCCGGCCAGGCAAGCACCAATCCCAGGTGGAAGGAACTGCCCATAGAATTGGTTTGGAGTGCCAACAGAGGAGGGGTTTTTCATTTCCTTGACCACACTTCTGATGTGGGCACGCAGACTCTGTACAAGGGGAGAAGGGTTCTAAAATTTTGCATTGAGGCAGAGAGGGGCACTGTGGGGTTGGGAAACTCTTGGGAACCCCTACCCTATTGGTTAGTGTGGAGCCAGGAGTTACCCCCAACCACATGCTAGGGCCAGGCATAAATGTGACTCCCCAGTACTCTCCTCAGAACACTAATGAACCTGCTGCATGAGACCTGAGGAGAGCTCTGTAGGACCTGATCCATTTTGCTCCCAAGACAAATAAATGGATTTCCTTGGTCATAAGTCTGATCTTCTGCTAAAGCTACTGGGACACAACAAGCTAAAGGAGGCAATTCCTGAATGTTGTGAACTGACCAGCTCCAACTGATCCTGCCTTGGATCCTGCTGCTTGTCTCTGCTGGAGTGAATCCTGCCCCCCTCCTGAGAACCTGGAACCCTGGGTTGTGCTTGGATGAACTTCTCCTATCACTTCTGAAAACCTGGAACTTAGAAACATCTTGGCTCCAAAGACCTCTGGAGGACTTGGACAAACCTGCCAAGCCGATCCAACCATGTTGTGTTGTGATTGGACTGAAGATTCAGGTTTATCCCGCTCAGAGATTTTTCCTGATGGTAAAGACTCTGCAGCAGGACCTCATGGAGATGGTATCTGGTCTCATGGAGCTCTTTACAGTTACAGGATGTAGGCTTGCCTCGCTGGAGGTACCTGAGCTCCAAAAAGTCAGAGAGGGCAAACAAATAAATTTTGACTGGCAAAGGTGCCAAAAGTATCTGGCCAGTATGAAATTAGAATTTGTCCCTAAAATCCAGCTGCTTCACTGGGACCATGCCCAAGAGCTCCCCAACTTTGCGGAACCCTCCTGAGGTATTACCTACTGTCTTGCCCTTATGAAGACTTTGCCCTTACATTTTTGGGACCTAGGACCTCATTACAAGTGAGGCAGTCCACGTTGATGGTCAGACTGCCACACACCTGCCATTCCGCCCACCCAATTACAACTTTGGTGGGCAGACCCGCCTTAAAGACCACAGTCCCCACCAGAATCAGAGGTCCCGACTGGGTGATGGCGGTCAGGTTTGTCACCAGTCAGGGCGGCTCTAAACTCAGTGCTACCTGGGTGATTGCAACCCCACTTTCTGGCAGCCTTTTCGGGGCAGAGGCCCTGACATGAAAAGGCTGGCAGAAAGCCAGTGCTGGGGGCCACAGAGGGGGCCCTGCACTGCTCATGCCCATGTCATGGGCAGTGCAGGCCCCCACCATGCATCACCGTCAGAATGTGCACACTCTGCTTTGCAGACAGTGTGCATTTTGAGGGTGCTTTTTGGCCCCCTCTGTGCTAAGGTACAAGACTCGGTACCCTTAAAGGAGCCAAGCCCTATTCCGTAGCACTGTTCCCACCAAATTGACTGGTGGAAACACTCTACTACAATATTCCCACCGGCCAGCCCGGTGGGAACATTGTAATACGGTGGGGGGGCGCCACCGGTATGAAAGTGTGGTCCTCCCCACGGCACTGGTGGTCGGTTGGCCGGACCACCAATGTCGTAATCAGGCCCTAAGTCCCAAGGCACATTCTGCGACCTGGTCCAGACTGGTCCCTGTAATCGACCCACACTCATCACAGTAGGCCTCAGATCATACCTAGCTCTTGTTCTACCGTGACCAGTAGACTGTGGCTAACGCTTAATGCTTTTTGACTCTATTTTTATTTAAACTTTTTTAAATTCATATATTTCATTCTCTTTATTGTTTTTTTGTTGTTTTGGTGTACCTAAAAACTGCTTTACATGTTTTCCTAAGTTAAGTCTGTCTGCTCTGTTACCTAGCTATGAAGGGGTTGATCTCAGGTTAGTTTAGTGACTGTGGTGGTTCCCCCAAGAAGAATTGCGTTTGTTACCCAAAGTGGGTAATCTCTCCCTTAACTAATAACTCAATTTCTTACTAGCTGCCCTGCTCTGTTCCTGGTTCCATGCTACTAACAGACTGCACCATTTCTCTTCACACTTCACCAGCACACATTACTATCTCTACTGATAGGTTAAATTAACACTATTGCTTAATTTTCTTTCATAATATTTACTTTGATCCTCAACACCGGGTAGTGAGCCACCATTCTCATATCTGGAATTCAGGGATTGATCTTTGGAGTTGGAACTGTGTTCTGGATTTGGGTGACTACCTTTTGGCTACTGGACATGAACTTCTAGAATTGAACCACAAACTTTGAGTAACTGACATTGAGGGCTTGACATTCATGGGTTACATTTAGGGGCTTTCCTTAGGTCAGAGATCGTGGGTCATCTGGCTTGAGTCACAGGTCTTTGGTCACTGTCCTAGAAAGGCTTTGTAGCATGGCCTTTTCAGTCCCTCCATCAAGGACTTGGTTTTGAAGGCAGTTCCTTGTAGGGGACATTTGGTCATCGTTCTTAGATCATCACGGATTTGTCTCAGGCCATTTTGGGCTTGCTATTGGATGGAGGCAACTTGGCTCTTTGCCTATCAAACTAACATAATTGTTGCTACTGCCAGTATAACTACTAGATGGGTGTGTTTGATTATTAGCATGAGTATGCTTAGAAGACAGGGATAAAACTGATATTTAGAGACTTAAGAAAGTAGCTGGAAAAAAATGAAAAGTAGTTATATATTTTGGTGGGAATAATAAAGGATTGGATGTTGCCCCAGAGGCAGATTCTTAAGTATTTGAGAAAATCCAATATGCTCATTTGGGGAATCACTATTTCCTATGTCCTTATTATATATGTATTTAGCTGTTCATTATGGCACAAGCGGGATATAGATAATCTGTACGTCTGAGAGGCAGTAAAACTCTGGTGGAAGGAATTATAGTTAAGTATGCAAAAAGGGGTTGATGGTTGATTGGGATGTGAACCTTGGTCAAGCAACTGCCACATCCCTTGCAGGGAGAACCACAAAAGTCACAAAATGATCACGTGCTTAACCCTGGGTAGCTAGGTACAAAAAGCAGTCAGACTAAACTTAGTGGCAATGTGGTAAGTATTTATGCAGTGCACAAACAGCAATACAGTGAAAACACAACACAATAAAAATCCCAACCAATTTAGAACAATAGAGAAAACTTTAATACATTATTTGACACCAAAACCATCAAAATCCAATAAGTAGAACGAGAGTTACAATTTTTTTTAAAGTTTAAGGGTCAAAATAGCAAGTTCACAGTTTCAGAAAATGGCCACCTGGACACATTTAGCACCACAACCAAGGGTACAGGAGTGGAGGGAGAACTCCTGGGGTGCAAGACTCACCCAGTCTGGGTCCAAGTGCAGGTTTAAGAGGGTGGGAGCCTGTTATGTCCCTTTGGCTCAAAACATGAGACCAGCTAAACTAGCCCTTGGAGTCACTTCTGGAGCCTTGGGTGTAGGTGGTGATGCAGGGCTCTGCAGCATGGCTCGTCACTGAAAGTCCCAAGCAGGCTCCAGGCAGCAAAGCAGTCCTTCCAGGTACAGCAGCAGTCTTGAAGAGTGCACACCAGGACACAGCAGCAGGCAGTGCTCTGAGAGTCCTTCTATAGATTCAGTAGTGAACTGAGGAGCAGGTCTGATAGTGTTCTTTTTATATCCTGGTGCCCTGCTCCTAGAAGTTGGGAGAAGTTTCCTGAAGGGTTCTCTGAAGTTCAAGGAATTTCCTGCCTCCCCTGCCCTGGCTCCTAGCTGGCTGCACTGATAATGCAGGGCTCTTAAGTCTATTGTGAGGAGGCACAGCCCAGCATATTCAGTTGCAAGTGGGGCTGTGCTTAGCTCCACCCCCCCATCAAGTCAGCTGATGGCCCATTCAGGCTCTGCTAATCTCCATATTACGTGACTGTCTGGGGTGAATTCACAAAGTCCCAACTGTCAGTTACACCCAGTCATGTGACTTAAGGCTGGTTACAGGCACAGAGGGCTAAGAGAAGGAAAATGCCAACCTTTTAATATTGACATTTTCAAACTTGTGATGATGAATCAGACTTTACCATTAAAGAGGGCTTATCATAGAAGTTCATAGGTACCAACCGCGACATATCTATCACCTCTGGTATACAAATTACAATTTATTAATTTTAATAAGGAATCCCCAATGTTACCCCATGGGAGGGGTATGCCTCTCATTAGTGAGAAAAAATAATTTGGACTGTTACACTACTAGGACATGCACAACAAAAAAATACATGCTCTATCTTTCAATTACACAGCACCCTGCCATATGGGCTACTTAGGGCCTACCTTAGGGGGGCTTATATGTAATAAAAAGGGAGTTTAAGGTTTGGCAAGGGGTTTTAAATTCCACATCGCCATGGCAGTGGGACACTGCCTTCCGGCTGCAATGGCAGGCCCTGGACAAGTTTTAAGGTGCAGTGGCACAATAGGCACTGCAGGCCCACTGGTAGCATTTAATTTACAGGCCCTGGGTATATGGTATGCCACTCTACAAGGAACTTACATATAAAGTAACTATGCCAGTCACTACGCCCCTGCCCATTCTCAGTACTATATGCAGGTGGTGTGGTCTGGTCCATTGTGATAAGTTAGAAGGTGTGCCTATTTTAGTTCTTGATAAATGCTAAGATCTTGGCAATGATAAGTCCATAAATGTTACACTCTGTAAACCACCTACTTAAACATTCTCTCGTCAGCTTTACAATGAAAAATGCTTGCACTGTTCATTAGCTGGTGCGATGCACCTGTCACAACAATCCCTGAAACTGATGTGAGACTCGCTGAAAGTCTTGCGAGAGTAAGTATGACATATCACAGCTGTTTCTATGCATAATCCACAGAGACTTGCGTTAATTGAAGTACATGTTAAAATAATATTAATATCTGAATGAGCTAAAGAAATATCCTTTCTTTCTTTCAAATTTCCTTTGTTAAGATTGGAAAACGTTACGGATGATTAATCCAAACTATGGAAGGATTGCTACTTCCTTATGGGAATAGCATGCAACCTATCCATTGTAAAGTCTTTGTTATTCAGTATAGCAAAGGGAAAAATTCGATTTGTCAGCCTGTCAAAAAATTGGGTGGCATAGGAAAAGAAAATATACATATGTCTCGTTAGAAATGCAAACATTTCGTTGTTTAAATTTGTTGGAAAAGACTGATTTGGAACAGTTTGTGGAAACGTACACAATAATTTGCGTCAATTTAGTTCTAAAGCTGTTAATGGTTATGCAAGTTTAAGTCAATGCTGTTGTGTTGTTAACGATTGTCATAGCCCACCCATTACATAATAATACTTGAGTAGAAAATGACTTCCCGAAAGTGATTAACTTGACGTATTTCAAAAGACGGAAATATCGCAAAAATATTTCCTGAAATTAGACCTCTTTCTCACTTCCCTACTCACGCATTTTTGTTATCAACTTACTGAAATGAAAGCAATACTTTGACTGAAACTTGTAATTCCTGAGGGACATTGTGTTCATGAACTTGAAAAGTCTTCCTTAAGACTTTCATCTATCTATCTATCTATCTATCTATCTATCTATCTATCTATCTATCTATCTATCTATCTATCTATCTATCTATCTATCTATATTACCTACTCGTGATTGCCAGTAGGTAGTTATATTTAGGACCATGATTCCATAGGAAGGTGTTTTTGATTTGCCTATGTCTTTGACACCCTATGACAGATCTTCATGAAATTTTCCCCCAAAATTGTGCTGGTAAGTTTTGTTGCGCATGGTAAGTTTTGTGGAAATCTGTCAAGTGGGGACCACTTTAAAAGGGGGGGTTATAAAAAGTGTGTTTCCCATGTTAATTCTAATTTGAGTTTTTAACATGACTACAGCCAGAACCGCTGAACAGAATTACACCAGATTTGGCAGAAAGGTAGATTTTGCTCGGCAGATAGTGCTTTTTGCTATTTGGTGTAAATTTGCTCAGTAGTTGTTAAGAAATTAAGGAAATTCACATTTGCATATCTAGGGACGGGGCTCCTCTGCAATGACTTTGCAAAAAATATCAAGATTGTGCAGGGAAATGAAGAGCTTTGATTGGCTGCAAACGCTTCAACCAGGAAGTATTGGCAGCCACCTTGGAACTCGTCTTCAGCTGAGTCCCCAAAAAAAGCCACAGAAAAAAAGAAAACGGGGCAGGGTACCAATACCCTGCCCCTCTAACCTTGATTCAGAAGGCCCAGTGGGGCCCCACCAGGGCATAAAAGCATTTGTAGCGAATAAGCTAAATTAAAGAATTTGGGGCAAAAATTGGGAAAAAAAAGCTGAGCGGTCTCCTACGCTTATTTTTAATCAAGCCCCTGGAGGGCCAGGTCCCAGGGGTTGCAGTGCTTTAAAATAAAATGGAGGGGGTGCAAGGGGCCCCTCTCCAAGGGCTTATTTATGCCTCAAGGACCACCACATCTCTAGGACTCCCGGAAAATAGTATATGTGGTTCTGCGTGGCACCCCATGCCCCAGCGATCCACCACCTCCCCGGGTCAAAGTGTGTTAATTATAATAAGGGGTGCTCTGGAGACCCCTCCCCCATGCCTCCCCTTGCCCCAGGGACCACCACCTCTCCATGACGCAAAGATAATAGTATGCAGGGGGCTGCAAGGGGCACCGCTCCAAGGGGTTATTTATGCCCCAGGGAATGCCACCTGTCCGGGGTTTAAAGTAAATAGTATGCGTGGGTCTGCATAGCCCCCAGCATGTGGGGACCATCACCTGAGGCAAAATACTATATTTATAAAGAGGCTGGTCCTGCAGACCCCCCTGGCCCAGGGACTCCCAACTCCTGGGGCTGCTAAATAAAATAAAGTGGGGGTCTGTTGCAAATCCCCGGCACCAGAGACCACCACCTCCCTAGGGCAAACTGCAAAAGAAGCACAAGGCCTTTGTGGGCCCCCTCCTGGAGCCAATAATGGCCCTTGGGATCGTCTCCATCAGAGCCAGCTCCTGCTATGTCCTGGGGTGCCCACACCCAGGATATAGCTATTTGCTTTTTCTTGATGGGAGCTTTGACAGCTTCCATCAAGCAAATGTAAACACTCTGGTTCCAGTGGGCGAGAGCTGTCAAAGTTCCTCCCACAGACATGAGGGCAGGGAAATAGATGATACAATTGCTGTTGCACACAGGGAGCTGCATGTTTAGCAACTCCCTGTGCGCAATAGCAGTGCCGGCTCACCCTGGAGGTGGGGAGCAGATTGGGACCACGGGCCCTTGAGGCTCCCCTGTGGTCCAACTGCACACTTGGTGCTCTAGGGGGCACCCAGGAGACATGGATGTGCCCCATGGATGGGGTCCTTGGGACCAAAAACAGCCCAGGAAGGAGGGCCAAATGGCCTCACTACCTATTGAATGAAAGCCAAGCCTCAGGCGATGTGTTTCCCAGGGCCAAAATCGCCCCCCTCCTTCATTTCTTTAAGGGAAGGGTTCTCCAGGGGATCAAATTGGCCCGGGTACTGTGGTGAGTGACTTTTTTCTTGTCCTCTCCTGGTGAGAGCAGAGTCCACTGTTCTCCCTTTAAATTGCTACGAGTATGCAAATGTGTAAATCACCCGGAACTCCGCCTGCTTGTCCCGCACTTTCACCTTAGTAGTATGCAAAGATCTTCCCGTCTTTTACCAGGATGATGGACAGCTTACCAAAGGCACCCCAGCCGCTGATTTTGATGGTGCGCTCTTGATGCCGCGGGATATGAGGACATCTCCAGAAAACAAATAGGCACTTACATCATATACATAACAGGAGGGAACTTGGTTTGGTGGAGATTTACATCTTTGTAGTCTTGTTGTCCTCTCTACGTCAAGAATCATGTTATCACATATCTGTAACTAAAGATGCACCAGAAACAATCATATTGCCAAAACACACAAAAGGTAACTAGTGCAGTTTCTTTGTGCTCCATTACGCAGCTGTAGTGTAGAATACATACTGGGCATTTACCCAAGAAGGGAGAAAGTAATCCACTTGGGTAGATATTTTGTGCAAAACTGTGGACTTAAAATGGCAGGTGAGGCTCCTCTGTAGCTAAGTCACCCACACAGCTACACTCATGCACCCATTCACAGACCCACTAGGACACTCGAACACCCACTCACAGACCCACTCAGAGATTCATGCACTCACTCACAGACATCTCAGACATTCATGCACTCACTCATAGACACACTCAGCGACTCCTGTACCCACTCACAGACCTACTCAGACACTCACGCACCCACTCACAGACCCGCTCAGACACTCACGCACCCACTTCAGGGCATGAGTTATAGTTACTTGAGATAACCATAACTATAACTACTGAATTTGTATGGTTTTGTGCAAGTGAATTCAGATCCTAACTATAACATCCCTGCAATGCTTGTTTTTTTTAAATGAATATATATATATATATACACATATATATATATATATATATATATATATATATATATATATATATATATATTTTAAATTATGGAGACAGTTGAATGGAGGTGCTGTACGCAGTCACAAGTCAAGACCAAAAGATAAATACCTATTTTCATTGACAATACATAGAGGCTTCCATTCTGAGTGGCTTCTTATTTCCGATTTGGGCTGAAATAGGAGTTTTTGTTCAAACTGATGTTACATGTAATGAAGGAACTTAGCGTATTGCATTTCTTTATGCTAATTACTGAAGGTGGGGACGAATTTGCTGAGTCAGACCTGGTTAAATTAGTCCCTAGACATCAGCTATGAATCTCGGCATGCACAATTCTAATTGGAAACATCCATTTCCATTGTTATTTCCATGAAATAGGGGATGCATAGGGGATTGACTAGTCATAATCTGAAATCAGCACTGAGTTTTTTTTTTTCACATTAGTGGGGGCCGCAAGGAGGTCATTGTTGCCGCGTGGAGCAGGTCGAGCATTGTGAACGGTAACTGTTGTAGCAGGAACAGCCGATCGTTGCTGGAGCTATGCGTTGGCGGTCATCATGCATGGTGGCTGTTGGCGCAAACAGGCCCCATTAGATCCTGGTATTGGTCTCCGGTGGTTAAGTCTCAATTTGAAGATGTTACTTAGCAGGCGTGAGTGACATCTTTCTTCAGAAGGAGCACACTCTGATACCAGCCAAGGGTTCAGTACCTAGGGGCACCTCTTGGGGATCATTACTCACAACAGTAAAGGCCAGATGCAGGTATCATTCAGGTCCAGGCATGTCGAGTTGGTGCTGGTCAGTTATCAGTTGTGTAGTTGTTTGGAGGCCTGTGGAAGCTCGTGGTGGGCCTGTAGCAGAAAAAGAAGGTCAGTCAACTGATTCCTAGAGTCACTTCTGGGGAGCTTAGAATGAAGGCAAGCAGATCTAGTTTTCCTTCTTCAGACAGCAGGGCAGTCATTCTTCAGAATCTTCCACGTGTCTGCGAATGTTCTGATGAAAGGTTCTGAAGGTCCCATTTTTATACTTTTTGCCAGCATTTGCATTGGGGAATATCCTGGCTACCCCCAGAACGGATTCTGCTCACTTCTCCTCCTAGCTCCAAACTGTCTAGGGTTAAAAAGGAAGGGTATCCCTCCTGTCAAATTTGAGGCATAATGAGTGTAAGAAATGACCATCTTTTGCATGATGTTCCCCCAGATTTTGGCCTTGCCTGCTTTGCTGGTTTTAGGATTCTGTGACTTTACCCCTGCTAATGAGTAGTAAAGTGCTTGTTCTCCCTCTTTCTACATGGATGAATCATTTTACACCTAACTGGCATATCCAACTTCCTCATAGGTCCTTTATGGACAGCATAGAAAGTACACCCAAGAACAGAAAATGACCGGACCTGCTGTCAGTGACCTGAAAGGAGCCTTGAAGGACTGGACCTGCTCCTTCTTGTACCGACAACAAAGACTTAGACTTCCCTTATGGCTACAGGGCTACCGAAAGCCGCATGAGGCCTTTTCCTGATGTTCCCAGATGACTAGTAAAAGCTTTACCAAGAGAAGGCTCCAAAGGTGTCCGATTGGCAAATGGACTTCCTTGGGTGTGAGATTTGAATTTCTGCCATTCAGAATTTCTCCTGACAACTTTCAGAAGTAACTCACCCAATGCATATCTGACTTAATGGAGATGTTTTTGGGTACAACCTTCTGCCTTGCCTCACAGAAGCAATTTGACTTCCATGGGGCAAGGCAGCAGGCTGTACCCTGCTTGTAACAAAATCCCAAACTATAAACTCAGGCAGGGCCACACCTAGTTGGGGTATCTGACAAAGGCACTGCATGCTTAGATCTGGGACTACTGCGATCAGCTATCACTAGCCTTTTGCACGTTTTGGAGCTATTGTCACTAAAAAAAATAAAAAATCCTATTGGGTTCCCCATTGAGGATTATTTCCATTTTGGTGTCATTTTACAAATTAAATTTCCCTCTATTTTTCTTATCTGGTTTGAGGTTTAAATTGTTTGGTGTTTTGGCTTCATTACTTCTTTTGATACTGCATGAACTCTTTCCACATTGCCGTAGACTAGTCTTTCTTCTCTTTTCCATAGGTACCATGGGTTTGAGTTCAGGTTCATTTAGTGACTTTGAGAATTAATTCTGACAAGAGTTGTGAGTGTTTCACCCCAAATAACAATCTGATTTCTTACAAAGAGCAAACCCAAAAATCTCCACATTGAGTCAGGTTTGGATTCTTACTGTAAATTACACATGCAGCAAAAATTGTACAAGGGTGTGATACGACACATTAATTCAATTACCCTGAGGAAATGCTCAGAAAAACTATAGCAATTGCAACAAACATAAACATTTTGTAAATAACTTCCAGGATGTGAAAAAAAAACAAATTATGGCCCTCATTCCGACTTTGACCGGCGACGGTCGCCGCCGGCCTGTCGGGGGCCGCCAGAATACCGCTGCGCGGTCAAAAGACCGCCGCGGTAATTCTGACTTTCCCGCTGGGCTGGCGGGCGGCCGCCTTCAGGCCGCCCGCCAGCCCAGCGGGAAAGATGCTTCCACGATGAAGCCGGCTCGGAATCGAGCCGGCGGAGTGGAAGCTGTGCGACGGGTGCAGTGGCACCCGTCGCGTATTTCACTGTCTGCCAAGCAGACAGTGAAATACTTGTAGGGGCCCTCTTACGGGGGCCCCTGCAATGCCCATGCCAGTGGCATGGGCACTGCAGGGGCCCCCAGGGGCCCCGCGACCCCCCCTACCGCCATCCGGTTCCCGGCGGTCGGACCGCCGGGATCTGGATGGCGGTAGGGGGGTCGGAATCCCCTCGGCGGCGCAGCAAGCTGCGCCGCCTTGGAGGATTCAATGGGGCGGCGGTACACTGGCGGGAGACCACCAGTGTTGCCGGTCCGACCGCGGCTTTACCGCCGCGGTCGGAATCCCCATTGGAGCACCGCCGGCCTGTCGGCAGTGCTCCCGCGGTCCTCCGCCCTGGCGGTCTTTGACCGCCAGGGTCAGAATGACCGCCTATGTGTTGCAGAATGACTGTTTTTCATGTGTAACTTTTTATATGTGTTATTGAACTAAAAAAGGAATGATTGGTGCTGAAAACACCAAACCCAGAACAGCCTTACCTTTCACTGTACGCAACATGCAAATAATGAAATGCAAAGAACAAGAAAAATGGTTTTGCCATATCCCCACCTCTCCAGGTCAAACACAATGAATTTGCCCCTTGTAAACTAATATTGTTGTCAAATTAAATAAACTACACAACTCAAAATTTAAGTAACTAAATGAATAGAATCAGATGTAAATATTTTAATTAATGATAACAACAAAAACAGGACTGGCAATCATTCAGGGCCAGATGTATCATTCTTAACAATAACGATTACCTAATTGTGATGTTTTGCGAATCGCAATTAAGTAATCGCTATTGGAATGTATAAAACTCCAGGAGTTTCATACTGTGATACGCAAGGGTTCGCAAATGGACCTACCTCATCAATATTCATGAGGTAGGTCGCAATTTGCAAGCCATTGCGAATGGCTACAATTACAGGGATGGTGGCCTGCTGGGCTCAGCATACCACCATGTCTGTGATTGCTTTTCAATAAAGTGGGACCACTGCCTGTTCTTAAAAAAGCATTTTCGCATGCATTCACAAAGAGGAAGGGGTCCCAGTGCCTTCTTGGCTGTTCATCAAACAGCATTTGAAAGCATTGGCCATCTCCCTCTGGTGCAAAGCCAGTGGCCCGGGGGACCAGAGTATTCAACAACCTCTATGTGGTTGTACTCAAAACTGAACGGGCACTCACCAATAGCCTTCAGCTGGTTCCTGTGAAACATGAATCAGTGGCTCCTCCAGTGTATTCTTGCCAATATGATAATTTTATGCAAAGTTGCATTTCTTACATGTTCCCATGTTTGATTATGCTAGCTCGATAGACTATAATTTCTTCAAATATTTCATTTTCCAAGCCCTAGACACATGTATTTCACTCTTCAAGAGATTTTTGATGGGGAATAACAGGTTCAGAGTTCCAAACATATTCACAGAGTAGCATTTAAAGACCAGTGCCTACGTGATTGTTCAACAAACATCATATTACTGAAAGGTTCCCCTCCCTCTGGTGCAAAGCCATCAGCCAAGGGAACATGGTTGCTCTCCATGTGACCACAGTCAAAACAGGTCTGGCACTCATCAATAGCTTTCAGATGTGGCTTTCAAGTGAAACACGACTTAGTAGCCTTCCAGGTGCATTCTGGTCAATGGGTCCTTCTATACAAAGTTGCTGTTCATCAAAAGAAGCAACACATGATAACTTTTAGTTTCTTCCTATAGGTCTTAGCTTGATAACTAATAATTTCTCCCCAATATCACATTCTTTTTGCCCCAGACATGTTTTAATTCTTCATGATCTCTTCGGTGGAGCACAGTAAGAGCTGTAGGGCAAAGGTGATTGGAGCACAACATTTAAAAACGTAAACCATCTTAACTGTTCACAAACAGGAAGTTATTGTAAGGGGCTCCTCTCTCTCTCTTTCTCTCTCTCTCTCTCTCTCTCTCTCTCTATAAATATATATATATATATATATATATATTTATACAGTTGCCAGTAGGTAGCTAAAGTTAGGACCATGTTTCCATAGAAAAAAGCATTTCTTGACTTGCCTATGTCTTTGGCACTGTTTGAAGGATCTTCCTGAAATTTTCCAAAAAAAGTGGCCCAGTGATTCTTGTTGTGTACAGGAAGTTTCAGGGTGAATCACGCGGGGGCGAGCAAAAGGGTCTAAAAAAACATTGCTTTTCCCATGTTAATTCCCATAGGACCTGTCAACACCTCTACAGCCTCTACAGCCCGAACCACTTGGAATGACACCAAATTTGGCAGACAGCTAGCTGCCGGTGCGCAGATTGAGCTTTCTGTTATTTGGTGTAAATCTGTTCAGTAGTTTAGGAGATGTTTAAGGGCAAGTATGTATATCTCTGGCTGCGATTAATCTCGGAATTCGCACATTTTTGGAAATATGAAAATAAGTGTTGCAATTGGCTGACAGCAACCTGACTAGAACATTTTCAACCGCCATTTTATTACACGGCCATGGTCCCCGGGGTTGATAATTGAAATTGAAAGTGGCATAAGGGGTCAGGTTAAAGATACCCTGACCCCAGGAGTATAATATGGGATGTGTTTTTTAGGGGCAAATTATTAGTTTAATATAATTTTGCATCCAAGAGCGTGATATGCGTGAAAATTCTTAGGTTGTCATGAATTTCCGTGATGTATTTGCAAAATATTTGCGATTTTGGAAATGTTTTTAAGAAAAACCATAGGCTCATTCATACACTAATTCATTCACTCATACATGCACTTGGATGCTCATGCACCCACTCACACACCCACTTAGACACTCATGCACCCACTCAGACCCACTCATAGACTCACACACCCACTTTCAGACTCACTCAGATACTCATGCACCCACTCACACATCCACTGACAGAGACAGGTCCTGTAGCCAATCTGCACTGCTCATGGCCAAATGCCATGAGTGGCGGGGGATTGGATGATTATAAGGGCTTGGCTGCAGCCAGGCCTTGCAACCAACCTGGCCATACGCGATGGGGGTTGGAATAACGTATAGTAATTAAATTTACTTTCTGTAAAAAAAATATAGAAATTCACTGAAAAAACAAAGGTTACAGGGGTGTAATAGTTAGGTTCTGAATTTACTCGTACAAAACCATAGAAATTCTGCATTTATAGTTAGAGTTCTTTCAAATAACTATAACTCATGCCCTAAGGTAACTATAACTGGCGCCCTTGAAAAGAGGCAGGATATGCTATTCTTATGAGTAGTCAAACTAACTGTCTTGTGACAAAAGTATAGAAGCATCTTTGTTGATTGAGAAGCTAGTCAGGAGTTTTGATATGTGTTAAGATGCTACAATATTTAGGAACAGAGAGAAGACGTTCCGTAGCATTTTCCATACCCTGTAACCTGTGAAGTAGGAAGAATGGATGAGTGTTACAGTGTTACAGTAGTCCAGTCTACTCTTGCGCAGTGCCTGGACCAAATGGTGCTTGAATGCTATGGGAATCTGTAGTAGAATTATTTTTAGGATCCTCAAAATATGGAAGCAGGTAGAAATCAATTTCTGGATATGAACCCAAAAAGACAGATCCACATCAAAAAATGACTGAGTTACGAACCGACTAAGTCAGAGCAGGACACTATCCAAGAGAGTGAGGCCACAAAGAAGCTAACCAAGACTACACATTTCCAAAAACCAGAACTTCCATGTTGTCGGAGTTTAGATGCAGGAAGTTGGCTTTCATACAGTCAGGGATTACCATCATACAACCTCTGAGCAATTATGAAATTCTGAGCTATTGTCCAAACGCAAAACAAGCTGCGTATTATTGGCGTACACAGTTTAGAATGGATGGTATCATACAAAAGAGGGTTAAAGTTAGAGTAGTAGAAATCATTTCCTTACAGTGATTCAGTTCTGGCTTATAATTCTTTCTGGCATGAAGACTATACGTGAGCCTCCAGGTCCTTTCAATTTTTTGCCTGTACATTTAGCTAATCTTAGCTCTACCGTATGCCAAGGGAGTGCTGAGTGGTAGTAGTTGCCCGATTTCTTACGGAGAACTTTGTCCAAAGCATTGGTGAACTTATTGTTGAAAAGGTCTATTGTTGCGTTGAGATCCTAAAATAAGACTGGTTGAGAACTCTTCAGTGTATCTTTGAGTTTCTGAGTGTCTAAACTAGGGCAAGGATGATTTTCAGAAGCAGTCCATGTTGAAGAGGTCATGGGTTTAAAATCATCCCTATGTAAATTAAAGGCTATAGATTTATAATCTGCTCAAAGGAGGACCCAGCAAACAGTGGAGTTGATAAGAGTACACCTAGCATAGATATGATCAAGCATATTCCCAGGTGAGTGGGTTAGATCTTGGACGTATTGGATCAGGTCAAAGGCAAAGAATAAATCAAGAAGTTTTGTCAATTCAATGTTGGAAACGTTGTCTACATGAATGTTAAATTCACAGAGGACTATCATATTATTAGTGTCCATGGAGGCAGTAAAAATAACCTTTTGAAGGGACCAGGGGTGCAGCTTGGTCGGTAATAATGGGGGTGTGTGAGCTTCTGTTTTTCTGACAATCATACTGACATAGCATGTTAATCATTATTTCAGAAGCAGCACATGAGGGGGGCTTAAGGGCCAGTGGAATGGGAAAGGAGTGTCGAATGTGAGAGGCTACCTAAACACAGTATTTTGTGAAATAACAATGTTTTAAGACCTACAAAACAGAGACAACAGTGAATGTGTGTGTTTTGTTTGAGTGAGTGTTTACAACCCCCCGGTGAAATCTGACAGGCATACCTGACTGAAAGAGCCTGGACTCAACTATTTATTAAATAATACATTTATCAAGGGGGTGTGACACCACAGACACCTTCCTGAAGCTCCCTGAAGCTATTTCCCTGGTAAGGATAATAAGAAATGCTTACTCAGCCCTGGGGATCTGTAGATTTGTAAGAATATTACTGTGAACTTTGGCATGTAGTTTAGAGTAATAGCAAGTGATTCAGCCCGTGCTAACTGCCCTATACTCCAGGAGGCGACTGCAAGTGTGTTTTTGTGGAACAAAGCAACACCTCCACTGATTCAAGAGGACAATTCCCATTACAAATAACATAACTGTGTGCCAAGGCAATGTCCAGTATAGGCCCTGAGTCATCTTGTAGCAATGATTCTGTTAGAAACATAATATGAATACTTTGATTTTCAAGATTATAGATCTCATGAGCATACTTACTAGGGGAGCACAGATTTGCTAGGTAACACATATAGCTCTTTGCTTCTATGGAGTCAGTGTTAGTGTTGAGACAAATAGCAGGACAAGTGCAAAGAGAGCCACAAGGGGGTGCAGGGTGTAAGTGAGGGGGGGCTCTTGGCCAATTAAAGTCCATGGAGTCAGTGAGATCAAATAGACTAGTGGGCAGACTTTTTACTTAAAGGAGAGTCATTTAACCAAACAAGAACATCCTGACTGACCTGATGATTATTAAAATTGCCAGGGTTCTGAGCCCCGAGCACAGAGCAGGAGTAGGCGGCGTAGACAGGCTTACCTTTGACACATCTTTGGTGTGCCAGTAGCACATTCTCAGCCATTTTTAAACAGGGCCGTTGGTCTATTGATGATTTCTGCAGAGGGTGCAGCCTGCTGCACATGCTCTGAAGAAGGTGCTGTGTTAAAAGGATAGGTGTTATTGTTTCCAAATCTGACTTAACTTGTATTGCATGTTGGTCCTCTGCAAAGCTATACAATTTATTGATATGGAAGGAAACAGTGAATGATACATTCATAGGAAGGATTAATAGAAAGGATTCATAGGTTGAAAGAAGAAATTATAGACTTTGAGTAGCAGAAAATATTTATGTATCTAGAAAGAAGCACAGTTTGTAACCAAAGCCCACCAACTTTAGTACAGGAGGAAGCAGTGGTGAGTGAAGTAATGCTTTTAATCAAAGAACTAAGTATTTCTGGTACAAATGCCAAAGAAAGGATTTTGAGTCTGACACTAACACTTACAACTGATAAACCTGATCCTGGGGTAATCAAAGGAAATCATTCTATAAAATTATATTTTATTACAATGAACCATTAGATCTGAGAGAGCGTAGCTTATATAATCCATATTAATATAAATGTTTATGAATTAAGGTGTGATACTGCTGCGTAGAAACTGTAGTAATGAATTTTTGCTTAAACGTGCACTTGAAATGTGACCACGGGGAGTGGCCACACATGTATACGTAGACTAATAATGAGGACTAAAATGTTTATATTATGTCTAAATAAGTTTGTACTAATGATTGCGTTACTGAATCTGTGCTGAAATCCTTATAGGCCTTAAGTTAGCATGAGCCGAAGCTTAGCTGCTTGGCTTTCATATTAAATGCATTTTTTTATTTTTGCAGTGTGCTGACTCACAAAGGGACACGACCCCGAGTGTTCTTTTTCTTCAAACTAAAAGACGAATGTAACCATGTTAGATTCGTTCTCATGGCTTTTTCTTACTTTCAGAATAAATGTTACAATTAAAATGAAACAGTATAGATTAATGTAATGTACAAGGTCATTCAAACCGGTGAGAGAATGAAGTTACTGACCAAAGATGTTACAGAAGGATGAAATCATACTGGACGTGCCACCTCTGAAGACGTCAATTATGGAGACCAATCAAAGACTTGTAAAATAATATGGGGTGAAGATTTGGGTTACCTAATATATTTTCTGATAGGTTAAAGATAGTGGGGCATAACAAATGTCCAATAGAATTTTGGGGGAATGTACAATGGGAAAAGGATAAAAACCAATGTCACAGGGAGTCATTTAGGTGGGTTAGGGAATGCTATTGATTTTATCCAGAAACTTTGTCACTCTGTTTGGTGACTTGTTGCTTTACTTAAAATTATCCACGCCCTTAGATTTGTCCATTTACACTTTTCCTCTTTATGAGGGAAGTGCCCTTTTGCCCCAGAGCTGAGTTCTGACAGATGGCGATTTGACTGATGTCCTGAAGAACGAAGACTGAACCCGTGTGCTGACCTAATTCTTGGAGGGTAATTATGACAATGCATTTGTAATTTGTCTATTTGCTTTTCCTTTCTAGGTACCAACTGCTTACTTTTGACAGAGACCATAGTTAGATGTTTTCCAAATTAGTGTTCTAAATTGTTTTGCATGAAACCCAACATGCGAATGCTAATCAGTGGTTAGGACAGGTATTCACTAAACTGACGCAAATAGACAAACGACCAAATCTATGCTTCGTTGAACTGATGCTATTGACACTCTGCTAAATTGATCCATGTTCACGCCGTGTTATGTTCTGATGTTTGTGATTCTCGCTTTAATGAAATCTTATCAAAGTTGCCACATCGTGACTATGCTATTATGTTTCTTGGTGTTGAGTTTAACATATCTGCTCCTAGATTGTAACTAATAGGGAATAAAACTTATAAACTTCTACTAAACTGGTGTGGTTATTCATGGCTGCAAGGTCATGGTAGATACTTGAATTGATTAATGACTTTGACTAAAGTGAAATGCATTGTTGCGATAAATATTGATGACATTATTGACGTGTTGATTGACATATTGATTAGCTATCTCGTCCTAAGGTGTCTCTCAACTGGGTCAAAAGATTCATTGGCCTAAAACGAGTCCTAATGTGTAACAAATTATCATAAAGGGATGCGTTAGCAGATCAATCAAGATTCATACACTGAAAGCCAGTAGGGTGTATACTTCTGGATATGAGGAGGTTCAGTGATCCTAGCAGGAGTTGTCTGTAAATCTTATTCATTCCCCTCTCTAGCAGTGTATTTATCTCACCATCCTTTATATATAGAGTGGTTGAATTGAAGAGATACAGGTTTAGATGGAATGCACATCACGTCCCCACATCCCAAGTCTCAAAGGTTAGTAAACGGCTCTACACATCATTTACTATATACATTTATAGTGGTTTTCACATATGAAATGTAGTCTCCTTAAGCTCAGTTGAAGTACATTCAAATTGCATATACATTTTGGTGGTGAGCATGCTTTCAAGCACCCACTCAAAAAGATTGGTGACAAAGTGCCCAGTATTAAAAAGAAAAATCCACTGGGGCCTGCCTAGTAGGACATCAGTGACTGAATACAATCTGTAACACAGCTCTCCACTTAGAAGCAAGGCCCAAAGAAATTTAGCAGTGCAATCCCTTCAGGAAGCCAGGACCAAGTATTAACTCAGGGAATGAGATTTCAAGAGATTTCAGGAGCTGTTCCTGGAGGAGCCAGAGGGAGATTGGGTAGACAGAGGAGCACTTTGCATAAACACAACAGGAATTTACTATTTTTGTTATTTGGAGCATGGGGCATTGAAACAGTTTTCATTAAACAAAACATGCATCCCAGAGAAGACACACATCATTGTGGAGAAAAATCTAGGTTTGGGTAACAGGTGAATTTGTTGCCTGAGTAGCTATCTGATTCTTCCTTTAAAATGCATTACTTGACTCACTAGAACATGATAAGTTGCCTGTATCTGAAGAGGAGAGAAGACACTGTACCACCACAATACTGAGTTTAAAATATTATTGGTCAAACATTTTGTGGGCAAAACATTGGCAGGAAAAATATATTGGGAGTACTAATATCTTCTGTACTTATATCATCATGTAAGGGTTTACTTATGTATGAGCTAAGGCTTAGGCAAGGCTAGGTTCAGGATTTGAGTAATATTCAGAACTAGGTTGAGGTTTAGGTCTAGGCTTAGAGTTAAGTTAAGGGCTAGGGTTAGGTTTGTGATTTGGGTTTGAATCCAGTGATCTTACAGACATTCTCACCCTGGTAAAAGATGCAATGACTACTGCCCTCAATCCAGAGGAAGCCATCAATAAATGGCAAGTGGAATTCACTAACTGTCTGTCATTCCTCCATCCCTCTGTTGTCAAGAAACCACTTCTATGTAGTGCAAAATACATAGAAAAACTGGTAAGGTAGCTCATTGTCTTTGTACATATATTGTAAAGATCTGTGTGTGACTAAAGGGATATCTGTTTGAAGCTGTTGGACATGGCCCTTTTTGTAGGGTCATCCCCAAACTTTGTGCCTCCTTCCTCCTAGTTTTTCCAACCAGTTTGTGTTGGCTTTAGGACTCTGGGCACTTTACCACTGCTAAACAGTGCTGAAGTGCATATGCTCTCTGTCTAAATTTTATTGGTGATTGCTTCATCCATGATTGGCATATTTAATTTACTAGTAAGACCATAGTAAAGTGCACTGTGTGTGCCCAGGACCTGTTAATCAAACGCTGCTAGTGGGCCTGCAGCACTGATTGTGCCACCCACATGACTAGCCGTGTGAACATGTCTCCGACCTGCCACTGCAGTGTCTGTATGTGTAGTTTTAAACTGCCAATTCGACCTGGCAAGTGCACCTACTTGCCAGGCCCAAACCTTCCCTTTTACTACATGTAAGTCACCCCTAAGGTAGGCCCTAGGTAGCCCCATGGGCAGGATGCAGTGTATATTAAAGGTAGGACATGTACTGATGTGTTTTACATGTCCTGACAGTGAAATACTGTCAAATGTGTTTTTCACTGTTGCATTGTCTATCTCTCCCATAGGTTAACATGGGGACTGCCTTTAAATATCTTTTAAGAACAGTTTCCCATTGGGAGCAGATAGAGAATTGGAGTTTAGGGTCTCCGAACTCAACATTTTTAAATACACCTTTTGGTAAAGTTAGTTTTTAGATTGTCAGTTTGAAAATGCCATTTTTTGAAAGTGCATATTTTCTTGCTTAAACCATTCTGTGCCTCGGCCTGCTTGTGTGTTCCACGTGTGGTCAGACTGACAATTGGGCTGTTGTGAATACCCTGTAGACAGTGACACAAAGGGAGCTGGGGTGTAACCTACATCTCCTGATGAGTCTCCTAGGCTAGAGAGGTGAGGGAGGAGCTGACACTTACACCACAAAGGTCTGTGCCTGTCCTCACACAATGCAGTCTCCAACCCCCTGGTGTGTGCGAGGAGCCAGGCCTAAGCAAGGCAGGATATTGTGAACAACAGAGACTTTCCTTTGAGGTTTGCCTACTTCAAAGGCCAGAACTGGTATAAGTAGTGGACCCAAAACCCCAGACTTTTAGAACATTTCTGGATCAAGAGGAACCTCTGCCAAGGAGAAGAGCTGGAGGAGGAGTACTGCCCGTTTGCTGTGTGTGCTTTGCTGCGTTGGCCTGCAGTTGCTGCTTCTGCCTTAGAGAGGGCAAAAACTGGACTTTGTTGAGTATCCTGCTTGTGAAGTTTCTCTAAGGGCTTGGACTGAGCTTGCCTCCTTTTAAGAAGTCTCAGGGACAGCAAAGACGTCACCTATCAGACTCTGGGTTCCCTTGCTTTGGACTCTAGCTCACCAGGTGGTGCTTATTCCAGTTTCTGGGCCTTTGGGAGTGAAAACGAGTGAAAAACCAAGAAAAAACAAGTGCACCGACTTCGGACGACAGCTGGACTGACGCCGCTGCCGGATTCCGTGATGCCGCCTGCAACTGAAGCCGTGGTCCCCGCTGGAGTGTGACGACCCCAACTGACCCTGCAGACCTGATGTCCCCACAGCCTCGCTGAAGTCTACTACTCTGTGAGTCCTGCAGTGCATGTCACTAACATCCGTAACACCTGACTATGCCGGAAGTGTAAGGAACTGATGCTTTGCATCGACGATGCCTCATCTCCAAAGCTCCACAGCAAGGACACGACGCCTTTGCTCCTCTGCTTTGCAGCCCCGGAACCAACGCCGCACCAGATCCCTCTATGCCTTGATCCCCGATTCTGTGCATTGGCTTGTTTCCTCATTTTCACAAGGTACTGTACCTGGGGGTCCATGCAGGTCCGTGACAGGTGCCATTGGCGTTGGATTATTGGGACCGACTTTGTCACGATGCCGTAATATCACCAAATCAAAGCATTTGTGTTTCTAAGGGCTACACTGAAGTTTAATCTTTAAACATTCATAACTTTGTTTGTGTATTTTGGATTTTTGTCGTTTTGGCATTGTTTCACTCAGATAAATATTGGCTATTTTTCTAACCTGGTGTTGAGTCCTTTTGTGGTGTT
This sequence comes from Pleurodeles waltl, assembly GCF_031143425.1. Classification (NCBI taxonomy): domain Eukaryota; kingdom Metazoa; phylum Chordata; class Amphibia; order Caudata; family Salamandridae; genus Pleurodeles; species Pleurodeles waltl. The sequence continues at coordinate 970,632,028 of NC_090449.1, read as the reverse complement.
TTCACTGTGTTACCCTGTGTGGTTGTCGAAATACTTTACACGTTGCTTCTGAGATAAGCCTGACTGCTTGTGAAAAGCTATCAAGGGGGTGAGCAGGGGTTATCCTAGGTGTGTATCTCCCTTCCACTGACTAGAGCGAGGGTCTCTACCTGGACAGTGTGCAAACTGACTGCCAACCAGAGACCTCATTTCTAAAACAGCTTTTCATTTTAAGATCTGGGTTTTGGCAGGACTAAAAATATACACAGTGTCGGCTTGGATCTGCTTCTTTCAACAATTGGCTTTTTTCAGTCAGACTCTTTCAGTTTTGGACTTTGTCAATCATGTCCTGATTTATCCCAGTAGAGCGTTCACGTCTCACCTGATACTGTTAGCTGTTTGGAAGTATCTTTCCACTCCACTTAGCTGCTCACAATAAAAGACATAAGTATTTTACAACTATAGACCTTGCTGCCCACTTCTGCTGGCTCCCTCTTGTGTGTCTCAGTCTAATTTACTATTGCTGCATGTCTTAACACATAAAATACAGACCTATTGGCTTTGCCAATGCTTGTTATAAGGTTAAGAAAATACCAACATTGGGTTGTACAATTCTTAACACCTATTTTCAGTTCCTAAGAGTAATTAGTGCAGTGCACTATATAATTGTAGTTAATATGAATTAATGAACACATAATTAATATGCTTAATTTGGACATGTCAATCTATTTCATCAGGAACTCTGATAATTAGTTTGCTTTTTGTAACATATGCTTTTTTAAACTGTTTTTACTCCATTCCCTGTCACTAATAACTGAGATGATTGCAGCACAAGTTTTGAACCCAGGGCTGGACTGGGACAGAAACTAGACGTAAGCCGGCCCCATTGGGAATAACGTAGTTTTGCTTTTGTGAGGACAGAGTGTGTTATTTACGAAGGTAAACTTACACTTTTGTGTACATTTACTACTTTTTTGGGTTTTACAAACTATGTGCGGAGTTTTATGAGTCTGTACTCCCTACGTTTATGTGTGTGGAGTTCTCCTTACCTGAAGGTTGTGCAATAGGGGTGGAGAACTCTGCATATATATGTATGGGGAGTGTGGAGAAATAAAACTCTACACATAGGGGCATATTTACAAACCTTGGCCCACCCTTGCGTAATTTGTTTTATGCTAAAGCAGTGTTAAGGAGGCCTTTCTCTCGTGCTGTATTTACAAAGTGGCACAATGCTTGCATTGCGCCAGTTTGTAAACATTTGTGCCACATTCTGCCTGCGTCAGGTGTAATGTATGCAAAGGGTGCGTTCCGATGCAGAGGGGCCTGACAATTTGGGAAATGTACAACATTTCACTGCGCCATTTTTTCCATCATTTTTAATGCCTGCTCAGAGCAGGCGTTAAAATGATTCACCCATTTTAATCAATGGGCCTCCTTGTGCTTTGCTGCACTAGCTTCATTATTTGTGCCGATAGTGCAGAAAGGCACCACAATAGCGTCAAAAATGTCAACGCTATTGTGGTAACAACCGCCATGGTGTGTCGTATTGTAAATACGGCGCAACCATGGTTTTGTTAGGTGAGGCGGGGCGACGCAAGAAAAGTGGCACATTGGGACCGATGCTCCACTTTCTTGTAAATATGCCCCATAGTTTGTGGATACCTAAAAGTAGTTAGCTAGCACAAAGATGGAAGGTTACCTTTGTGAATCAGGCCCACGATCTACAGGTGAATTGCAAGTTATCAAAGACTACACGCATTTGTGCTTCCTGGAGACGATAAACAGGTACACAAGTTGCCAAAAAATGCCGACACACTGACCTGTAAGACCGGCCCTTCAGGCACTTCCAGTCTGACCCTGGTTGAACTGAAGGATCATCTATCCAAAATCTTATACTTTAAATAATGTATTAATAATAATGAGAATCATTTACTTGCAAATATAAATGCAGGTGTATCTTAAAACTTTATTCAATTAATAAGGATCTCCAAAAAGGTCTTTCAGTGCAAGTTAACATAGGAAGTTTTACTTTAATGAGTGTTTTTGTTTCAGGAAAACTTGTACAACAAGCGATTACTCAGAGTATAAACCCATAGTATAACAAATAAAAACATACAGCTGTTTTATTTTCATCACACAAGATGCAACCGAAGAGAAGTTAATACTTAAAAACATATGGGACTCAAGGTTGTTTATTAACATTTTGTGGAGGTGCTCATATTTCATTCTGTAATGAAAAGCATTGTGTTGGTTTACCTACCATTAAAAAGGCTGCCTCCACAGCATAAAACTGTGCAGTTTGGTACGAGCGCCCATACAACTACGAGAGAATGTAGGCCCGATTGCCGAAAACGAGTGACTTCTGTTACGGAGCAAGTAAAAATGAAGTGCCTCATTTACGAGGCCTTTGCGCCACTGGGGTAGCACTTTAGCGACACTCCGGTGGCACTGTACCCTGCTCCATATCTACAAGGCGGCGTTAAGCCACTTTATGTGGCTTAACGCAGCTTTGTAAATATGGGCCGCCACAATGCAGTTGTCTTTGGCAGAGGGGCATGCAATGGGTGTTGAAGTGTGTACCCACACAACACCCATTGCTTTTTGACACTGCCCCAGATTTGCAAGAAATCGTAAACCTGAGGCAGTGCCAAAAACTAATACAACCCCAGAAGTGGCATAAGAGTGATGCAACGAGGAGAAATACTTGCATTTTTCCTAGTTTTTTGCTCTTTCTATTTGTGTTGCATTCTGCAGCACACATAGGAGAAAATCGCCATTAATGATTGTTTGTGTGTAGGTAGGTGTCCCTTCCTGCACATAAACAATAACCCCCACAACGCAGGCATCCTTGAGCCATGGCGCAAGGGTGACTGCGTTAGCTCTAGGCAGGTAATTTAGCACCAGTGCAGAGGAAAACACAGGTATGTGGTGTATTCTTGAAAATATGGTGCATCCCTGCGTTTTGGAAATGAAGCAGCTCAGTGCAGCAATATTGCTTGCGGCACTGCGTTGCACCATTTCCTACTGAATGAGGCCCAAAGTCTTTCAGTCACAGTAACACATTACCAAGACTTTTGACAATTACACCTTAAAAAGACGCATGATGGTTAACAGATCTAGTATCATTCGATAGCATTTAAGTATTTTAATAGAGAGTTTTATTGAAAAAAAGAAATTGTGTAAACTTTTATAATTATTAGTGTTTAGTAATATTATATTTCCTCTTCTATCCCAAATACTGGTGTCCTATGTGATAGTAGCATAATATAATACAATCACTCCTCCATGTATATAATTAAAATACGAATTTACAATTTTCTTTTATTTTTATTCTAAAACTTGCAAACCGAACTAAGTGAACTGCAGGAGTTACATTCATATTTCACCACTGGCTTTGAGTTTTTGATAAACAATTCCAAAAGTGTAACATTTATGTGCTCAAGGGAATTTCACTTCTTTTGGAGTGTGTTATTGTCGGGATTCAAACTGAAACTTCCTCTGTTTCAGTGAGTGCACTTAGCTTGGACAGCAGACATAATTATGTCTCTTCAGCAGAAAGGGCTTTGATCAGCCAGTAAACCCTGGCACTTGTTGGCCTTGAAAGATATACGATCCTAGACTGTCTTTGTGGCATTTTTGCATTTTCCGTCACTAATGATAAGCTTCTTCATTCCTATAGTAAAGATGTTATGGATATTTCCTTGACTTTGAAAGCTCCTCCCTGGAATCTGTCATTTTTTCTTAGATGGTTGTCAGGTGGATACATCAGGGTCTTTAATCCTAATTTCTGAAAGCCCTTATGTTGCCTTCTAAATGTTTCCTCCCTGTTGTTTGAGACACAATGGAAGTGTTCAAGATGAGACCCAAATAATGTACTTTTCAGCCCACTTTGTATCACTTCCATCACCTAAAGGCATATCAAAAATTCAAGTGTAGAACCTCAAAAAAGCCTTTCAGGCAGCGAGGGTGCTGGATATAGTTTCGATCCTTGGCAAGCCTGCAAAGTTTACATGATTACAGGTCGAGCGCATTTTGTAACTAATAGCAGTTAATGTAAGAAACACTTTGTATGTGTAAAATGATATATGACTGTGTAAAAACGCAAGAAATAAATTATGCATATTCCAAGACGAAGAAGTGCTTTATATGACAATTTTTAGCCCTAAGTAACTCGGAATAAGTGTTTTACTCAGTTTATTTACATAATAATGCAAAGTTAATGGTGCACCACAACTCCGTACAACTTTATGCCGGGAGAACATGAACGAAAGTCGAGGCGGGCAGCATGATTTTTCTTTCAAAACTAAAGCTTCAATAATACAATACATAGTTAGTTAACTATATTTTTGAAATTATAACGTTGAGAGCAATAGAGTGCACATCCAGCAGTAAACAATATAAAAAGAAATAATGTATAATTTTACATTAGAAACTAATTTTATAGGCGTCTGATAGAAGGGAAACTGGAACCATATGTGTCTAGAATGCGAAGAGCAACAGCTATAGGGGCATGTTTACAAGTCCCTTACGCCTCCCTAGCATAATTTTTGTTTACATTAAGGAGGCTTTAAGGAGGCCCCTTCCATGCACCATATTTACAAAGTAGTGCAATGCATGAATTGCACCACTTTGTAACCCCTTGTGCCACATTATACCTGTGTGAGGTCGAATATATGCAGGGAAGTTACCACACAAGGAAGCCCAAAAACTGGTGCAGTGAAATTTACAAGATTTCACTGCACAATGTTTTCCATCATTTTTAACTTCTGCTCAGGGCAGACGTTAAAGTGACACTCCCATAATAACCTATGGGCCTCCGGGTACTTTGCTGGACTAGCAAAGCGCCACAATAACATCATAAATTATGATGCTATTGAACTAATGTGCAAAATGGTGCACTGTACAGTGAATACAGCCTTACCATGGTGATGTTAGGGGCATGGGGCGACGCAAGAAAAGTGGCGCATCAGAGGTGATGCGCCACTTTCTTGTAAAAATGCCCCATAGTTTTTAAGGTAGAATTCTATGTGTTGCATCCTGGCATGAAAACTGGAGTACATCTACATGGTCATTACACACAAAAAAACATTTGAGCTTGATCTCCACTCAGCTTTCTAGATTTTTTCTCTAGGAAAAGTAGATTCAATATAGTTGGAATCTATTCATGTTGTCAGGATCGAAAAACGATTTTTTGTTGTTGTTTCTAGCGAGGCCTAGTCTATTTTTGGGACAGCTACTGTCACGGCACCCCCAGATATTTGCCACATATTAATAGACATCAAAAGCATCGAATCAGCTTCTCTGCAGGGGGGGGGTGGCAAGAATACTATTCTGCTCCCGTTCATTTTTAAAAATTAAATTTCAGTCATTTAAATGTTAAATTCCACCTCCAGACAACTACATGAAGTCTTAATATGGAAACATTTTACCTAATAGGGAAAAAATAATGAGTAATATGGACAATGAAGCTCGATATAGGAAAAAGTCTAGCTCAGTAAATAGCATTAAAGTGAGTGCAACAAAGAAGAACTCTGCCTTAAACCTTTCTTCTTTTTGTTGTACAACTTACTCCTGTAAAGTTTGTCCTAGCGATTTTGTGTATCTTTCAAACCGTGGTACTTATTTTCCACAATATGCCTACAAATCCTGTTGATTTTTCTCTGAAGTCTCTTGGGACCTTGTTGGCAAGAACATACGTTTTCTAAATACGTATATAAATAAATAAATATGGCTTAATTCCAAACATGGAATGGCATGTAACCCAAAATGTGATTCCCTATTATATAATGTTAAAATGTATTTGTCATCGACAAATAACATTTATAAAAGTAGCTGTAAACAAATGTATCCACAATTCCAAAATGTCATGTTCAATCACATGGCATGGGCTCCATTAGCAGTCACTTCGATCACTTTGCCTATTCAAAGTTAGAGAATAAATTTAGTACAGTGCTCATTTCTGGTTTAGCACCACCAAGAATATCTCATCAACATTTTGATCTATACGCCTAAATGGTATGAAGGGAATCAAATGTACCACTGATATTCTAAGCTCAAGTATTCATGGGCCTGGTATACAGAGGTAATTTACATTTGAGTAATTCACACGTTTACTACTTTTCGGTATCACCAAACTCCGAGTGTACATTTTCAACAAAAGTGTAAATTACAATTCTCCACCCACTTTGTATGGCAATTTGCTTACTCTTGTGTGGATGTGTGACATCCCTCCCTTAACCCCTTCATGATTCTCCCTAAAACCTTCTTACTGCTCCCTAATCCCATCCTCCCGGTCCCTCCCACATTTAGGGGAATATTTACAAGCCCCTAGCGCCACTGGAGCGCCACTTTTAGTGGATGCTCCAGTGGCGCTGTGCACTGGGCCATATTTACAAGATGGCGCTAAGCTTAACGCCGCCTTGTAAAAATGTTCCCCTCCAATGCAGTTCTCTATGGCAGAGTGGCATGCAATGGGTGTTGCTGTGGGCGTTCCACTGAAACACCCATTGCTTTTGATGCTGCCCCAGGAGTCATACATCTGCTGCAGCACAAAAAACTACCACCCCAGGCAAGGCGTTAGCATGGCACAACAAGGAGAAATACTTTTATTTCTCCTCGTTTTTGCTTTTTTATGTGTGCTGCATTCTGCAGCACATATAGAAAGAGAAAAAGGCCATTAATGATTGTTTATGTGCAGGACACATAAACATTCCTTCAATAATGACGATTTGCTACTTTTATGTGTGCTGCATTCTGCCAAATCGCCATTGTAGATTGTTTATGTGCAGGAAGGGACACTTTCCTGCATATAAACAATCATTTCCTTCAATGCAGACACCCTTGCACTATAGTGCAAGGATGCCTGTGCTGGTGCTGGCTGATAAATGTAGTCCCAGCACCAGGGGAAACACAGGTGTGAAACCATACTTTTATACATAAGGAGCATCCCTGCATTTCAGAACTGATGCAGCGTGGTGCTGCCAATTTTGCTGTCAGTTCCATGTAAATATGCCTCTTAGTACTAATACATGTGCGGAAACTGTGCAGTTGGGCCAGAGAATCTGCACACATAAATATAGGTAATGCAGAGGCACAAACTCCACACATAGGCCCTCATTGTGAGTTTGCGGTATTTGGGCAAGACCGCCGTGTGAAATGGTGCCACCTAACCTGCAGCGGTGGCCGAATAGCGACCGCTGGATTACGAGTTACAAAACTCAAACCGCCAAACTATAGACACAAAAGCAACACCGCTAGGCCAACCCACGGTGAATGAGTGACTGATCAATCGCCGGGCCCGCCATGCTGACACCATTCCGACCGTCATATTATGAATCAACCTCCAGCACAGTGGAACATGCAAGGCGGACACCGTAGGGGGTTCTCACTGCGGCGGAACAAGAAGACACAGCGGAAAGTAGCTAACACCACATTGGCTAGTTTAAATATCACACACCTGATAACCATACACACACCATGCACACATGACCACGACATCATCTAACCCCCCAAGAAGCTATTGTGACAAATACGAGGACCCACAGCCACACCTGAGACCAAGCACACACAAAACACAGCAAACAAAGATCACACAGCACACATTGCAAAAAGCAACACTGCAGCTCACCAGCACACACAGCCATACACCCTCAGATCACCACTCACCCCGTACTCCACCCAACATGCACAACACATTCCCACCCTACAACATGTCACACCAGAATCACCCACGGTTCACCGACAATGATTTGCAGGTCATGGTGGATGACATTATCAGAGTCAAGCCACAGCTCATGGGTGTCCAGGTCAACAAACATCAATAGCCAAAAGAGGGAGTTATGGCAGAGAGCATTTGACAGGGTCAACGCAGTCAGCACATACCTACACACAGGGGGAAGGTCCAGTCCATGGTGTCCCGGCAGAAGATAGCCAGTAACAAGACTGGTGGTGAGCCCCCTCCACCTCCCCTCCAGCCGACAACCTGGGAGGAGAAGGTCCTGGACATCATGTATCCCGAGGACCTGACTGGCACCAGCAGAGGGTTCGACCCTGGTAAGTCAGCAATACCCCCAATAAACAACCACCCATGCCCAGCATGCCATCCCACCACTCTCCAACCCACTGCAACCCACCCCACTGACCCCATCCCAAAGACCCCATACCCCTTCTCTGCATGCCTCACCACCACATTCCCACTATCCCTACTCATACACCCCGAATGCATGGATGCCAATCACAATGTGAAGAACCACGGCTCCCACAATCCAATCCAAACCAATGTCTGCAGTGCAGCAGCTCTTATTCGTAACACTGGGAAACAAGTTGAGCCACTGCATGCTTTCACAACAGGTACACAACTACAACAGTCACACAACTAACATCTACTGTATCCATCCACAGGTACCCCTGCCACTGACACCCTGCAGAGGATTCCAGGCTCAGAGAGCCCTCCCAGGATGAAGGCCCCACAGGATGTATGGATGAGGATGAGTTTCCTGGGCCATATGGGGCCACTGGGCAGTCCACCAATGGCACACCCACCCTGGACATACCGGAAGGCCCTACCCATGTGGCAACAACAACACAGCCAGACCCCCAAACCTGTGCCCCAGGGACTCATCAATCTGAGTTGTGCCCGCAGTACAGCGGTCAGAGTTAAGAGCACCCATCCCAGACAATGATGGCCCTGCTGCTACTGGGAGTGGGCACACTGTGCCAGGGGCACAGGCACAGGGGGCCAGGGGTAGTGGGAGGGGAATCGTGACCCAAGGGTTGGGACAGCCACACCAATTGACTGCATAGGAGGGCCTCAACCAAGTGCTGGGTGTGTACCAGCACACCCAGGATACAGTGTCCCAAATCCTCGCAACCGTGCAGGAAACCCAGCGGCTGCAAGGGCAATAACAACAGGAGGCCATGCAACATTGGCAGGCCCACAATGCCACCATGGCCTCCATTGTAGGGGTGCTCAAGGACCTGACCACTGTCATGTGTGAGTCCATCACCCACCAGCAAGCCCCTACTACTGGCCACATCCCATCACAGTCCTCCACGTCAGTGGCAGCTACTGGTATGGAGGCCCCGCAACAGGTCTCGCAGGACACCAGCATCCCTAGCCCTTTAGATGAGGAACCCCCATGCAAGTGACGACGTCCAACCAGACATTCAGCAGGATATGATGTGCAAACCAAGAAGACCACCAGGAAGTGACCCTCTCCTGAACATTCGCCCTTGTGTGTGACACTCTGTCGACTGTCCATTCCCATATCTCCATCCATCCATGGCCAGCAGACTGGACCTGGACTACCTACAGCTGGCCTTAACATTCTGATGAGCTCCGCCGCAATGACCCCAACCATCACCCCTCACACGTATACATCACAAATAAACTACAACTGAGCACAGTCCATGTCTACGTGTTTATTTGCCATGAGTGTGTATGGAACTGCCAATACATGTACAAATGGCAACCCATCACCCATTACATTCATGGGATGGTAACAGCGGGGTGAGCAAAGAGGCGGGAGGTCGATCGTGGAGCAGTCAGTAGCTGGACATATGTGTCAATGGAGGTAACAGCCCAGCCAGGGAGCACAGAACACCACAACATTGTCCTGAAAGGAGAGCAAGACAGGAACATTAATCACTGTAGGAGTCACAGATGCCAACTCCACACAAATGTACTGTTGCAACAGGTATCTAGGGCAGACAATCCAGGCAGATCCACAATGATATGGCCTTTACCAACACACATACACAACACATACCAACCCAATGGTCCCACCCTCACATCACCCAGCGCCAGACCTGGCCCCATAGCCACTGCCACCAACAACAATGTTGCGCTGCCACCCAATGTCGACTCCTAGGATGGATGCTGCACACATGCAACAACCCTGTGTGGCACACACATAGCACCTGCAATGGTAACTCAGGGAACACTCCATTTACACATTGATGACACTAGTGCACCAGCAGAACACTTGCCTGACCATAGGCCTGACCTGTACACTGTGACTTCCTCAGTCATGGGCACATGACACCCCCCAGACCACCCAGAGTCAGATCTGCAACCATCATCGTCAGTGGTTACAGACAGCAGGTGCCATCAGGCACTGGGCAAACAGTTATAAGGACACATACCACACGGTTTGCACACACCTGCATCTCAGCTGAAGTAATGTTGAATCATATCTGCCCTGGAGTCAGCTGCATCCTCATCATCCTCCTCTTCATCACTCCCCATGTCCCCTTCATCAGCCACTGGCACAGTTACCCCCTCCTCTGCATCCAACAATGGGATGTGATGCCTCAGGGCCAGATTGTGCAGCATGCAGCAGGCCACAATGATCTGGCACAACTTCTGTGGGTTGTAAAGGAGGGCACCCCCTGAAACATGTAAACACTGGAACCTGGTCTTCAGTAGACCAAAGCATCTCTCAATGACAGGTCTGATATGGTCGTGGGCCTTATTGTAACGGTCCTCTGCAGCTGAGTTTGGACTCCGCACGGGTGTCAGGAGCCAGGGCAGATTGGGATAGCCAGAGTCACCTGGGTGCATAGAGGGAAGAGGCATATCAGGACCGGGAGGGCAATAGGGCAGGGACACAAGGGTGCAGTGACCTGAAGGGCACACACATGTGGGGGTACATACCGATAAGCATGTAAGACCCTCAGGAGTGCTGCCATCATGTGTGGGATGCTGCTGTTCTGCAGGATGAAGGAATCCTGCACAGAGCCTGGTTATTTGGCTGTCACCTGATAGATGTATTGGTCCGCGAGACAAACCACCTGCACATTGACGGAATTTAAGTTTTTGCGGTTTCTTTACACCTGTTCATTCCTCCTGGATGGCACCAGGGCAATGTGGGTGCCGTCAACGGCACCTATGACATGTGGGACATGTGTCACAGCGTAGAACGCAGCCTTGACAGTGGGCAAATCTACACAACGGGGGAACCGGATGTAGCTGGACATTTGTTTAATCAGGGCACACAGTACATCCCTCAGGACGTTGCTGCAGATGGGCTGCGACATTCCACATGCAAGGCCCACTGTGACCTGGAAGGAGCCTGAGGCAAGGTAGTAGAGGACTGACAGCACCTTCACTATGGGAGGGATGGCATTGGGATTGCGTAAGGCAGGCAACAGATCTGGCTGCAACTGGGCCACTAGTTCCATTATGGTCACACGGTTCATGCAATAGGTCAGGATGATGTGTCACTCCTCCAGGGTGGCAAGTTCTACTAGGGGCCTGTAAACGGGTACATTCCTCATCCTCAACTGTGCATAGTACCTGGGAACAGGGGAGAGGTGTTAACATGTTGTGCAGCATAGCCGTATGACGCACTAAATTTCACCCACATCACACATTCTAAATGTGAGATGGTTACTGCCTATCTGCATACATGGGACAGGCGGAAGTGAGATCATCCCGCCGTCGTAACACGTCATGGCGGTAGGCGGTCACAACCTCTGTGCTTCTCACCATTGGCTCACACTGTTGGCAATAAGAAGCAGGAGCCAAAGGTGGTCGCCGCCGCCGGCCACGTTTATGTCCGTGGCGGCCGTGACCGCCATTTCATGTGCTCATGCTCACTTGAACCTTGTGCACTGAAGACCTCAACTGCGTGTGCTTCTGTGTACTGACTCTGGTAGCCAAGATGCCGCGTCCATCAGGAGAGAGGGCCCCAGTCTTCACCCAGGAGGAGCTGGAGCAGCTTGAGGACATGGTCCTGCCCCAGTATGGACAGTTGTATGGGGAACCAGAGAAGCAGGTGAGTCCAATTTCATTGTCCTGTATGTGAGTTGTGTGCATGGGGACTGGGGCCTTGGTAGGTGGCAGTGTGAATGGAGCATGGACATGGGTGATGGGCCGAGGGCTACGTTGGCTGACAACATGTGGGTTTGGAAGTGTGATGCGTCCTATCCACTACTGTCCAGTGAATGCCACCCTACATGACTGCGTTCTTCTGTTTGTGTCACTCATTCAGGTCAGCGCCCATCAGAAGAAAGGGATTTGGTGAGCCATCACCAAGCATGTGCGGGCCCTGGGGGTCCATGCCCAGCAGAGCACCCACTGCAGAAAATGGTGGGAGGACCTGAGGCGCAGGGCCCGGAATACAACTGCGGCCCAGCTGGGGACGTCCTCCCAATAGGGGAGAGGTGCCCGTTAGACCGTGACCCCCCCAATGGCCTGCATATTGGCAGTGACCTACCCTGAGGTGGATGGGTGCTTGAGAGCAGCACAGCAGCCACATAGGAGTGAGTACTCACTCTCACTTGTGACATGTGTTGGCATGGTGGCTCTGGGTGGGCACCATTGGGCAGCTATGGCGTGGATGCTAGGTACACTGATGTCCACCATGGGTTGTTTCCATCTGGGTAGGATTGGCATCACAGGTGTAAGTAATGCATGCGGTCAGTGGAAGCGCAGCAGACTCCTTCAATTTAAACTGTGTGGCCACCTACCTGCTACACCTGCTTCCCAGCACATGGCAACTGGATCTTCAGAGCTGGGGTGTCAGGGCATTGTGATTGGTCCTGACCAACCATTGACCAAGGGGGCCTGCCAGCCGTGCAGGATCCTCTTGGGTGTCCAGTCCTTTGCATGCTTGTCTCAACGGCCATGGGTGTGGTCGGGTACTGGACAGGTGTGGCGGGTATGACACTCCTCATGTAGAGACATGCCTCAGTCAGACCGTCAGCGGTTGACATGTCCATTGTTGCAGTTTCCCCCATGGTGTCACCAAGTTGTGGGATGTTCAAAGGTGGTCATCATGTATAATGTCATGGCATCAAATGCTGATGTTCTACCCTGTGTGACGGTTGTGCTGGCATTGACTGATTGCACCCTCTCTCTCTTTCTCTCCCTCCCTGTCCTCCTCTGTCTTTATGTGCATCAGTATCATCTGCAAAGGAGAAGGGGCACCGGTGAGTGGGGAAGCTGCAGCACACGGGACTCAGGAGACTGACACCAGCGGAGCTGAGGGGATCAGTGGGACAGACAGCGAGGGGAGTGCCACAGGGGAGACAGGATCGACCACTACATCTTCAGATTCCTCCTCAGAAGGCAGCTCCCTGGCAGTTGCAGTCCCATCTGGGACCACCCCAGCACCATCCTTGTCCGCCACCCCCATACCAGCACTGCCCTCACTGTAGCTTCCCACCCAGTTGCTCGTGCTCCCTCACCCAAGAGGGTGGGTATCTTCTTCTCTGCAGGCACCTCTGCCCCTGCCCCAGTCAGCACTGCTGCCCTCAATGAGGAGGCTATTGACCTCCTGAGGTCCATCTTTGTGAGGCAGGCAACGATTGTGAATGCCATCCAGGGACTGGCATCCCAGATGCAACACTGCAATGCCTTCCTGGAAGGCATTCACAGTGCCTTGTCTGGCTTACTGAGATCATTTCAGGCTCTGGCCTCCTTGTTGACAGCAGCCAGTGTCCCTTCTTCTTCTGTCCCCTCTCCGGCTATTCTTCTCCCCTCACCCATCCAAGGCACACCTACTGACCCACATGCATCCACATCAACAGACAGGGTACGCATGGACAAACATAAGCACCACAGATGCCACCACCACCATGCACATACTCAACACACTCATGCAGACATGTCAACATCCACACCCTGCACCGACTCCCCAACCACCTCCCCCCTCACAGTCGACACACCACTCACACCTGCAGTCAGCATAACATCAGTCACTGTTCCTGCCACTTGTGCCCTCACTGCCACCGTCACCACATCTTTGACCCCCATTCATGCACCCCATACACCACTGGCACAGACACCACAACTGTCAACACTCCCATATGCAGCACATCCACCATACCTGCAGATACCATCCCAACATTCACTTACCCCTGCCATCTCCTTGCATATCTTCCTCCCAGTACAGCTAATCGCACACACTCACCCACCCAACAGTGGCCCAGCACACACATTTCATCCACCCACGCACCTGCACCCATGGCATATCCACGTACACACCACACAACCATACCCACTCCCTCCACTCCCAAACATCTATCCAGGGCCCTCCCATGTGTACCCAAAAAATGTTTCCTGCATGAATTTTCCCTGTTACCCACCACTGACCAAGTCCCTGCTCCCCCAAGCGACCTGCTATCCTTCCTATGCCCCTGCCTTCCACATCCCAGTCTGCCACTGTCCCTTCCCACACCCTCCACCACCTGCCACATCCGCTCCGTCACTTCCAGTGCTCCTGCTACCAAACACAAACCCAAGCCCACCCCTTCCTCTTCCCAGGCCAGGCCCACTCCCTCTTCTCACCAGGCCAAGCCCAATCCCTCCACTTCCAAAGCCAAGCCCAAACATCCCCCTTGCAAACCCGTCCCCTATCCAAGGGCAAGCCCAGGGACCCACCAGGGTCCCAGACGGAAAGACCCACCTCCAAGCCCAAGGCCCCCCACCCCCTCACCCCTGAGGTGACTGCATTCCCAATTGATGCCTCTGCCTTGTGGAGGTCTGCACTTTGCAGTCAGGAGTCAAGTTGGGGTGTCATCTTGTGCCTAGTGGGCTCGGGGCACTATGAATTTTGGACTGGCCCTTGGGCCTGTATGTACATTTGTAGTTGCCATATATGGTTTTCATGTGACACTACACCATTGGTGTCATTGTTAGCTACCTAGTCCTGGCTTTCATTGACCATGTATGTGGGGTGGTGGGTATTGGTGTGTGTGTGTTGGTACGGGTGTTTGTGTGTGTGGGTGGGCATGGCTTCCTGTGTTGTGTGTGTGTTGCGTGTATGTGTACTAACATTGTTCCCTCCAGTGTGCGCTGGGCTGGTGTACTTACAGTTGGTGTCATGGTTGCGGTTGCTGGTCCGGGCATTGCAGGGCCAGGTAGGGGATTGGAAGGATTGCAATTTGCGTGCTATAGTGCCTACGGGCGTGGCTGTGTTCCTGAAGGTGGGTGTTCCCTTTATATTGTTCATTTACACCAGGCTTCTGGTGGCGGTGGTTCCGCCCCGGAAATCCTGGCTTTGTTCAACCTCATAATATGGTCGTGGGATGCTGCCTGTCTGCCAAGCTGGAGATGGCTACTGCCTAGCGCCCCTGCACTTCCGCTGTGGTGAGCCGAACGGTGACTTGGATGTGTTCTGCAGGTACCTTTCTAGGACTTGTAATATGGCTGTCTTCACCGCCAGGCCCGTGGCGGTGCGGCAGCCAACACCACTGCGGGGGTATGCTGACCGTCAAACTCGTAATGAGGGCCATAGTAAGTGTATGGTACTTTGTACAGTATGTGAATCAGGTTTTCCATTTGTATGAACTGTTCCGACATACAAAGCTCCCACCTTGTAAGTTAAACATTTTCTGATTAATGTAATTGTTTATGATGTACATTTAGGTACACTTGGAGTACATAACATTGTGAAATAGCATTTGCATATTCATTAAAAACATTCCTCATTATTATTAGAATATTAGTAAAAACATACATGACTAATGTCCCATTATGTCTGATTAAGTATCAAGGTTGTTCCAATCCTGATCATGTGTTACATTACATAAGCAAACATTTATATGTAATGCAAGCATGGAAGAATATCAGGTGGGTAAAGTGTAAATCCTCCATTGTTGAATCATCCAATACCCAGGAATCTCAACGCACCTCTATTCTGCTATATTTCAGTCTGCCTATGACAATGGCTGAGAAGAGAAGCAAGATAACCTCTGTTAGAAATGGGGTCTTTGGTTGACAGTCAGGTTACCCCCTGTTCAAGAAAGGACCCTCACTCTAGTCAGGGTAAATGAGAATCACCCTCAGCTAACCCCTGCTTACCCCCTTGGTAGCTTGGCAGAGCAGTAGGCTTAACTTCAGAGAGCTAGGTGTAAAGTATTTGTACCAACACACACAGTAACTTAGTGAAAACACTACAAAATGAGACAACACCAGTTTAGAAAAATAGGAAATATTTATCTAAACAAAACAAGACCAAAACGACAAAAATCCAACATACACAAGTCAAGTTATGAATTTTTAAAGATTAAACTAAAAAAATAGCGCTTAGAAACAAAAATGCTTCGATGAGATGTTAACACGGCGTCGTGACGGAGTCGTTCCCAACAAGCCGACACCAGCGGCGCCGGACACGGAGTCGTGTAGACCCCCAAATACAGTACCTTTGGTGAAGAGTGAAAACAAGTCGATGCGCAAAGTCGGGGATCGCGGCGTCTGTGCGAAGCGTTGAATCCGCGCACTTCGAGCGGCGTCGGTCATGACGTGGTGCGGCGACTTCCACGGAGTCGTGGACTTCAGCGGGATTGCTGTGGCGTCGGGCCTGCGAAGAGCGTCGCGTTCCAGCAAAGGTCACGCGCCGGGTGCAGGCGGCGTTACCGGATTCAGCAGCGGCGTCGGTCCGGAGTCGTCGGAAGTCGATTTCCTTGGATTTCCACCAGCTTTCCTTTCAAGGGCCCAGGGACTGGATAGGGCACCACTTGTCGGGGCAGGAGTCTCTCCAGAGACTCCAGGTGCTGGCAGAGAGAAGTCTTTGCTGTCCCTGAGACTTCAAACAACAGGAGGCAAGCTCTAACTCAAGCCCTTGGAGATTTCTTCACAAGATGGAAGGCACACAAAGTCCAGTCTTTGCCCTCTTACTCTGGCAGAAGCAGCACTGCAGGAAAGCTCCACAAAGCACAGTCACAGGCAGGGCAGCACTTCTTCCTCAGCTATCAGCTCTTCTCCAGGCAGAGGTTCCTCTTGGTTCCAGAAGGGTTTCTCAAGTCTGTAGATTTGGGTGCCCTTCTTATACCCATTTTAGTCTTTGAAGTCACCTTTCTTCAAAGGGGACTCACACCTACTTGTGAAATCCTGCCTTGCCCA
Source organism: Pleurodeles waltl (assembly GCF_031143425.1). NCBI lineage: Eukaryota > Metazoa > Chordata > Amphibia > Caudata > Salamandridae > Pleurodeles > Pleurodeles waltl. Next base: position 970,615,200 of record NC_090449.1, on the reverse strand, counting down.
GGCAAGGCCTCAGACACACACCAGGGGGTTGGAGTCTGCATTGTCAGAGGCAGGCACAGTCCTTTCAGATGAGAGTGACCACTCCACCCCTCCCTCCTAGCAGAGATGGCTAATCAGGAAATGCAGGTTACACCCCAGCTCCCTTTGTGTCACTGTCTAGTGTGAGGTGAAAAACAACCCAACTTATCAAACTGACCCAGACAGGGAATCCACAAACAAGGCAGAGTCACAGAATGGTTTAAGCAAGAAAATGCTCACTTTCTAAAAGTGGCAATTTCAAACGCACAATCTTAAAATCAACTTTACTAAAAGATGTATTTTTTAATTGTGAGTTCAGGGACCCCCAAACTCCACATGTCCATCTACTCTCTAGGGGAATCTACACTTTAATCATATTTCAAGGTAGCCCCCATATTATCCTATGAGAGAGACAGGCCTTGCAACAGTGAAAAAGGAAGTTGGCAGTATTTCGCTGTCAGGACATATAAACCACATTACTATGAGGGTCATTCTGACCCGGGCGGGCGGCGGTCGCCGTCCGCCTGGCGGGAACCGCCAAATGGCCGCCCCGCAGTCAAAAGACCACGGGGGCCATTCTGACTTTCCCGCTGGGCCGGCGGGCGCCCGCCAAGGGAGCGCCCGCCGGCCCAGCGGGAAAGGGCCTGCAACACAGAATCCGGCTCCGAATGGAGCCGGCGGTGTTGCAGGTGTGCAACGGGTGCAGTAGCACCCGTCGCGATTTTCACTGTCTGCTATGCAGACAGTGAAAATCATGCTGGGGCCCTGTGAGGGGGCCCCTGCAATGCCCATGCCAGTGGCATGGGCAGTGCAGGGGCCCCCAGTGCCCCACGACACCCGTTCCCGCCATCATGTTCCTGGTGGTAAAAACCGCCAGAAACAGGCTGGCGGGAAGGGGGTCGGAATCCCCATGGCGGCGCTGCTTGCAGCGCCGCCATGGAGGTTCAGCCCAGCATGGGGAAATCCGGCGGGAAACCGCCGGATCCCCTTTTCTGGCCGCGGCTTTACCGCCGCGGTCAGAATGGGCAATGAAGCACCGCCAGTCTTGGACCGCCAGGGTCGGAATGAGGGCCTATATGTCCTACCTTATCCATTCACTGCACCCTGCCCTTGGGGCTACCTAGGGCCTACCTTAGGGGTGCCTTACAGGTAAGAAAAGGGAAGGTTTAGGCCTGGCAAGTGGGTACACTTGCCAAGTCGAATTTACAGTGTAAAAATACACACACAGACACTGCAGTGGCAGGTCTGGGACATGATTACAGAGCTACTTATGTGGGTGGCACAACCAGTGCTGCAGGCCCACTAGTAGCATTTGATTTACAGGCCCTGGCACCTCTAGTGCACCTTACTAGGGACTTACTAGTAAATCAAATAGGCCAATCATGGATAAACCAATTACATACAATTTACACGGAGAGCATATGCACTTTAGCACTGGTTAGCAGTGGTAAAGTGCTCAGAGTTCAAAAGCCAACAGCGACAGGTCAGAAAAAATAGAAGGCAGGAGGCAAAAATATTTGGGATGACCCTGAATAAGCAAAAGTCCAACAACCTCCAATTTAATGCTGGAGCTGAAAATGTGTCAAGTGTCACTTGTAGTGGGTCAGAATCAGTCTCCCAAACCGCAGACGATTCTGCTGCTCAAAATCCAGTAGTCTCATTAGAATAATGAGAGCCGATCCGACAGTACTCTGATTGGATGAAGGCTACTACACGGTTTGAAAGTCTTTCTTCAAGAGGCTCAACAAAGATAATAAATAAAATAAGGGTGAAAGTAGAACGACGTGAGTTGTCGGAAAGCATGGGTCTGAGACCTACTGGTCAAAAGAATGAGAGCATTGTGGGTGATTCAAGGGGACAATTACCTCTGTTAAGTGGGTGTCAAATTGGGAAGGAGCATATTTTGATAAGAGCTCTTCGTAACGTATTGAAAATAATTATTTGTATGTATTTACAATGTCATTATGAATTTCACTTATGGTGGGAATTTGTCTGTTAAACAAATGACACAATTGGCTAAAGGCAAAATTCTGTTAAACTACCACATTTGAAAAAAAGCAATGCCAAAATCACTCATGCTTAAATGAATAATTTGAGGTAATAAAGGATGTTATCCTAGTAGTTTGTCTCTATCACGTAATCTGGAATTAGAATATTTCCAAATAACTATAATATACCTACCTCTGTAATTCCTAGAGGACTTGTGCTGGGGGTCGGAGATGTGTTTGTTTGAAAATGTGAAGAGGACTATTAACTACAATTCCCTTGCTGTTGCCCATTTGCAACTGTAATTTGATTTTATATGCAACAAATCACATACTGTCCATTAATCGATGGCCTTTCCTTAGAATTGTACTAAATCTCAAGTCCAATTGGAAAGAATATTATAAATGCAAATCAATGGAAGAAGTATCTGAGTCGCTCTCTTCACAGTGAATTTGGGGTACTGGCTTACAGTGAAGGTAAACGTTTGTTATGCCTACAAACAGTTTGTTAGTTTATAGTTCATTACAGTACCTAATGCCACTTTTCATCCACTTGAAAGCACATGGATAAAGTAAAGAGTGAGAAACTGAGAGAAAAACAAATAATCGTTTGGAAACATAAATATAATATTCTGATCTAAACATGCTTAATATAAAATAGAGTTTGAAATAGATATTGTCTTGAAAGTGAAAAAAACCATCAAACGCTCCCTGCCCTTTTCTGGCTTGAGTACATACACAAGAACCATTTTTTGGCATCTGAGAGGTCTGTGGTTGGGTGGAGGTGCTCAATTACTTAGGAATGAGGGTTGCGAAATGAAATTACATCAAGACCATAAGGAACATATAAGATGTATTTTTTTAAACCCCTAAGGAACCTCGTCTGGCTTCTTTATGTCTTCCATGCTGTGAAGGGGTGTTCCTGAGGACCGGACACTCCAGCCCTCAGTCACACTTCTCTGCAATTTCTGATTCAGGCACAACCTCTCGCTTGGGATTGTAACTAAGAGATAATTGTGCATCCACAGGGGTTTCCGTATATGATATTCACCAGGTAGAAACCGGTGCAGTTTGCATTGGAAAAAACTGCACATTCTGATTTACTCCCCTCAGAGGGAGGTAAACAATCAGAGGTACCACATTATCCCCATTCTGTGTGCGTGGCAAATAGAACAGTGAGCGATATCACTGTTTACTGTGTGTGCAATTACCAGACAGAACTGTATGCACCAACATCATCAGGTATTGTGTCAGGGGTGCTATCCCCTTTTTGCTTTAGTATCAAGTATTTTATTAGGTCATGTGGCTAGAAAGTTTTTTTCACTTTTGTACCTCTTTTTCTTAACCTTTCCTGTTACCTGAGACTACCAAATAAAGTTTTCATCACTGTAATGCTTCTTGCAAAATGGTTTGGCGCTACAACCTCCAGTTCCAACATTTTAACATAACACCATCTGCTGCGGGCTGCTAGATCAAGAGTGTTAGACCTGACAGCCTTTGGGTGGCCATCCCCCAACTTTCCGCCTGCCTCTCTCCACTTTTCTGACACTGTTTTTGCTGGTTTTAGGACTCTGCACACTTTACCACTGCTTATCAGTGCTAAAGTACATATGCTCTCTCCCTTAAACATGGTAACATTGGCTCATACCCAAGTGGCATATTTAATTTAAGTCCCTAGTAAAGTGCACTACATGAGCCCAAGGCCTGTAAATTAAATGGTACTAGCGGGCCTGCAACACCGATTGTGCCACCCACATAAGTAGCCCCTTAACCATATCTCAGGCCTGGCACTGCAAGGCTTGTGGGTGCAGTTTCACTGCCTCTTCGACTTGGCATTTAAAAGTACTTGCCCTAGGTAGCTCATAGGGCAGGGTGCTATGTAGGTAAAAGACAGGACTTGTACATATGTGTTTTACACGTCCTGGTAGTGTAAAACTCCTAGATTTGTTTTCCACTACTGTGAGGCCTGCTCCTTTCATAGGCTAGCATTAGGGCTACCCTCATAGACTGGTTGGGTGGTAGATTCTGATCAGAAAGGGGTAACCAGATCATATTTAGTATGGCCAGAATGGTAATTCAAAATCTTGCTTATTGGTGAAGTTGGATTTTATATTACTATTTTAGAAATGCCACTTTTAGAAAGTGAGCATTTATTTGCACTTTAAATCCATCTGTGCCTTACAACCTTCTCCAATCCACATCTGACTGGGCTGGTTGACAGCTCCCTTGTGCATTTCACCCAGACAAACACAGGATGCTCAGTCACACCTGCACTCATTTGCATACTGAATGGTCTTCCTGGGCTGTGAGGGTGGAGGGCCTGACACTTATATTTCAAAGGCTAGTGGCCTGCCCACACACAATGGCTTGCCAAACCCCCTACTGGGCCCCTGGCAGACAGATTGGCACTCAAAGGGGACCTTGTGCACTTCAAAACCACTTTTTGAAGTCTCCCCCACTTCAAAGGCATTTTTGGGTCTACAAACTGGGTCCCTGACCCCACCAAATGAGACACTTCTGGACCAGATCCTGCATCCTGTCAAGAGGAACTGCCTGACTGCCCAAAGGACTCACCTGCACTGCTTTGCTGTGAACGGCTGCTGCCTTCCTGCTGCCCTGCTGCCCTCTTACTTTGCTGAAAAGTGCTCTCCAAGAGCTTGGATTGAGCTTCCCTCCTGTTTCTGAAGTCTCAGGGCCAAAAAGACTTCATCTCGTAAAGTAAACTCCTTGTGCACCAAAAATTTACTCACTCTGCCAGAAGAGATGCACAGCCTGCCAGCGATGAGAAAATCGATGTGCAGCCGAACAGGAACGACACAGCCCGAGTTCCTGAGTGAAGATCGACACAGCGCCTGTGTTGCGACCTGAAATTCGATGCACGGCCCTACTGGACCGACGCACAGCTAAGCCTGAAAAACACAGCCCAACTTCCTGAGTGAAGAATCGACGCAGCGCCTGCTGTGCAACAGAATCTTCGATGTATCACGTACCGGATCGATGCAATGACTGTGACTTCTTCCTGCACACCCAACATTTTTCCCTGCATTGTCCCTGGGCATGAAAAGAAACCAGCATCACAGTGAGGACCCTAAACTGCATGCTGGAAAGCGATGCAAAGCCCCTTGCAGCATGGAAAGAAATGACTCATCGTCTGTGCTGCATCGGAAAATCCGACACACACCTTATTTTTCCATGCTTCTACTCCTCTGTGGTCTCCGTGCATGGTAATTTCAACATAAACCACGTACTTTGTGCAAACATGGTACAACTGTTGATTTTTAAGATCTAAGACTCTTTTTAAACTTGCAAAAGTGATATCTCAGCTTGTGCCTATTGAATCTTTATCGCTTTTACCTTAATTTAACTAGATACATTTCTTGAATTTTTCTAAACTTGTGTGGTGTCCTTTTGTGATGTTTACAGTTTTTATTTTATTGCACAAATACTTTGTACACTGCCTTCTAAATTAAGCCTGGCTGCTCAGTGCCAAGCTACCAGAGGGTGGGCACAGGATCATTTGGATTGTGTGTGACTTACCCTGACTATGATTGTGCTCCCTATTTGGACAAGGGTGTGTACCTCTGCCAACTAGAGACCCTTTTTCTAACAAAGAGGCTCTCAGTATGTGACATGTGCAAAACAGGTACACTCAAATGTAAAGGAAGGAATCTGTTACTAGACCCAGACTGCCATCTGTGCACAGGTCACTGTGTTGCAGATAAGAGTCAATTTGAACTGTATGCAGAACATTGTGTGTGCAGCAGAAAGGATGGCCGTCTAACTGATGCAGTGTGTATTGTGACCCAACAAGAAAGGGGCACCTGTTTAAGCACACGGAGTGCTGAGGCCAACAAACACGAATTCAGCAAAACAGGACGGGAGAGGGCATAAAGCCTGGGAGAAGACCACCCTATGGCTGACAGGTCTAACATTTACAAATAGTTATAGTAAGTTAGGAAGGACCATCATCTTCATAAGTGAAATTCTACAAATGATGAACTGTTTATTCCATACTTCTATCTTACTAGTACATTTTTCCATCAGCATGCTATAGTTATCTCATATTGTGGCATCAGACTGTGGATAGTCACCTTGAGGTACTTCACTGAATCAGCATGCTAATGAAGGGGTGTTCTGTAGTCTGCCTGGGTGTGACCTGTACTTGGGTGCATAGGTCAGATTTTCCCTAATTGCTACAAATAATGGAATATCTTCCAAAGCAGATTAGGTTTCTGATGAGTGGGGATAGATTTTCGAGTTTTTTAAAATATATATATATAATAGTATGTCATAAACGTACATCAATACAGGTAAACTTCCTGTCTTAAAAGTTAGTTCTCTACTAATGTGTCTTTCTCACCACCCACAGCCCGGAGGCTCGATAGCTATTACAAACAGCAACTAGAAGAGCTGACATCCCTGTCTTGCACCTCTGTTTATTTATCTCAAATGCAACTAACATGCTTCCAGTAACAATTTCTCTAGGGCCAGTTGAGGAATACACGAGAGCCACCAGGTGTTTCATGTATTACTCTAAGTCAAGTCTACAGTGTATTGTCAGAAGAAATGACCATTCCATGAAGTCAAAATACTTTTTGGCTTCTAGTGAAGCTGTCACAGCTTCTAGCTCAGGATCAAGTTGATGTAAGGTTGCAATCAGGGTGTGTAAATTAGTAGAGGTGTATCTGCTTTGTATGAATCAATACTAATCAAGAACTAAATGCCATTCATCAGTGGTGATCCATAGTTAGTAATCATCACTGCAAGCATTGTATTATCTACATTTAATAGCAACTGGATTCTGTAGGATTGGCATTTTGTTATGTCTGTCAGGTTTGGGAAGAACCACAATCAGTACTTAATTTGAGCCAGTCATTTCCGCTGCTCAGCACTTAATTGTCAACATCTGGACTTATGACAGCAGCCACATGGTGGCGCTATTTGTCCAATTTTGTTATGAACCCATCAGTTATTTAATAATTCTATATACATTTAAATGACTAGCACCTGCCACCCAAAGTTATAAAAATGGCAGGTATTAGTCCTTTTTTATGTATAAAAAGTCTGAATTGTCATTGGTAGCGCAAAGACAGGTGCAACCTGCAGTAGTCTCCTGACAAGGGTCCTGGCAGTGGTCCGACAAGATCCCTGGCACCTCTTTCTTTACAGTTTAGGCACTGGCCTCAATTGCAGCCTGCCCACTTCTAGGGCATCTCTGTAAACCTTTAATAGGTGATGTGCCACTATTTCTTTGTTTATTTTGTAGAACTCTGCAATGAAAGCCATCAGTTCAAAGATTGTTAACTCCGGTTAGGGGCTCCTTGGCCAGTATGATCCTCCTTTACCATAATAGGTTTCCTTATCACCTATCAATGCTGGTCCTCCAGTCATGCCAGAGCTATACCATTTATGTATTGCTCAGTTTGAGATTTGTATATCTGAGCATAGTATGCTACATCCTCTGATAATATATCCCATTCCTCAACTGCAGTGCCTTTTCAATCTGAATTACTATGCCTCATTATTGGCTAAGTAGCCAAACTGATGTTTATCCTGACCTCTTAACCTCTCAATATTATCTAGCTAGTGTATTCCTGCTCAGATATGTCACCCCTGTCCATCAAGTTACAGAATTCTTTAAGATTTATATTTATCTCCACCAATGCACTAGCAACTGTTTAGGTTTCTGTTAGAAATGGGGTCTCTGGTTGACAGTCAGTTTGTACTCTGTCCAAGTAGGGACCCTCACTCTAGTCAAGGCAATGGAGTTACACGCTTAGATAACTGCTGCTCAACGCCTTGGTAGAGTGGCACAAGCAGCCAGGCTTATCGCAAAAGCAATATGCTAAGTATTTGTACTACAACACACAGTAATACAGTGAAAACACTACAAAACGGGCACTGCATCAGTTTAGAAAAATAGGCAATATTTATCTATATCAAACAAGACCACAATGACAAACATCCAACATACACAAGTCAAGATGTTAATTTTTAAAATAAAAAGAGTCTTACTCCGTAGAAAACAAAGGAACCGTTTTTTTACACAAAGTACCTGGTTTGCATCAAAAATAAAGCTGCAAGGGCTAGTGTGCGCTGGAAAAGTCAGCGATGCGTCGATTCCTTACTCACAAGTGAAGCCATGCATCGTTTCTTCTCCAGTTGGTTAGGCGATGCATTGTTTTTCTCTCCCGCAAGGGATCAATGCATCGATTTCTGGACGGGGGACCTCAGATCCACGCAGGTTCACGATGATTTTGATGGCCAGTGATGATGCATGTGAAATCTGGCCACACAGTGATGGAAAAACAGCGCTGAAAGGGGTTGTGTCATATTTACTGCCGTATTGCGGGTGGTGCATCAAACTTTTCCTTGCACGGCATCCTGTGCGTGGATTTCTGTTTTTTTTTCTACTACCTTTACCTTCCAATGGCCCAGGGAATGGATAGAGCACCACTTGGCAGGGCAGGAGTCTCAGCAGAGAGTCCTGATGCTGACAGAGGAAGTCTTTGATGGCCCTGAGACTTCAAAATTGGATGCAAGCTCAATCCAAGCCCTTGAAGATTCTTCACAAACAAGAATATGCCATAAAGTCCAGTCTTTGTCCTCTTCGAGGCAGAAGCAGCAACTGCAGGCCAACCCAGCAAAGCACAGTCACAGGCAAAGGGGCAGTACTCCTCCTCTAGCTCTTCAGCTTTTCTCCTTGGCAGAGGTTCCTCTTGTTTCCAGAAGTAATCTGAAAATCTGGGGTTTTGGATCCACAACTTATATCTCTTTTTGCCTTTGAAGTAGGGAAACATCAAAGGGAAGTCTCAGTTGTTCACAAGATCCTACCTTGCCCAGACCTGGCCACAGACACACACCAGGGAGGTGGAGACTGCATTGTGTGAGCGCAGACATAGTCCATTCAGGTGTAAGTGGACTGGTGAGCAAAAGAACAGGGAACAAAAAAAACAGATCTGTGACTGGGAGTGAGTGCTTGCATTGTTCAGCACTCAACCCATCATCCTTTTGTGTTCCTTATTTTTCTAATCAACAGTGATTATGCAAATCCATTAATATCATTTCTGTGCAAAACATTTCACCAGGTACCTCTGTTAATGCTGACAAGAAGTGTACATGATAATCCAGCTCGCATTATCGCCACAAGAGTATGTGAACAGTCTGACACTTAGGCACATGCCCACGTCAGGCCTATTTCATGGAAGAGAAATATGTTTCTTACAAAAACACTGTACAAGCCAAGGGAAAACAGAGAGGTCATTCCGGCCACAATATCCATCCATGCTGCATGCCATTTCCCAACTGACCTCAGCCCTGTCTCTACAACGAGCCAAGGAGACAGCAGGCAGACTCCTATTTTCCAGAGAAATGGGGATGGGTGGTCCTCTCATGGACTAAGTATGGACAGATTGAGCTATCACCACTATGGTCTCGCTCAGAAGTTAGGGGTTAGGTAGATTTTATGTATATATGCTATTCCAATATGCTGAGGTTGTTTATTTTATTCTCACTGGTCACCGTTATCCTAATCCTGTTATGTCTCATTGAACTAATAATAGCAGCTCATATATTTTATCTTAGATTGCAGTCTTTTCAATAAATGTTTTAAAAACCATCAAATCTTTTGTTTGGCCTATGTGTGTGCATGTTTGACCTTTGCTACTGAGATAAAGGGGTAAAACTTGTCAACCACGGTATGGGATTGACTCAGTCGCCCACAAGCAGTGGTGCTGCCACCACAAATCCAGCAGTCTCGTTCCAATAACGAGAGTCCTACAACATGCCAAGATGGCCGCTTAACAGTGTCGCTCTACGGGGACCTCCGAGACCTGGCACCATCTGTCAGGTACCATGATTAGTTCCTTGCTCAGCAATATGGATTTTCTATTGGCAACTCCAAAAGGCTCACATATGCTGTTACATATAAACAGAGAAGAGGAAACTAAGATGTAAGTGTGATGCAGGAGCTTGAAGGGTGCCACCACAGTAAGAGCCACTGGTGAGTCTGAAGCCTGCCCACAGAGTGCTCACCATTCTGTGTTCTCCCTACGTGCCCATCAGCTATATGCTATTTCCAATGGACTTGTGGGTTAGGGGGTAGTGGGAGATGCAAAGATTGTAGGTGGAGGCTACAACTGGGCCTGTGGGAGACTGTGGTGGCCATCATCTTGAAGTGGCAGGGCTGAAGGCTGATCCGTGGGGACTGGAGCCTCGAGGCCTCTGGGAGGTTACCTGTGGTAGTATGAACACAGCTGCATGAGAGATGTGAAGGGGCACAATAAGAGCAGCATCAAAAATACTCTGTGAGCCCAAAGGCCACTGTCTTTTTGTTATCTGATAGTGTTAGTGACATGAAGCAAGCCTGGGGCACTGGTAGATTTGGGAACTTCCTAGAAATAAGAGATTCGATGGACAGAAGGCAAAAGAACACCTTGAATACCCTATAGGCAAGCTGCCTGGCTAGGGTGGTGCAAGTATAATAAATGGGCACATTGACACAACAGAAGACAATACGAGCCAATTCTGTGTCCGTGACCTTTTTGGGATCCTGGTACTGCACCCTGCATTCTGCTTTTTCTAAAATGCAGCGATAAAGGAGTGTGACAGTGCCCGATTCAAAACTCGTAATGCAATGCAGGGATCAAAAGCAATGTAAGCTGACATTTCAGCTGTACTAAAGCAAAAAGGGGGATAGCACCCCTGACACAATACCTCATGAGGCTTCTGCAGAAGGGAATTTACCAGGTGGTAGCATTGACACAAAGTCTATAACCCCTTCAGTGCTGCGGACGTAGTGGTTACGTCCTGCGGCACAGTCCTCCAAGGCGTGGATGGAAGGGAAAGACGTTCCCCTTCCACCCCGCCCCCCCAACCCCCTCCACCCGCCCGTAATGACGTCAGTGCGCGATCGCACGCTGACATCATTACACACTGACGGTCGCACTGGAAGCCATTTGCTTCCAGTGCGAGTAAGGAGAAACAGGTGAGTTTCTCCTCCGGCGGGTGGGGGATTTTTCCTTTCCCCCATTGTCTCTTTGGGCATTCCTGCTGCCCGATCGCTAAGCGATCAGGCAGCAGGAATGCCCACTAGACGCCAGGGATTTTCTCTTTTTCTGTTTATTTCTGGTATTTATGTGTCGGGGAGCGGCCCCTTGGGCAAGGGTCGCTCCCATTTGGGGGCATGTTTCTTGTGGACATCGGCCTATTATTTTTAGGCTGATCTGCCCCCAAGGGGGGCAGAAACCACTAGAACGCCAGGGATTTTTTAATATGTTTATTTTTGTTGAGGGGGCCCCCTTGGGCAAGGGGTGCCCCCCAAGGGGGGCATTGAACTGTTGGCCATTTCTGCCCCCCTTGGGGACAGATGGGCCTATTTTTTTAGGCCCATCTGCCCCCAAGGGTGGCAGAAGCCACGTAGGCACCAGGGATAGTGTGTGTGTGTGTTTTTTTATTTTGTTTGGGGGTGGCCCCTTTGGCAAGGTTCGCTCCCCCTGGGGACACACTACTAAAGGTATTTTCTGCTCTCCTTGGGGCAGATAGGCCTATTTTTTTAGTAGGCCCATCTGCCCCTATGGCAGAATCCACTTAGGCACCAATTTCTAAATGCTTGATGGTGGGATGTTTGTCAACTGACGAAGTATTTGCATTTGTGATATTTTTTTTCCTCCTTTTTGTTCTAGTTCAAAGCTTTTGCTTTCTTTGCTGTGGCTCCTTGTGGTTTTGGCGGTGGTTGACCTGCGGTTTGCATAGTTGCATGTTTTAGGTAAGTAAAAACTATTTACTCCAAAGGAGTATTGTTGCCATGCATGAATGACATGTTTGGAGGTGGTGTACTAAATGCAGGTTTGTGTGAAATTGTCCTTAGATTTGTGAACAATGATATTTGTGCTGTCTTATTTCTAATTTGCTTTTCTTTCTTTCTTTTTAGTGGGATATCATTGGTGATTGCTGTGTCTGTGCAGAGTAGTTGCTGGTGATTTAAGCTTTTTCAGGCAAGTGAGCGGTATAGTTTTTGAGTTTATAACTCTTACTAATAAAGCTACACTTTATTACTTATCTTACACAGTGCTGGTTGTTGGTGGTGCATTTGTCCAGTTCATTTTCTTAGGAAAGATCATGGCTAGCCGCAGGATGACCGCTCAGCAGGTGGTTGGTATGCTTTTTGAGTCATTGTCTGATCATGATTATGAGACGGACTCTGCATCTGAGGCAGAGGAGGAAGTGAGAGATTCTGGCAGTGAAGTTTCTGTCGGAGAGGAATCTTCTGATGAGGAAGCCACACTCAGTGCAGATGAAGGGCCTGTTTCAGAGGAGGACACTGATGTGCCATTAGTGCAGCAACCTGGGGCTGAAAGGTTTCCCGTTAGAAGACCTGAACTCTGGGTTGCTCCAAACATGGAGCAGCCAGAGTTGCCTGCCTTTACTGGTCTCCCGGGGTGTAGAGTCAATACAGAGAACTTTTTGTCTGTCAATTTCTTTGAGTTATTTGTGGATGATGTGTTTTTGGAAGAGATTGTTGAGCAGACTAATTTGTATTAGGAGCAGTATTTGAGGGACAACGCTACTAGACTTAGGCTGCACTCTAGAGCTGCCCAGTGGATTCCCACAAATTTGGAGGAAATTAAAAGGTTTTTAGGTTTGACTCTTTTGATGGGGTTGATAAGGAAGCCATCACTGGCTCCTTATTGGTCTACTAGTCCCTTGATGGCAACAGCTATATTTCCTGCAACAATGAGTCGTAATCGGTATTTGCTTCTTCTTAGGATGCTGCATTTTATTGACAATGCATTAGCCTTGCCACGAGATCACCCTGATTCTGACCGTCTTTTTAAGATTCGGCCTGTCCTTGATCATTTTGTAGATCGGTTTTCAGAGGTCTATGTTCCAGGCAAAGAAATAGCTGTGGACGAGTCTTTGGTCCTCTTCAAGGGTCGTTTGGTTTTTAGGCAGTACATTCATAGCAAGAGGGCACGATGTGGAATTAAATTTTATATGCTGTCTGGAAGTAGTACAGGATATGTGTATAATTTCCGTGTCTACACTGGTAGGGATTCAAGTATTGCCCCCCCTGGTTGTACTCCCACTTTTGGAGTTACTGAGAAAATTGTGTGGGAACTTGGTAGACGACTGTTCAACAAAGGTCACCATTTGTATGTAGATAACTTTTACACTGGAGCACAGTTGTTCAAGGAATTGTTTTGAGTGGACACTGTTGCTTGTGGCACAATTCGTTGTAACCCGGAAAGGCTATCCAAGGGAGCTTGTCTGTAAAAAACTCCAGAGGGGACAGTGCAATGCCTTGCGGAATGATGAGCTGCTAGCTTTGAAGTTTTCAGACAGGAGGGATGTCTACATGCTAAGTACCATCCATGATGAGAGTACTTCCCCCGTGACTGTTTGGGGCCAGGTTGCTGAAGTGCGCAAATCTGTGTGCATTTTAGATTATGATAAGCACATGGAAGGTGTTGATAGAGTTGACAAAGGTTAATACCTTATACTGCTATTCGTAAGTCTTACGTTTGGTATAAGAAGTTAGCAATTCACCTCTTCCACTTAGCAACTTTTAATGCTTTTATTGTGTTTAAGGATAGGTCTCCAGAGTCAAAGATGACATTTGTGAAATTTCAGGAGTCAGTGATAGAGAGCCTTATTGTGGTGGAACAGGCCAGAGTTCCTAGAGAAGCAGTGGTGGAGGATGTGGCTAGATTGAAAGATTGCCACTTTGCTGAGCACATTCCTCCCACACCCAAAAAAGACTTTCCAGCTAAGAAATGTGGAGTGTGTTTTCGAAGAGGTATCCGGAAGGAGACTCGAATGTACTGCCCAGATTGTCCTTCAAAGCCTGGGCTGTGTGTGGGTGGTTGTTTTAAGAATTACCACACCCAGAAGAATTACTGGGAACAACCACCAGTGTAAACTCATGTCTGTTTTGTATTTTCATGTGTTCAGTTTCATAGTTAGCATTTCTGTCATGTACTTAGTTAGAGCTTTTGTGTTTGTAGTTTTGTAATTATTTCTAATTAGTTAGTGGTTTCTTTGTTTAAAAAAACAAAACAAAAAAAAGTGATGCCATTGTGTGTGGAGTGGGCCTTGGCTGAGGGTGTACATAGTGTACATATTGACTTGCTGTTGGCTACTGCAACACACTGCCAGCCAAACACCAGTCCACACACTCCCATCAGCTGGTGTGATTGCTGTTTCAGGCATGTGGGTGTATGTAAGTGATGGGCCCTTGAGTGGCACTGTCTGTCAATGCAAGTGTTGTAATGTGCTTGGTCCGTGGCTGGCGGCGTACATGGTCTTGTGCATGTCATGTATGAAAGGTGTGTGAATGGACTGTAAAGCGGTTGTTGCCTTGCCGTGGCTTTACAGCTCTTCGAGCTGTGAGTCATTGGTTCAGTTTTTTGGCCCTTCAGTTATTAACAGTGCATTTCATTTTTGTGAAATCTCTTGTTAATAAAATTTGATCCACTGAACCATCACTCACCCTCGTGCCAAATCAAACCAGTATGTGTGGTAAAAATGACAAAACCTGCTCTGCTGTAATCAGGCGTTGCAGCACACCTGTGAAATGCTAGGTGCCTCGGGTGGGACCCCGATGATGAAGCATGCCACCAACTTGGTTGGTGGGTGAGGGGTCTTTTTAACATAACTTAATTGCGTTTCTTTTCACAATTTTAGTGTTTGGAACATCACATAAGTATGTGGACACACCAAAATGATCTATTGTAAAACTACCTGTGTTTGGGGTGGAGGGGCACCTATGGTTTTGGTCCCGGGTGTGGCCTTCATCTAGGGAAACCTACCAAACCCAGACATGTTTTAAAAATAGACACACCAAGGAGTCCAAGGAGTTGTGGCTTGCCCGGATCCCCCAACATTTTCTTACCCAGACTCCTCGGCAAACCTCAAAATTTGCATAAAAAATTATATTTTCCTCACTTTTCTTTGTAGGATCACCGCTGCTGCACAAATTTCCTACCACCCAGCGTTCCCCTCAGTCCCTCAAGTATAATGATACCTCACTTGCATGGGACCCCAAAGCAGAGTCAGCCTAAAAGATGTATAAAAGAAAAATATGTGCTTATCAACTCGTTGTGCTATCCCCTCAATCTCTACAAGTTTTGGGCCTTTTTCTGTTGCAGGCACCTGGCCCACCCGCACAAGTGAGGTACCATTTTTATCGGGGGACTTGGGAAACGCTGGGTGGAAGGAAATTTGTGGCTCCTGTCAGATTCCAGAACCAGGTCAGAGCCCCACATGTCACCCCATCTTGCATTCCCCCAGGTGTCTAGTTTTCAAAAATGTGCTGGTTTGCTAGGTTTTCCCAGGTGCCGGCTGAGCTAGAGGCCAAAATCCACAGGTAGGCACTTTGTAAAAAACACCTCTGTTTTCTGTGAAAAAATGTGATGTGTCCATGTTGTGTTTTGGGCCATTTCCTTTCGTGGGCGCTAGGCCTACCCACTCAAGTGAGGTACCATTTTTATCGAGAGACGTGGGGGAACACAGAATAGCAAAACAAGTGTTATTGCCCCTTGTCTTTCTCTACATTTTTTTCTTCCAAATGTAAGGCAGTGTGTAAAAAAGACGTCGATTTGAGAAATGCCCTGTAATTCACATGCTAGTATGGGCACCCCGGAATTCAGAGATGTGCAAATAACCACTGCTTCTCAACACCTTATCTTATGGCCATTTTGGAAATACAAAGGTTTTCTTGATACCTATTTTTCACTTTTTATATTTCAGCAAATGAATTGCTGTATATCCGGTATAGAATAAAAACCCATTGCAAGGTGCAGCTCCTTTATTGGCTCTGGGTACCTAGAGTTCTTGATGAACCTACAAGCCCTATATATCCCCGCAACCAGAAGAGTGCAGCGGACGTAACGGTATATTGCTTTAAAAAATCTGACATCACAGGAAAAAGTTACTGAGTAAAACGTGGAGAAAAATGGCTGTTTTTTTCACCTCAATTTCAATATTTTTTTATTTCAGCTGTTATTTTCTGTAGGAAACACTTGTAGGATCTGACCCCTTGCTGAATTCAGAATTTTGTCTACTTTTCAGAAATGTTTAGCTTTCTGGGATCCAGCATTGGTTTCTCACCCATTTTGGTCACTAACTGGAAGGAGGCTGAAAGTACAAAAAATAGTAAAAATAGGTATGTCCCAGTAAAATGTCAAAATTGTATTGAAAAATTGGGTTTTCCAGTTCAAGTCTGCCTGTTCCTGAAAGCTGGGAAGATGGTGATCTTACCACCGCAAACCCTTTGTTGATGCCATTTTCAGGGAAAAAAACACGAATTGCTTTCTGCAGCCCTTTTTCCCATTTTTTTGCAAAAAACAAATTTTCACTGTATTTTGGCTAATTTCTTGGTCTCCTTCAGGGGAACCCATAAAGTCTGGGTACCTCTAGAATCCCTAGGATGTTGGAAAAAAAGGACACAAATTTGGCGTGGGTAGCTTATGTGAACAAAACGTTATGAGGGCTTAAGCGCGAACTGCCCCAAATAGCCAAAAAAAGGCTCAGCACAGGAGGGGGAAAGGCCTGGCAGCGAAGTGGATAATGGAGCATAAATCAAGCTTAAAATGTATTGATGGTAAAATGTATCTGGTTATATCTAGACTGGACCACCTGACCGAAAGGCTGGATCAGCAGAATGAAGGCTTAGATTACAAGAAAAGATAACAAGAAAAGAAAAAAATAACATGAATGGAACAAAAATGCCAATAATCTTAGTCAAAAATGAAGATTTGGAGTGGCACTTGTGCCACAATAATGTGTACATTAGTGGCCTCCCTGCATTGGCTAACTTGAGAAAAATCAAAAACTACATAGAGATAGTGCTGTTGGCAATATTGGAAAGCACCAATTTCAAGGTTATATTTCTGGTTGAAAGAGTGCATCACTAACAAGCACCGACACTTCCACAGGATGCCCCTCCTTAGCTCATCATTGCCAGATTACTTAACTATAGGGAGAGTGCATGTTATACCTTGCCAAAGAAAAGGCTTCATTACAATATCAAGACTACACCATATCCATCTTTCCAGATTTTACAGCAACCGTACAAGAGGCCTGAAGCAAATTCACTGAAGCGAAAAAAATCCTGCAGAATAAAGAAATGAGATACTCCATTCAATGTCTGTCCAAGATTAGAAAAATAGTGCAACGGAAGACACATACCTTCACAGATGTCAAGGAAGCAACTAAACACCTGAATACATGGCAAATGAAAAGAATCATTACCCAATAAAGGCCCGGTTCCGTGGCCTCAATTGACAACAATGATACAGCAGGAGCAAGTAATGTGGAATGACCCTGGGACTCAGGTGTTGTGCTGAGCTCCATGATCTGAATTACCCCAGGAAAAATACACCTTGCCTTACATTGGTCAACTAGAATGCATGCTTGTTCCCATGTTTAACTAAGTTGTTAATCATTAGACAATCATTCTAAAGCCGAACCTTAGGGCATTATCACATTTCAAAATAATACACACTTGATCATGGTGGAATATACGTACCTGATACAAAAGCAAACTCTAACCTGAGAAAGGCCACACTAATAACAAGAAATGCAAGGGTCATAACAACCAGCAAAAGGCAAGAAGAATGCTATCTTATTGCACAATATTGACCTGCCCATGCCTCTGGAGATGCATACACACAGCCATGGGCAATCACACTTTACAAAGAAATGGGCGCAGAACTTATTTTGTACAGTTCCTACTAGAAGTAGGTCTGTATTCACATTCCTAATTCATTACATTTTGGAGCTAGAGAGAAATATGTAGGTGCAGAAGATAGATATATATACCCATGGGGATTAAATTAGATCCCAGCATTACAATCATAAACACTTATGGCCTAAATATGAACACAGCTGCGTTCTTTCATAATATATTGCAGTTGTGCAGGAATGTGCAGGCAGAAAAAATAATACACAGAGTTGATGTGAATCTTGTGCTAAATCCACAGATTGATAGGTCCAGGCACAGAGGTGGCCAAATGAGCAAAGCAGAAACAAATAACAAGTCTAACAATTCTGTTAGACATATTGCATCTACATTATGTATGGCAAAACTGGGCATACCACTGTAAGAGCGTACTCATTTTAATCTTCTGATTACTACTTTCTCTCCCACATACACTACTAGTTTATAATAGATATGGTGATCCCCAGGATGATGGGAATGATTTACCTGCCACACACACTGTTGGATCACTTGCCATCAGGGGCAGCTCCTCCGTTGCAGCAGAGGAGCGTCACCCCACTAAAATACCCCTAGGAAACTCCAGAGACAAAAAATAAAATGGTAATAAAGTTCATTTATTACCATTTTATTTTTCATTAACAAGTTGTGAACCAAGTGTCAGGTCGGGGGGCTGTTTAGTAGCAATAATGGTAAGCAGGGCTGCCTGTGCATTAGTTTATAGTGCGCATGTCACTCTGTCGACGGCCAGCCTGACATGTGCACTGCAGACCTCTCAACCCAGCTGTCTTTGACAGCTGGGTTGACAGCATGCACAAGCCTCTACTGTCCCGGGGAGCACTGAGAGAGAGCACTCCTTTCAGTCCTGATACTTCTCTCTTGCTGGGTAACAGCATGAGAACAGTGCCATGATTGGTTAAGGCAGTTAGCTGGGGCCCTGGACATGATGTGACATAAGAAGAGGACCGGAGCTGAGGATGTGTCTGCAGGCAAGATGGTAAGTCCATTTTTATTTATTTTATTTATGATTTGCCCACCCCTCCAATCACAGTAGTTGCCAGCCACCAGTGCTTTCCAGTACTATTAGACCTGAAATCCCCTTGTCTGAGGTCACAGCCTACTGACTGCGGGTTTCCCACAGATGCTATCCTAGAGCCAGTGCTAAGCACAGCTTTTAAGGTACTCTTTGAAATAAAGCTGGGTTCTAGCTATGCCACACTGTGGATTAAAAATTCAGGAATCC
The DNA here is from genome assembly GCF_031143425.1 of Pleurodeles waltl. Lineage (NCBI taxonomy): Eukaryota > Metazoa > Chordata > Amphibia > Caudata > Salamandridae > Pleurodeles > Pleurodeles waltl. The sequence goes on along the minus strand of NC_090449.1, from coordinate 970,596,236 downwards.
TGAAGGATGTATATTTTCATGTGCGGTGAATGTAGAACTACAAAGACACTAGAACTTCAGCTTGAAGCTGCTAGACCTGGCATCCTTAGTGTGGTCTCCCCTGTATTTTCTGCCTCTGATTCCCATGTTTTGACTTTGTGCTGGGCTCTGTTTTTGCTGGTTTTGCTACTGTTAGCACTTTACCACTGCTGACCAGTGCTAAAGTGCAAGTGCTCCCTGTGTAAATTGTATGTGTAATTGGCTTTTCATGACTGGTATTTTGAAAATGCAGTAGAGGTGCCCAGGGCCTGTAAATCAAATGCTGATATTGGGGCTGCAGCACTGGTTGTTCTTCCCACCAGAGTAGCCTTGAAAACATGGGTCAGACCTGCCACTACAGTGTCTGTGTGTGCAGTTATAAGTTGCCATTTCGACCTGGCAAGTGTAACCAGTTGCCAGGCTTAAACCTTCCTTTTTTATACGTGTAAGGCACTCCTAAGGTAGGCCATAGGTAGCCCCATGGGCAGGGTGCAGTGCATGTTAAAGGTGGGACATGTACTGATGTGTTTTACATGTCCGAACAGTGAAATACTGCCAAATTCGTTTTTCACTGTTGCAAGGCCTATCTCTAACATAGGTTAACATGGAGCTGTCTTTAAATATCTCTTCAGTTTAGTTTCCCTTTGGGAGCAGATAGAGATCTGGAGTTTGAGGTCTCTCAACTCACAATTTAAAAATGCATCTTTTGGTAAATTTGTTTTTAGATTGTCAGTTTGAAAATGTAACTTTCAGAAAGTGGGCACTGTCTTGCTTAAAACCATTCTGTGACTCTGCCTGCCTGTGTATTCCATGTCTGATTCAGACTGAAAGTTGAACTGGTTTTAAATCTCCACTAGACAGTGACACAAAGGGAGCTGGGGTGTAGCCTGCATATCCTGATGGGCCACCCTTCATCAGCCAGGCTAGCTTGAATCCAGTGGCACAGTGAGCAAGGGAGTCACGTCTGTGTTTTATTTTGTTTTGTGATGTTGCTTTGTTCGTCTTAAGTGGCACGGGTATGCCCAGACGTGGGTCCCTTGCTCGCTGCGCCACTGGATTCAAGCTAGCCTGGCTGATGAAGGGTGATATCCAGAAACTGGTCCCAGGATGCTTGTTTCCTGTCCAGGGAGGACTTGGCCTAGCAGTTTGGGCTGGACTGTTCCCATGGGTAACAGTGTCAAGACTAATTTGCATATCGCTAGGTCCAAACTGGGGTGACGTGGCCAGCAAAATAACTATGGATTAAACCCAGATATGTGACTGGGGGTGAGTGTTTGAAAGGTTTCAACACTCTGTCCATCATTTTATTTTGATTTGTGATGTTGCTTTGTGCGCCTTAAGTGGCAGGGGTAGGCCCAGTCGTAGGTCCCTTGCTTGCTGCGCCACTGGATTCAAGCTTGCCTGGCTGATGAAGGGTGATACCCTGAAACCGGTCCCAGGATGCTTGTTTCCTGTCCAGGGAGGACTTGGCATAGCAGTTTGGGATGGACTGTTCCCATGGGAAACATGGTCAAGACTGATTTGCATATGGCTGGTTCCAAACTGGGGAGACATGGCGAACAAAAAAACAATGGATTAAACCCAGATCTGTGACTGCGGGTGAGTGTTTGAAAAGTTTCAACCCTCCGTCCATCATTTTATTTTGATTTGTGATGTTGATTAGAAAAATGAAACATCCCTACTGAATAGCAGGCTAAATAAAAAATAATAAAAAATGAATAAATAAAGACAGTGCACATATCTAGATGAAAGGCACAGGCTGCCAGCCTAAGCTAAAATATATGTGCCCAAGCAAGGTGTAAAATTAACCCAAGACAGCTAGGTAGCAAAGCCACGTCCTCTGAGGGGAATGACTGACTTATCAGCAATATGGGTGTTCGGCATATTTTGCCTCACAAACCCCAACCTCTTCCTCGTGACTGAGGAATGCTATTTTGATTTATTGCTCTTGTGTTTAAAACATGCGGTCTGACTCGTAACAGCATCCGTGACAGACCTGGCAATCGTAGCAGGAAGAAATATGCATTATAAGTATCCAAATCAATCAATACTACCCACAATTATTTATTTAACATCTATTATTATTATAGCATGAAAGCATTTCTAAAATGCAAAACCCAACTTTTACTTTTTTAGGAAAAAATGTACTTTATCAAATACAACAAATTATGTATTTATGGTCTGTTCTGATCATTCTTCTCTTGAAGATGTTAGTATGGTTTCCATGAAAAAAAAAATATTTCTAATGGAAAGGAATTCATTCTGTAAGCCCTTTGTGTTGGTTCTGGATGTAGTGTTAAGTATATGTAGTGTGTTTCATTAGCACTGACAGCTGAGAGTTCAGTGTCACTCGTATCTGAAAACCACATACATAAACAGAGAATAATACCTGGAAAAGGCTGTCGGAAATTCCATGTATCCGATGTTTGCGCTGGTACAATACCTGAACTAGTCTGGATTATCTTGCTGAATGGAAATGACAAATGGTGTATGTATTACAAAGATAAACAAATGGCTTAAATGTTCCTGTCATGCCACAGACCAGGTATGTTTTAGCAAGGTTTAGCTCTTGAAACACAAAACGGAAATTTGCTCAGCTACTTTAAAAATGCATTTCAACTGTACCTTGACTGATTGCATAAAGCAGTATGCAACTGTGTACGTGAAACCACGCAATTTTATGCTGTCAATCATCCCAGGTGCCTCTGCCAGAATACAGAAATGATGCTCAGACAATGGCCAAAGCATGAGGTCGCGAGGGTTACTTATGCTTAAAGAAAACTTTTCATTGTTTTATATGCTGAAATTGAATGAATCCAAGTTAGCAATCAAAATACCAGACTGTTAGGCACCACTGCTCGCGGATTTGCGAACTCTGTTGAATTAGAAGCAACTCGTTGTTTTCTTAGTTTAGTTTAATCTTAGCTGTGCAGGTGATTGGTATGCACTTATCTTTCAGTAAAATGAAATTGATTTTAAAAAAAGTTGGCGGCCCCCGTCACTTCAGACAGCTTGGCTATGTGATCTGGCTCTGTGAAATGCTTTCCTTGTCTTTTTTTTCCAAGTTTTAGCGCGTTTTAATGTCATGTTATTATTTTGGGGTTCAAGAGGCTACGGGGAATAATCCCTACATATGTTCGCTGTAGTTTCCTTTCCATTGCTTGTTTCACATAAGTGAGAAAGGGTTAAGTATATGAGTTTATCTGTATTATATCTGTAATATCATGCTGGATGTGCAGCCCGTGGCTATGTAGAATGTTTGTAGGGTTCGGGAGTTCTAGCTTCCAGGGCGTTCTTTGGGAGTCAGTGACTTTGAAACCTCGCTGCCATGGGGTGGGCCTTAGCTGTGGTCCCTCATGGACTAAATTACTGCTCACAGACCAGGCTTTTTATCGTCTCCTTCACTTACGAAAATCGGCTAGGCAGAGCAGCTCAACAAATGACTTTCTAGCAGCTGATGAGAATGGCTGTGATGTCACACCGTTGTACACTAGAGTGAGCTCACATGGATTGAAGTCGCCTTCCACCACCTTCTGTGGTCTTCTACAGGATCTAGGGAAATATGGGTAAAATATGGGAAATGGCTGCTATTGCAAACAGTGCCTTCTAGTGTGATTACATGCCGCAGTGTAAAAATTCAGGACAAACGGTCAATAAGATGGATAGATCTGTGTTAAGCAATAATATAACAGTAAGTAAAAATTCCAAGCCTCTCCCGCCCACCCTCTGTTGTCCATGTGCTCCCTCATTCTCTGCCAACCCACCCTTCACTGTTCAAATGCTCCCCCAGCTCTGTCTCACCCACCCTCTATTTTCAGCAGTCAGCTTGCTCCCCCATCCCTCTCGCACACTCCTCATTGTCAGTTTGCTCCCCCGTCCTTCTCCCCACCATACCATCGGTCAGTTTGCTGCATTAGTTTCTCCCTCCTACCCTCTATCAGCTTGGTGCCCCAGCCCTTCCGGCCTCCCTGTATTGTCAGCTTGCTTCCCCAGCCCCTCTCGACCACCTCCTGATGACAGTGTGCTCCACTAGCCGTTTCTGCCTATTCTCTGTTGTCAGCTTGGTGCCACAGCACATCTCCCCACCCGCTTTTGTCCATCTGCTTTCCCAGTGAATCCTCCTTGTGCTCTGTTGTCCTTGTGATTCCGCAGACAATTTGTCCACCCTGCTGTTCATGAGCTTCCCTACTATCTCTTGAGTGTCCTCTCCCCATTCCTGTATTTCTCCACCATCCATGCCCTCCAGCCCTCCAGCCCTCCATGTTGACTTATCCCCTAAAAACTCCCCCATTTTTTTTTTTCATTTAAAAAGTGTATTAGCTCTGGCTGCATCATAGCAGTTTTCCTTTTTAATTATGTTAACCATGTTGGACAGCAGTCACGTTGCTATCCAACACAGCTAAATCATTGCCAAAGCCAATAGTTCTCATAGTTGAGACCTAACGGCTTTGCCCATGCTTGTTTTCTTCTAGGCAGACGAGGGTTAAACAGCCCAGTGGGTCAGAGGTAGCTTCAAAAGCAAATGTGGGTTTCTCACCGCTATAAGTCCATCATTACGGCTCCTTGTAAAAATAAACAGTGCAATGTAATCTGTAACACATAGAAGAATACCCTCTTCTCAAGCCCATTTACAGCCTAGAGACTGGTGTAAAACTATGGACCAAAGGCATCATGGGCTACTCTTGCCTTCATGGACAAGGCACACATATTTAGGACAGTCCATGGAAAACAGACAGGCGGTCACCGTATTGCCTTCTTCACCTCGTCCAAGTATCCTCATACCCACATGGAGAAGTAAGATGTTCTGCTGCACTGCCTACTTCCATCTTTCAGTGTCTGCTATAGATCTTCACTAACAGGAGGAAAGAACAGTAGAACTTAATTCAGCTTTCCTCACGTATTCTCTTGTTTCCTGCAAAACTTTGGAAAACTGATAGGAGAAAGGTAACTGTGACCAGATTCAGTGGCAGCTTTGTCACTCATAGTGAAGTGAGAGAGGGTGGTAGAAGTCCTTGTCTATTTATTATATCTGGAATAGGGAGAATGAGATGTTAATGGTGAATGGCTTTGATGGTATGATTATGAGTTTGTTTTTATGATGCAAGCTAGCAACACGTTCTCATGGCTTTCTTAAACCTAACGATGCCCCTTGGTTTGAAATATGATTATGATTGCGTTTAATTGAGAAATTAAAAGAGAAAGCAGGAAGGTGTTGTGATGTTTGTGGTTATTCTTAGATACGTGAATAAATCTGTCTTCATACAATTAACTTGAAAATAGTGATCATTTCACTGTTGTTGAGTGGAAGAACCATATGACCATACTTGGCCTCAACGTCATAATAATACAGCATTAAAAGATTCATCTCCGAAAGTAAAATGAGCCTTTGCCTGGATTATATCCTCTGCCGTTTCTGACAATTGAACTTTATTTACAAGCGGTAAGGAGAGGGCTGTACACGCTTGGAAGTGTTAAATGTTGTGATTTTCCGTGACCTGCATGTACACGCTCTCATTATCACTGAATTGTGGTTGTTTGGAAAACTCACTTTGTGGATTGTGTAGTGACAAAAACAATCTTTGTGCTTACCTTGCAGCAGTGTTTTCTTGAAATCAGGAAGGCAAGACTTAATTCCTTTGATTATACGTCCTATCATTTGAATTTAAAATGCTCTGATTCCTTGGGGATTGGAGGATACATTTGACGTGAAAGAAAATTGTTCCCTGGAGTGAAAGACGTTGAGGCTCGGGCTTCAACATTCCTTGGAAGCACCCTCACACACATTCAAGTGTCTCTCAAGGACATTCATGGATTTTAGTGCTGCTCAAAGTAGAGAGGTTACCTGGAGGCCGTCACACGTCAGATGGCTCCCCACATTAGCCAGAGCTTTTGAGTCTTTCTGGAGGTGGTCAAATGTTGGATAGATATCCATATTGGGCAAAGCTTTCATTGTAATGTAATCAAGCTCTATTCTCTGGAGAAGACATTTTGGACAGATCTCAACAAAACACACCATCGGTTGGTGAAACGCAGATTCAGAAGAGAGCACTTACACGCAAATGTGATGCCATTTACTTTGGGAAGGTACCTCTGTGTTCAATGCAATTTATTCAAAAAGCATGTTGCTTTGCACTTCTCCAATGCTCAAACAACTTGCACATTTTGGTGTGTTTATATAATTGATACATGAATGATAACACATTTGGTGTGGCATTGGTCCAAATTTGAATGGTCAGACTGACAAAGATGGTTTTCAGTTAACTTAATTCATTTAATTTGTTCTTGACTTCAGGCATTTTTATTTCCAACCTGATTTTATTCACATAGATTCAAGTGGACACATTGGTAAGATTGGATATTACTAACAGCAGTAAACATGCAAACTGTTAGTGCTCCTCTTTTGTCTAACCCTAGCTAACTATGTTTGCCTTGGGCTAAGTGGAAAAAAGTTGTCAGTCATTATGCTAGAGTTTGAGGCAATTTGTTAAGAGTGCAGAGTGAAACATCATTATTGATGCATCGTGTGGGGCCTGAAGGTCAGGAGGTATTTGCACATCAATTGATTAAGAAGTGGATCCAAATGTTTATTCAATTTGCATAAAGAAGCTTGTCATTCATTATCTTTCAAAAATTAGAACAGGTTTGCAACTGTACTTGTGTTTACGTTTGTGAAGAGGATAAAAAAAGTAGGCAAGTTTGTTGAAGAAGATATAATTGAACTGATCTGTCTCACCTCAACTTGTAAATTTGAGGGTCGTTGCGGAGAATGAATGAGAGATCATCTCATGTCAGGTTGTGGTGTTGAAAAGGTGAGAGAAGTTTTAAAGGTAAAAGTAAAGTGTAAAAGGATGTATAGAAGCTTCTGTTGAGACAATGAAGGTTCTATTGTCATGGATAATGTTGATGAAGTACATATAGTCAAGATGAGAACTCAAGAGAGATAAACTGTTAAGTAAACTGGTATGTTTTAGGGATAGTGTTAAAGATGTGGAGTGTTTGATCACATGATAGCCAACATCCTCCGATCACACGGAATCACTATCCTCTCCTATGCAGATGACACCCAAATCATCCTCTCCCTGACCCGACACCCCACCACCGCCAAAACCAAACTACATGCTGCTCTCCTCGACACCGCCAACTGGATGACAACTAACCACCTAAAGCTTAACTCCAACAAAACCGAGATCATCATCTTCGGCCCCAACAAAACCATATGGGATGACTCCTGGTGGCCCACTGCCCTAGGCCCCGCACCCACCCCCGCAAACCACGCACGCAACCTCAGCATCATCCTGGACCCCTCCCTCTCCATGACACAGCAAATCAATGCTCTTACCTCCTCCTGCTTCCACACACTCCGCACTCTAAAATAATCCTTCAAATGGATTCCCCCAGAGACCAGGAAGACAGTCACCCATGCAATCATCAGCAGCAGACTAGACTACGGTAACACCCTCTACCCCGGCACCACACTCAAACTCAAACTCCAGAGAATCCATAACACAGCCGCACGCCTCGTCCTTGGCCTCCCCCGCCATGAACGAATCTCACCACACCTCACATCCCTTCACTGGATCCCCATAGACAAGAGAATCACATTCAAGATCCTCATCCACGCACACAAATCCCTCCACAACACCGGCCCAACCTACCTCAACGAAAGAGTGAACTTCCACACTCCCACCCGCAACCTCCGATCAGCCGACCTCACCCTAGCCACAGTCCCCCGCATCCAACGCACCACCACAGGAGGCAGGTCCTTCTCCTACCTCGCCCCCAAAACCTGGAACTCCTTCCCCACCAACCTCCGCAAAACCAAAGACCTCCGGCTCTTCAGAAAGAACCTCAAGACATGGTTGTTCGAACAGTGACCCTCCCTGCCCTCCCCTTAATCCCCCCCAAGCGCCTTGAGACCCTCACAGGTGAGTAGCGCACTCTATACATTTTTTTGATTGATTGATTGATGATGAAGTACAAATAGTGTCTAGACAGAAAGCAGTATGTAAATAGAGTGGTAATAAAGGACATTTCACCTAGTGCTTTAGGACTGAAAGTAACCAGAATAAAGTAAGAGAAGTGAAATGTGATGAGGCATATACATGCAAAGAGATTGTGTTTCAGATGGAGGGCAACAGTGAAAATGGTCCAATTAAGAAGTGCAGGTGGAGTAAAAGACTCATATGCAAATATGTTGAATATTTATGTATTCATAAGGGGATTTTTCTATAATTACATGATTGCACCAGATAAATGTGATGGTATGTCTGGACTGAAACTCAGTTCCTGCTGTTAGAGAAAATGCTACTCAGCTATGCTTGTGGAGACCAGATTATAAGAGTTCTCAAAAGTATTTAACAAGGATTTAGAAAGTCTAAAGGACAATGGCCCAGATTAATGGCTTTGTTGTGCGGGACAGCACAGTAAAATACCTTGCTGTGCTGCCCTGTGTCACAAGGAAAGGGCAGGAATGCACTGTATTTACCCAATATGGTGCATTATGTCCTTTTCAACTGTGCTGGCACCCTTTTGATTGCCTAGCCCCAATGCAGACACCCTTGCACCTTGATGCAAGGGTGTGTGCGTTGCATGCAGGATTGTTTTGTGCAGGAAGGTGTACCTTCCTGCACAAAAACAATCCTGAGAGGCTTTTTCCTCTTTCTCTGGAAAGAGGAAAAACTAGGAGAAATAAAAATATTTCTCTATGTTACACTTGGGGAGGTATAGGATTTTGGCACATTTCCAGGTTTAAGAGGGTTGCTAAATCTGGGAATGCATCAAAAACTATGGGAGGTGCATGGGAACACACATGCAGTGCCCATGAAACACCTCCCTAGCACAGAGTAAGGCAATGTAGCGATTTTGCAGCGTTGCCCTATTTCATATTTTTGAAGCCATTGAAAGGCATGCTAAGTGACTTTGCTTGGCTTAAAAAGTATGACTTAGTGGTTTGAGCCATGCATGTACTGAGTTGCGTGGTGCAAGCATGGTGCAAGCCCCTCATACATACGCCCCCATATCCTTGAAGAAAGGTTTTCAAACCAGTGTAGTTAAGGTGCGAAGATTAGGGAATCCTTGCCAAAAGACATAGGGGGTCATTCTGACCTCGGCGGTAAAAGCCGCTTACCGCCGGTCAGAAGGCCGCCACAATACCGCCGCGGCCGCGGTCAGCCGCCACGGACATTCTGACCCACAACTGCAAAGCCTCCAAAAATCCGCCCTCCACTGCAGTCCGCCACATCAGCGGCCAGCGGTAAACTGGAGAAGACCAAACCTCCACCGCCACGCCAACAGAAATACGCCCATCCCATTATGACCCGCAAATCCACGCGGCGGTCATTCAACCGCAGTATTCCATTGGCGGTACACACCGCCACGGTCAAAATACACACACCTTTACAAACCCCTTCCACATTGGACAATTTGAAAGGCACACACCTGAAACACATACACACACCACTCCCACACATCCAATACCATATAAAACACACACCCACATCACCCACAAACCCCTACCAACAAAAACCAGAGACGAAGGAGAGAGAGACACATCAGAGAATAGAGAGCCAGACACACAGAGGCACACCACCACATCACACACACCACATAGAAGCACAAAGCACCACACACCAACACACACATCATCACATACACCACCCCACACCTCATACACACCACCCCATGGCACCACAAAGGCACCCACGCTTTTCGGACCAAGAACTCCGGGTCATGGTGGAGGAAATCATAAGAGTGGAACCCCAGCTCTTCGGCTCACAGGTTCAGCACACCACCATAGCAAGGAAGGCGGAGCTCTGGCAGCGGATCGTGGACAGGGTCAACGCGGTGGGACAGCACCCCAGAAATAGGGACGACATCCGCAAACGATGGAACGACCTACGGGGGAAGGTGCGCTCGATGGTCTCGCGACACAACATCGCAGTGCAGAAGACTGGCGGGGGACCCCCACCCACTCCACCCGAATTCACAGCATGGGAGCAAGAGGTACTAAACATCCTGCATCCTGATGGCCTCGCTGGAGTACACAGAGGAATGGACTCTGGTAAGTACAAGCCCAACCACTTCACCCCCCCCCCCAGCATGCTAACCCCCACCCTCACCCCCAACCCCCCAGCACACATCCTCCCTGAGAATGTCTCTCCAGCACAACCCACCCAACACCAACCCCTGCATGCCATCCCCAAACTATGGACACCCATCACCTAAGCATGACCACTGCACATACCCATCCCCCCCCCCACAAAACACCCTCACAACACCTCCCCCAAGGGAATGCCAGCACTGGGGGACAAGGGCACCCATAAAACGCAAGCTAATGCACACACAGAAACAATAACCATACCCTCTTACCCCATGCAGGCCCCGAACGACAACACACCGGTCAGGAGGGACCAGAAATGTCCATCCCACCCCCGGAACAGGCCCCTAGTGATGACAGCAGCTCTGTCGACCTGGACCCTGATGACCAGCCCGGACCATCGGGGACCTCTGGGCAGTCGGTTCCCCTCACCCAGACACAGGCCACTGCAGACCCAACCCCCTCTGGGAACAACAGCACAGCTCCCACCCAGCGGGCCCATGCCTCTGTCTCTAGGACAGGTCAAGCAGCGGTGTGTCTACCACTACAGGGCACCCAGGGTAACCCACCAACCCAACAACAACAGGGACCTGGGGGCAGTGGGAGTGGGCACACTGTCCAGGGGACAGAGGCCCAGGGAAACAGGGCAACTCGGAGGGCTGCTATGCGACAGGGGGGGAGGAGGGGCCCAGGGAACCCACTCTCCAAGAGGCCCTCACCACCATCATGGCAGCCTACCACCACTCACAAGAGACGATGGCGACGGTACTGGCCAGGTTCCAGGAGATCCAGGCACAGCAGGAGCAACGCTACATGGGGTTCAGCGACCAACTCACCAACATCTCAACCGCTATGGGGAGCATAGTCCAGGCCCTGAACCGTATAGAGGACACGTTTCGGGACCATGTGGCATCACACAGGGCCCCTGTCACTAGCCAGGAACAGGAACAGCCTACCACCTCCGCCGGCGCTAGTGGACAGGAGGCCCCACCCCAACGACAGCCCACCAGAACCCCACCTCCTGCTGAACAACAACCACCCCGCAAAAGGAGCCTGAGATAAAAAAAAACGACAGAGTAGGATGTCAAGACCCCCGCCAGCATCACATACCCCCTGAAGTCCTCCCACTGTTCAACATTGCCACCCTGTCAAACCTTGAACTGCCCCTGCTCCATCCTGCCACAGGCATATGGACAATGCACCTGTGAGACTGAGAACTGGACTCTGCCATGGACATTACTCCACCCCCACCCATCACTGTTTCACTATCATGTACCAATATCTATGCACTAATAATAAATCACACATTGCACTGAAATCAATCAGGACTCAGCCTGTCTTATTTACAAATGTATGACACATTACATATCAATTACGTATTTCTAACATTGTGAATTACACATACCGAGGTAACTTAGCATTAGTCCATGGGCCAACCAAGTCGAGGTCACGCAGTGGCTCATACAGCACAGAAAAGGGAAGGGAAAATCAAACATCATGTTTATAGTTCTGGGGGGAAATCGACAAAGTTGAGATGCAGGAGGCTTTCAGGAAATGTAAAATGGCATGGGTGATTATTACCTGTGTGCTACTGAAAATACTGTTCTATTACTCTGTCCCTGTTGTCTGTGTCGTCCTCTGAGTCTTCCTCCTCTTCACTCTCCGCAGGCATCACAGCTGCTTCAACAACACCATCTGCACCATCCTCCTGCAGGAAAGGAACCTGACGTCGCAATGCCAGATTGTGAAGCATACAGCAGGCCACGATGATATGGCACACCTTCTTTGGTGAGTACATCAGGGATCCCCCTGTCATATGCAGGCACCTAAACCTGGCCTTCAGGAGGCCAAAGGTCCTTTCGATGATCCTCCTAGTTCGCCCATGGGCCTCATTGTACCGTTCCTCTGCCCTGGTCTGGGGATTCCTCACTGGGGTCAGTAGCCAAGGCAGGTTGGGGTAACCAGGGTCACCAATTAGCCACACACGTTGTCTCTGTAGCTGCTCCATCACATAGGGGATGCTGCTATTTCGCATAACACACGCGTCATGCACTGACCCTGGGAACTTGGCATTTACATGGGAGATGTACTGGTCAGCCAAACAGACCACCTGGACATTCATCGAATTATAACTTTTTCTGTTTCTGTACACCTGCTCATCGTCTTTTGGGGGTACCAAAGCCACATGGGTCCCATCAATGGCACCAATGATGTTGGGGATATGTCCAAGGGCATAGAAATCACCCTTCACTGTAGGCAAGTCACCCTCCTCTGGGAAAATGATGTAGCTCCGCATGAGTTTCATCAGGGCAGACAACACTCTGCTCAAAATCTTTGAAAACATAGGCTGAGACATTCCAGATGACATGGCCACTGTTGTCTGGAATGACCCACTTGCCAAAAAATTGAGGACTGACAAAACCTGCACCAGAGGGGGAATCCCTGTGGGTTGGCGGATGGGGGACATCAGGGCTGGCTCCAGCTGGGCACACAGTTCATGGATAGTGGCACGGTCAAGTCTGTATCGAAGTATTATATGGCGTTCTTCCATTGTCGACAGGTCCACCAGCGGTCGGTACACGCGAGGATTCCTCCTTCTCATCGCAAGTCCCAGCGGACGGTGCCTAGGAAGGACAACATGGAGCACAGAGTCAGGCAAACCACAGGTACGTACAGACAGCTTGCACAGTTGAAGAATGGCAATGGGTTGAAAGGCGTGTATGTGTGGCAATGCAAGGCCTAGGCCTGTGTGTCGCAGTCAAAATTAAGCCATGTAGGCCCTTGAAATGGCGGCTGCCTGACCTGTGAAGAGGGACAATGGGATGTGAGGTCAATGCGCTGGCGGGGCACACCGTGGCGGTAGGCGGGCGAAGACCGCGGCACAAAGCCGCATTGGTTAACATTGAAGCCTATGGGTTTCAGGAGCCAATGACGATGTGCGCCGGCGGTCGCGGTACGCACCGCCGCGGTACGCACCGCCGCGGGCGTGACCGCCATTTCCTAGCTGATGGATCAACCGAGACCTGATCATCCACAGGAGAGGACCTATACTGCAAGTGCTGCTGTGACCTCGGTCTGGAACTGACAATGGCTGCTGCAACTGGGGAAAGGGCCCCTGCCTTCACGTCTGAAGAGTTGGAGAAGCTCGTGGATGGGGTCCTCCCCCAGTATGCGCTACTCTACGGTCCTCCAGACCAACAAGTGAGTACACCGGGTGCACATGGAATGGGCTATGCCTGTGTGGATTGGGGTGGATGTAAGTTGGTGGGGTGGGGGGCGAATGAGGAGTGCAACGCACGACAGATGAGAGCATGTGCCATATGGCAAAGTTGGTGGGGGGGGGGCAATCACATCTAACATGCAGGTCATTGATGATTTCCTCCTTTCCACCCTGTACATGTCAAATAGGTCAGCGCCCATCAGAAGATCGAGATTTGGCGTGCCATCGCCAAGGAAGTCCGGAACTTGGGGGTCCACAACAGACGGGGCACCCACTGCCGCAAGAGGTGGGAGGACATCCGCGGCGGAACAAGGAAGACCGCTGAAACACTGCTGGGGATGGCCTCCCAACCTAGGAGGGGTGCCAGTCGCACCATGACCCCCCTGATGTCCCGGATCCTGGCGGTGGCCTACCCTGAATTGGATGGGCGCTTTAAGACATCAAGACATCACAGCAGACACAAGGGGGTGAGTATCAGCACATTCTCATATCTTTCTGCGCAGTGGAGGCGTCTGGGTGGGGGAGGAGGGCTGTGGGTGACATTAGGCCAGGGCGCTTTCTGTAGTGTAGTCCTCTCCCTTAGGCATGGCCCTGTGCCCCCGGCCCCCACCTCTGTAGGGTGACAAGTAAAGCCATTGATGGTCCAGCATCACCCATGTGCGCGTTTTACGTCTCTTGGCCTGTTGTCCTAGTCAGTAGTACTGAGTCGTGTACCCCGAATGCGCGGCTTAGTGCATGAGGCTCCTGTGTCTGTCCTCTCCGCCAACGGTGTTGACATTGCATGCACTCAACCTGGTCTTCTTTTTTCTCCCCCCACCCTTTCTCTTCATCTTCTTGTGCATGTGTGCATTAGCATCATCAGGCGGAGGAGATTTGGCATCGGAGCACGAGGGAGCTGCAGGACACAAGGCCCCGGTGGGCCCAGGAACAGACACCGAGGGCACCAGTGATCCGGAGGGCAAGGGGAGCACCACAACGGGGACCGGTGGTGAGACCAGCGACTCAGACACGTCCTCGGATGGGTGCTCCCTAGCGGTGGCGGAAACATCCGGGACCCCCGCCTCTACAGGTACAGCCGCCACCCAGCGCACCAGCCCCGCCCTCCCTGCAGCCCCTCAGCCTACGCTCCGTGCCCGCTCGCCCAGGAAGGCGCGCGTCTCCTTCGCCCCAGGCACCTCAGCCCCTGCCCCTGTTGCCCCTGCTGCCCTCAGTGCGGAGCTCATTGACCTGGTGAGGACGCTCATTGTTGGGCAGGCTACCCTTTTGAATGCCATGGTGTGCAAAGGGAGGTGTAACAGAGCAATGCGTACCTGGAGGGCATTCATTCGGGTCAGGCTGCCCATCAACGAGCGTTCACTGCTCTGGCCTCAGCACTGACGGCAGCCATTGTTCCTGTCTCCAGCCTCCCTCTTCTTACTGCCTCCAGCCTGTCTCTGTCTCCTGTTCCTCAGCCTATCCCATCCACACCATCAGACCAGTCTGCACACACCTCAACACCCAAGAGCAGCTCATCCAGACACAAGCACCACAGATCCCACAAACACTCACCCAAGCAACACACAGACGCAGACATTCCAGCAGTCACAACCACCTCTGTGTCACCCTCCTCCTCGTCTCCCTCCTCCCTCCCTGTGACGTCTACACTCACACCTGCATGCACCCCAACATCAGCCAGTGCTTCCATCACCACCTCACCCTCCAGTACAGTCCACACTCGTGCAGTCACCACCCCCACTGCCATTTACACGTCCCCTGTGTCCTCTCCCACTGTGTCTGTCACCCCCACTTCCAAGACACACAAACGCAGGCAGCCACCCACCCAACAGCCATCCTCCTCACGTCAGCCTACAGCACCAGCACCTTCACACAATGACAGCACACCTGACTCTCCTAAAACCACATCCTCTTCCTCCACTCCCATCACCACTTCTCCTACCCTTTACCTTGGACCTAAAAAGCTTTTCCTGGCTAATCTTGACCTCTTTCCCTCCGATGAGCTCCCCCCTCCATCTGCAAAGAGTCCCAAGAGCACCGCAGCCACCACCAGCCCAGCTTCGAGTGTCACTGTTGTGCATGGGTTCTGGAGTCCACCCTTTGCCAGCAGTGACACATCGATCAGCAGCAAGGACACGTCCAGCCCCCCCCCGGCAAGAGGACCCGCAAAAACAAGGGCTGCCGTGCGAGGACTGACAGGGCTGCCCCCAAGGAGCAATGTGCGGCCACTTCACCAGCCACACCATCTAGGGGAGGCAAGGGCCCGAGAGCCCCATCAAAGGAGCGGAAGGGCAGCAGGAGCGCGGAGAAGGTGGACCCCACACGTCACATCCCAGCTGTGAAGGAGGACACTAAAGAGGCCAGGAGTCCGTCCCCGAAGGGTCCAGAAACGTCACGGTCCGAGGGCGACTGAGCAGGGAGTGCAGCACAGGTCTGGCTCCCTTGACCTGCTGGATGAGCACCGCTGAACAGGGCCCGCCGTGCAGAAGAGCACCGCTGGACAGGGCCGCGGTGCAGAAGAGCACCGCTGAACAGGGCCCCGCCGTGAAGATAGGCACCGCTGAACAGGGCCCGCGGTGCAGAAGAGCACCGCTGAACAGGGCTCCGGCGTGAAGATAGGCACCGCTGAAGAGGGCCCGCCGTGCAGAAGAGCACCGCTGAACAGGGCCCCGCCGTGCAGAAGAGCACCGCTGAACAGGGCCCGCCGTGCAGAAGAGCACCGCTGAACAGGGCCCCGCCGTGAAGATAGGCACCGCTGAAGAGGGCCCGCCGTGCAGAAGAGCACCGCTGAACAGGGCCCGCGGTGCAGAAGAGCACCGCTGAACAGGGCCCCGCCGTGAAGATAGGCACCGCTGAAGAGGGCCCCGCCGTGAAGATAGGCACCGCTGAACAGGGCCCGCGGTGCAGAAGAGCACCGCTGAACAGGGCCCCGCCGTGCAGAAGAGCACCGCTGAAGAGGGCCCGCGGTGCAGAAGAGCACCGCTGAACAGGGCCCCACCGTGCAGAAGAGCACCGCTGAACAGGGCCCGCCGTGCAGAAGAGCACCGCTGAAGAGGGCCCGCGGTGCAGAAGAGCACCGCTGAACAGGGCCCCGCCGTGAAGATAGGCACCGCTGAACAGGGCCCGCCGTGCAGAAGAGCACCGCTGAACAGGGCCCCGCCGTGAAGATAGGCACCGCTGAAGAGGGCCCCGCCGTGAAGATAGGCACCGCTGAAGAGGGCCCCGCCATCTCAAGCACCGCTCCGCTGGGCCCTTCTTCTCAAGCACCGCTCCGCTGGGCACCGCCATCTCAAGCACCGCTCCGCTGGGCACCGCCATCTCAAGCACCGCTCCGCTGGGCCCTTCATCTCAAGCACCGCTCCGCTGGGCCCTTCTTCTCAAGCACCGCTCCGCTGGGCACCGCCATCTCAAGCACCGCTCCGCTGGGCCCTTCATCTCAAGCACCGCTCCGCTGGGCCCTTCTTCTCAAGCACCGCTCCGCTGGGCCCTTCTTCTCAAGCACCGCTCCGCTGGGCCCTTCATCTCAAGCACCGCTCCGCTGGGCACCGCCATCTCAAGCACCGCTCCGCTGGGCCCTTCTTCTCAAGCACCGCTCCGCTGGGCCCTTCTTCTCAAGCACCGCTCCGCTGGGCCCCTCATCTCAAGCACCGCTCCGCTGGGCACCGCCATCTCAAGCACCGCTCCGCTGGGCCCTTCTTCTCAAGCACCGCTCCGCTGGGCACCGCCATCTCAAGCACCGCTCTGCTGGGCCCTTCTTCTCAAGCACCACTCCGCTGGGCACCGCCATCTCAAGCACCGCTCCGCTGGGCCCTTCTTCTCAAGCACCGCTCCGCTGGGCCCTTCTTCTCAAGCACCGCTCCTCTGGGCCCTTCATCTCAAGCACCGCTCCGCTGGGCCCTTCTTCTCAAGCACCGCTCTGCTGGGCCCTTCATCTCAAGCACCGCTCCGCTGGGCCCTTCTTCTCAAGCACCGCTCCGCTGGGCCCTTCTTCTCAAGCACCGCTCCGCTGGGCCCTTCATCTCAAGCACCGCTCCGCTGGGCACCGCCATCTCAAGCACCGCTCCGCTGGGCCCTTCTTCTCAAGCACCGCTCCGCTGGGCCCTTCTTCTCAAGCACCGCTCCGCTGGGCCCCTCATCTCAAGCACCGCTCCGCTGGCCACCGCCATCTCAAGCACCGCTCCGCTGGGCACCGCCATCTCAAGCACCGCTCCGCTGGGCTCTTCATCTCAAGCACCGCTCCGCTGGGCCCTTCTTCTCAAGCACCGCTCCGCTGGGCACCGCCATCTCAAGCACCGCTCCGCTGGGCACCGCCATCTCAAGCACCGCTCCGCTGGGCCCTTCATCTCAAGCACCGCTCCGCTGGGCCCTTCTTCTCAAGCACCGCTCCGCTGGGCCCTTCATCTCAAGCACCGCTCCGCTGGGCACCGCCATCTCAAGCACCGCTCCGCTGGGCACCGCCGTCTCAAGCACTGTTTATGGTTCACTGTGCCCACCATGCCTCCTCCTTGACCAGTGGAGACTGTCATCCACCTGATGGACTGTGGCTTTGCACTCCCCAGGATGGTCCAGTGGGCAGCCCACCCACTGTAGAGACATTGAGAGACTGTGGCTTTGCACTCCCCAGGATGGTCCAGTGGGCAGCCCACCCACTGTAGAGACATTGAGAGACTGTGGCTTTGCACTCCCCAGGATGGTCCAGTGGGCAGCCCACCCACTGTAGAGACATTGAGAGACTGTGGCTTTGCACTCCCCAGGATGGTACAGTGGGCAGCCCACCCACTGTAGAGACATTGAGAGACTGTGGCTTTGCACTCCCCAGGATGGTACAGTGGGCATGGTGGCTCCTCGTGGATCTGGCGTCGTGGACTCATGTGGCTGTGGTGCCCCCCCCTTCCCTTCCCCCTGAGGTGCCTGTAGTTTTTACATCTGATGCCCCTGCAGTGTTCTCTCCAAAGGACTCAGGTCTCCTGTGTGGGCTTTGCCCTTGTTTCTCAAAACTTTGGCCCACGGACATGATGATTTCGTAGGATGTGCAGGACTTGTTACTTCAGTTATACACTGATGTGTATATCATTTGTTTTCTTGTAAATATCTTTCATGGTTGTACGATAATTTTCAGGAGCTTTTTTGTACATAAATATTTATTCCAAATTTGATTATGTCATAGCATTTTTCAGGGGTGTTTGGGTGGTGTCACTGTGACTTGTTGCTCTGCATTGGTGTGTACATAGTTGGGGGTGGGTGGGTCGCATATGTGTGTGGCCGTAACCTTTCGTCCTCCCCCTCCCGTGTGTCGTAGGTGCAGTACTCACCGTTGTCGTCTGCGCCGGACTTCGTACTCGTGGCAGATGAGAAGGTAGACGAGAGCATGTAGGATGTTTAATTCGGGTTCCATGCTGTCCTCCTTCCTCCTGGAGTGCGTAGTGGTGTGCGTTTTCCCGTTCGTAGTCTGTTTCCGCCGTGTTTTTATCGGCGGTGCTCCCGCCCCGGAAAAGGTGGCAGATTGGTGAGTTGTGATAGTGTGGGCGGTACATTGTCTGCCGCCTGCCTGTTGGCGGTGACCGCCGCGCTGTTTGTTTGTACCGCCGTGGCGGTCGGAGTGTTAAAGTGGCTGTCTGTGTTGGCGGTTCCCGCCAGGGTCAGAATTCCATTTTTTTGACCGCCAGCCTGTTGGCGGGTTGGCCGCCGCTTTATCACCGACTGCCAGGGTTAGAATCACCCCAATAGAGATGTTAAAGAGCATTGACATTATTGAAGAAGTAGATGCTAGACAAATGTTTAGCACCAGCAGTAGTGCAACGCAAAGTCAATGGGGAAGCCAGATTATGGTCCTCATTATGAAACCAAAAGACCGCAGTGGCTGCGGCAAGCCGCCCGCCCTATTACGACACCCAAAAACAAAATCGGCATAACACAGCCAAAAAACAGACACCATCAGGCCTAACAACAGTGGCAGAGATGTGGAGCCACCACCCACACGCCACAACAGAACAAGACTGAGCTTCTCAATACAACCCACAGATCAGCACAGCAGTCATAGTGCCTTGTTAATATATAGGCGGTCAGGACTGCTGTGGCCAAAATGGAACCTCCACTGCAACACAACACCATGTAAGCCAATTCGAATACCCCACACCTGAAACACATACACACACTACATCCTCCCCTATAAAACACACACACAGAATCCACAAGCCCTTGCCACGACACACAACTGACAAACATTGCACACCCACGCTGAAGATCGCACTGCATACAGACATCACAGGCACCTGTGTGAGAGCTGAGATTTAGTCAGAAATATTTTTATCTTTACGTAATTATACTTATATATTGATGTGTGAATTAATTTGATTATAAATTTATGTTTATGAAAATTGTGATCGACTTAGCGGCCACCATCGAGCGAAAGGCCTGCATGTGTTTTCTAATGCTAAGTTAACACTGTGCTGAAAAATATTCTGTGTCTTTAAGAGCTTGTTCTTTGCTCAAATAAATGCTGAAAAAAATGAGTATTCCGTGGCCTCTGCTGAGCTGAAGCAGAAACAAGGCCTGTTAGGAATGGAGTTTCTGGTTGGCTAGGGTATGCACCTCAGCCAGGCAGAACATACCCACTCTAGTCAGGGCTAGGGAATTACACGTCCAAGATAACCCCTGCTCACCCCCTTGGTAGCTTGACACGAGCAGTCAGGCTTAACCCGGAGGCAAAGTGTAAAGCGTTTGCACAACACACACAACACACGTGACGCAAAATGTACACCACAAAGTAAACACAACACTGAGCTATGGAAAAATAATCTGTATTGCACAAAACATAATTAGACCAACATTACATGTAAGTAATACCCTGCTACCTTAGCAGTTGTCAGAATTTTACACAAGTTACTAATACTTTGCAAGAATAAGCAGTTGTTACATTAGAACACGTAAGTACTCAGGATTCTGCAACATAAGCAGTAGTCAGGAATTATAGAAAAAGATATATGCACTTGTCATGAACAATCCCTAAATAAAAGTAACATTAGAGAATATATCACAAGTCATACAATTACATATCAGCTAGACATGCCCATAAAAGGAACATTAGCACATATAGTTAGGATCATAAAAATACACATCTCTAATGCCCATAACCAGAACCCTGGTAATACAGGTAGGACAAGAGAGTACCTGTTTCTGAAGAAGAGGCATTCCTCATGCCTAACAGACAAGCACTGGGGCCCCCGGCACTCCTATGCGCAAAACGGGGTTCCTGGTAGAGAGGGGCGGTCTGCACCCCCTCTAAAATGAAAGACCGGGCCCCTCTGGGGACCCGTGATCCTTGGGGGGCCGCCAGGCCCTTAATGGCCCTCTACGAGGGGGGGCCCAAAAGCCAAAATAGTTTAGAGTAGTCGGGTGATCGTGCCCCTAGCGCAGTGACCGGGGAAAAGGGAACTCCCTTTCTCCCTGCGTCCTGCTTGTAGAGAGGCAGCCGCCCTTGTCTGCGGTGCGGCTGCCTAATGAGGATGCGGGGGAAGCAGGGGCTCTGATGAGGCTCCTCACCTGTTTCCCCAGGCAGCCGCACCCGGTCCGGTGCGCGAGCCGCGTGTCTGCCTTCCCTCGTCCGCGAGGGAAGCAGCTTTGAAGAAGGGGAGCCAAGATGTGCCCCGTGGGTGCTCTGAAAAGGGCGCGTCACCCGGGGACACGGTAGGAGCGGCTCGCTCCTTCCAGTGAGTTTGTTGGTGCCCTGGGGGCACGGAGAGGAGTGCGATCCCCGCGCTCCAAGTTAGTTGGTGAACCCGGCTGTGGTGGTGATCCGGGCTCCAAATAAAGCGCTTTACACAGCACTGAGACCAAATCTGCAACGAGGGCTGCGGCGGTGATTTGGGCTCAAAATAAATCGCTTTTCACAGCGCTCAGGTCAAATCTGCAGCCTGGGCTGCGGCAGTGATTTTTCCTCAGCAACAACAAGCGTGCCCTTGGGAAGGCGCTGTGGGCAAAGTTTGGAGAAGGGTTTGCAGGGCTGAGGGGCCACAGCACCCTGCCCCTGTGAGCAACCAAAACAAGAAGGAGCACAGGGCTGGTGGCCCAGCTACAGGCCAGCACAAGGGGTGCAGATGGTGGCAGTTCCTCCTAGTGACCAGGCAGGTCACAGGTCAGCACAACAGCAGCAGTCCAAGGTGGTTTCCTGGTGAGTCCATTCATCAGTGTTCTGTGTCCAATTTCAAGTTCCAAGAATGTTCAAATTGTGGGGAAACTTCCCCTGTACTTATAGTCAGTTCCTACAGTGTTATACAATGGTAGGGAGAGGAGGTTCCAGCCAGTTACAACTGGTTCTGGGAGTGCCCCCTCTCTCCTTTCAGCACAGGCTCCAAACATCAGTGGGGGTTAACGACCCTATTGTTTGAGGCCAGGGCACAGTCTTTACAAATGCAGGTGTGCCCCGCCTCTCCCTTCTCTCAGCCCAGGAAGGCTTTACACTATGTAGATGCACCTCTGTGTCATCTCCACCCTCCCTGTATTCAGGCTGTCTGAGAAGTATGCACAAAGCCCCAACTGTCAGTCTGCCCAGACGTTGATTGGAGACAAGCTGCAAAACACCAAAGTCATAAGTACAGATAAATGCGCACTTTCTAGAAATGGCATTTCTGTGATAGTAATAAAAAAATACACCTACACCAGTAAGCAGCATTTCTTACCACTATCACAACCATACCAAACATGCCTACACTACCCCTCATAAATCAGACAATACCCCTTACACCTAAAGCAGGGCATTTCCAATGAAATCCTATGAGGAGGCAGCACTCACAGCAGTGAGACACCAAGTTAGGCTGTTTGTCACTACCAGGACAGGCCATGCAACATGGCACATGTCCTTCCTTCTACATACATGGCACCCTGCCCAAAGGGCTAGCTATGGCATACCTTAGGGGTGACTTACATATAGTAAAAGGGGAGTTCTGGACCTGGCAAGTAAATTTAGATGCCAGGACCCTGTGGCAGGAAACTGCCTCTGTGCTAGCAGGCCTTAGATAGGTTTGACAGGCTACTTCAGTGGGTGGCGCAAGCAGCGCTGCAGGCCCACTAGTAGTATTTAATTTACAGGCCCTGGGTATAGGGATATCACTTTACAAGGGACTTATAGGTAAATTAAATATGCCAATCAGGTATAATTCAATTTGTAAGCGAGAGCACATGCACTTTAGCACTGGTTAGCAGTGAAAAAGTGCTCAGAGTCAAAACCTCAGCCAACAAAGGTCAGAAAAATAAGGAGGCAAAAAGCAAAAAGTCGGGAGAATGACCCTGTAAAAGGGCCAGGTCCAACAAGGTCACTGTGCAACGTTATCTGTATTAAATGTTTCCAGTGTATTCTGTTCTTTTGACTTTGTCTCTGTTGCCTAACTGACTTAATTCATTGTATTTGCATATTTGCCTGTAGTTATGTTTCTAACATATGTTTTTCCCTCAAAGAGATGGTGCTGAGGAAATGTTTCCATATTTTGTAATCACTATCCTGTAACAGCTTATTCGGGGTCCATAGATGCAACTGGAAAAGAGGATGCACAAGATCAAGTTGTATTAGTTTGAGTTTCGTCAATGGAACAAAAGCAAACCAAAAACCGTCGAGCTAACATTTTATATAATTTTGATATCTGTTAACTTTCTGATTGGACATAATTTTCTCACCTTATGTTTTAGCCAATCACAAGAGTTTAACAAGTTTAATTTAGTATTCAGTCACCATTTATTTGGTTCATTATTCGTTATTCTTTTGTCCGTGATTTTGCTTGTATCCTGGGTTCCAGAGATCTTACGCCTTATGATCTGTCACGTTGACATTTCATGCTTCGCCAGACAGTCTACTGATATTCTGGTGTTTATTATTTTCTGACTTTGCTATGTCTGTTCAATACTGAACAAATGCTCTGATGGCTTAGTAATCTTATGGTCCAAACTGTAAACCATCTCCCCTTACCTTGTTCCTGTTCTGATGCTGATGTTGCTGTCTCCCTGATAAAGTAAACATTGTTATTGAATACCTTAGAGATTGGGTAAATGTATGAGCTGTGTATTGTTATTTGTCTTTTGTTTTTCGGGTACCATCTGCTAATATTTTAAAACTGCTGCTATTTTTGATATTGCTTTAGCTAGATGTTTTCCAAATTTGTGCCACTAAATTCTTTCACATGAAATCCAACATGTTGATGCTAATTAGTGGTTAGTGAGGTGTTACTCTTATGCTCATCGAATGATCATTGATTACTTTTGTTTGTTTGTTTCAGCATATTCAATTTCTCTTACCCAGATTCTATTGCTATGATTTTGTGTATTATCCATTGAAGCATTGCTTCTTATTGCATTGTTCAGACCTAGATACATTTGTCGACTAAATCAGCCTTTATTGTTTCCTTATATATATCATTTGAGGTTGAGAATTATTTTCGTGACTTTAGCATTGTTAATATAGGAAATAAACATTCTAACTTCTTAATAAATTGGTGTAGTTATTGATGTTCGAATTGATTATGGTGTGTTTAATTTGATGTTCATGACATATTTCCTATGACATTTTCTTTAAAGGGGATTCGGTTTGGTTCATCGACCTAGAGTATGAAATCTGCTATTTAGTCTGCCATGACTATAGTATAGCTGAGATTTCTGCTTTAATACCTGGACACATCTCAGGCATCACACTTCATTTAAATAGTTTACACAACACACACATCCCCCTCACCAAGTCCCGACAAAAGAACCCTTGTTTCACTGATGACGAATTAAGGACCATGGTGGACGAAATCATCAGGGTAGAGCCACAGCTGTTCAGGGCACGAGTCCAGGAAATGTCAATTGCAAAGAAGATGGACTTATGATGGAGGATTATGGACAAGGTGAAAGCAGTGAGAAGCCACCCATGCACAAAGGACGACATATGCAAGAGGTGGAACTACCTGAGGTGAAAGGTCCACTCCATGGCGTCCAGAGACCAAATCGCCCTCATGACTGGCGGTGGGCCCCCACCACCTCCCCTGGAGCTCACATCATGGGAGGAGAAGGTCTTGGCGATCCTGCACCCTGAGGGTCTCAGTGGAATCCCCAGAGGACTGGAAACTGGTATAGTCCCCATGTATGAAGTATACCTGTAATGCATGCATCGCTATTCCCCGCATGCCCACCCTACCCACCTAACACCAATCCCAAAGTCCACCCTCCCAAATGCACCCAATGCATGTACAGCATGAAGCACTCTGACTCCCACAATGCATCACCCTGTAGCCACCTAACAATCCACATTCCCCTCGCACAACTACACCTGAGTGCTGAAGCATGACACAAAGCACTCACCTTGAATCCCCTGTAAAGTACATCAGGCAGCTGTGACTAACAATCCCTGTCATTCACAGGTGCCAATGAGAATGGTGTCATACAACCAGTGACACTTATAGCCAGTCCCCCACGTGATGAAGACCCCAGTGATTACAGCAACATAGGATGTCTGCAACAGGACGACCTACCTGGCCCATCCGGGCTCTCTGGGCAGTCCACCTCCACCAGCCTCACTCAGGACACCATTGAGCCCTCCACAACCTCTGTCACCACAACACCTGTCATCCAATGCCCCTACACCAGTGTCTCAAGGCCACATCAATCCACAGTGTGCCCACCTGTACAGGGAACTGAGTCAGCATCCAACACACAAGACGATGAAGGTCCTGGTGTAAGTGGGAATGGGCACACATGCCAGAGACAAAGGTACAGGAGGCTAGGGCCAGTGGGAGTGCACCTACGGGTCACAGGGCGGGGCAATCCACAGAGCCACCTGCCCATGAGGCTATAGCACAAGTCCTGGGAGCATACAACCAATCCCAGGACAAGATGGGCCAGTTATTAGACCTGTTTGGGAAAAACCTGAGCCAGCAGAGGGAGTACCACCAGGAGGCCAAGCAGGAGGTCAATGCCACCATGGCCTCCATGAAAGGCTTGATGCAGGAGCTCGTCACAGTCATGCATGAGTCCTCCACACATCACCAGGTCCTTTCCACTAGCCAACCTACTGACCAGCCCTCTACATCTGCTGCAAGTGGGGTGATGGTCATGCCTGAGGACTCACAAGCCACCACTGAGCCACTCCTTGTTGCTGAGGAACCCCCACACAAACGTGGTCACAGACCCAGACATTCTGCAGGGACAGAAGCCAATCCAACCAAAGGAAGGGCATCCTGAACAATCAATGAAGGAGCGGGACAGGGACAAAAACTGCACAAAGAGAAGAAAACCCACTTCCTGTATAGGTTCCAATACTGGAATCCTTTGAATAATCCTGTCAACACTGAGCAAAAACTGTATGCATGCAAAGAGAATAATAGACATATACATAAATGTTTTTATTTATACAAAAATCTATTATTCATCGATAGCCACTTATATTTTATTTTATAAATAAATGGACCTGACCTGAAAACTCTCTCTCAACCATCATTCATACACACTTACTCCAATCATGTTCACCAATTAAAAAGAAATTAAATAAGCAATTGGCCTAATTGATGCGTTCTCAAGGTGTTCCACTAGTTAACAGGAACACTGTTGTCCATAATTGAATACATTTCGTAGGAATAATTATTTTTGGCCTCTTTGATTCATTTATAGCCACTCCCTGCCCCTTAGCGCACTCTTGCAGCTTTCTGCTTTTTCCCTTTGTGACGCTTTTTTGTTTTTCTCTTCCTCCGTCTTTCCCAATCAGCGCCAACTCTCGTAAATTAGTGCAGATGCCCTGAACTGGAAATCACAGACTCAAATTAAACACTGCTTCTGACTCGGCATCCAGATATGTGCAGACAAGCATGAGAGGTAGTCTGGTTTGGGGTGTGAAGGAAGAGGGACTAGAAGCTGTCAACAGGTAACATTTAGGGGCTTAAGGTGGCAGTGAGAAGAAGAAGCTCAGGTTATAGTGGTCAAAATCATCCAATTCTGTTATAAAGAATCTAGACCAGGGGAAAGAATGTCCTTAACCTCTATCACATTGTCTACAGCCAGACTTTTCATGAAGTCTGTTGATAGCAGATACATTTACCTGTGCGCCAAAGCAGAAAGGGAGTGGGAGGAATCAAATGTAAAGGGCCTCCTCCTTTGCATAGGAGATACTGACTCTTATCTTGAGGAGAGAATCATGAGTTTGAAGCAGGAGTCCACCATAGGCATAGCCTATCCTTAGTAGTCTCGGTTCTCAGTGCTCAAGAATTTCCCATAGCTTCCATAGATAGTTGTTTTATGAGATCTTAGTAATGTTACCCAACAAGACTGTAGCTTCGATCTGAGATATATACACAAAGAAAGGAAAGGAACAATATACCATTCACAATGCAATTGTGGGACAATGGAAGGTAGACTTGTAGCAGGCCTTGGTCAACAGGGAGGGAGTCTATCTTTTCAGTACAAAACCATAAAATGCAAAATATTCATAGGTATTTTTTGTCTGATGTGTTTAGCAAGGGTGTGCAAAAGGCTTTTTCGTATATTGTCTTTCAAAGCTGGCTCCTACAAAAGGACGCCTGACCTTAAGAAAGTTTCCTTGGATCCAACAATATTTCCAACAATTGACCCTACTGGCTCTGTGTAGCCAAGACCCTTGAAATAGTGGATGCACAGCATCCCTCCTCTGTCATGACTTCCTCAGTGACCTTGACTCAGACTTCAGACCTCAGAGGGACACATTTTCAAAGCTTCTAAACATGAAGGAAGAACATTTCAACTCGCTAGACCATGGCATACCTTTTGCCTTAATCATTTTTGACCTTTCCATTGCTTTCAACTTATTTGACCATAATGTACTTTTTGAAGGTTGTAATTTATCTGTTGTAATCAATAAAATTGCCCTATCTTGATCTCTGCTCCTTTTTAACTCACATTCATCAGGTCAAATTGGGTCCTTGCTACTCCAATCACCTGTAGAGTCCTGCAATACCCAGCTTTATCATCTAGCCTGTCCAATGCCTATATGCCCATCTCAATACTTCACATCTCAAGATTGGAAACTTTAACAAGACTTTCTTCTGGGTCCTGCTGCACTGCTACGGAATCCTAGCTATTACTTAAATCGAATAGTGTATTCTGCGCTAGAGGTCAATGGATCGACAGGACATAGGAATGAGGGGATGTCATCAATGAGGAACGTAATCATCAACAATAATCAATATAATCAAAGATCCCAAACCTCAACCAATAACCACACCAGTTTATTAAAAAGAATTATAAAATGTATTTCCCTAGATTAACAATGCTAATGTCACGAAAATAACTCTCGAACACAAATGAGATTATTATAAAATTAATAGTGGTTGATTAGAACGTCTTTTATATCTAAGTTTAATCAGAACAATCAAGCAAATAATCTCTAAAATGATTGCACTGATTAATACCACCAGAATTGGTAGCAATGGCAAAGTATGCATTAATACAAACATTCAAAAGGTGTCAATATAAATCTTGAGCAATCAAAGTTAATACCCGCACTAACCACAAATTAGCATCAACATGTTGTAAAAAAGAATTTAGAAACACAAATTTAGGAAAATGTCTTTTAACGCAGGTTATTATAAAAAAACATTATTAATATGAAGCAATCAGATTATAAATTGCAGCTGGTACCTGCGAAGCAAAAGAGACACATGTAACAAACAATCACATACATTACCCTAATCGATAACAACATGCAGACTACTTCAGCAAGGGGACACCATCACGTATGTCTTCAGAAGAATCAGGCCTCACTACAGCTAAACCCACACTGCTGATATGACTCGGATCTCCAAGCCTTCAGTTCTCCAAGAAATCATCATCATCTGACTAAAAAACAACTCAGGTTGTTATACTAATCTTCAAAAAGCTTATGATTGGTCAGTTCATGGGGTGGTTACGTTTCAGTCAATAGTACTTTTAATTGATAACCTAAAATATGACGTCACATTAACTAGGATATATTCTCAACAGTAACTTTTCCTGTTCCGTCTCGTCTGTAGCTCCATTGTTCCATCTCGCCTGAACTTCTCTTCTCAGGAAGAAGCTTTCTCACTTGCTACATTCACTTCCATCCTCGAGGAAGAAACCACGTATTAGTAACATTCTCAAACAATGGAACACTCAACTTATTTATGAATTCAGTTAAACATGGCCTTGTAAGACATAATGCAGTAACCCACTAGGGGTAGCTGTGGATACATCTATTAGAGCATCGAATACACTTTTATGTAAGCATTGAATTATGGAAAATAACTACAACATTTAATTAAAATGTTCTCAGTTATGAACAGAAATGAACTGTGGCAACCATTTTCAAAAGTCACCCGTTTATACATGTTAATTCAATGTCTAATTAAGATGCTAAAATCATTAATAAACCTGTTAACACATGTCTGGGTTCATTTACCAAGGAACCTGTGTTATGGGGTGTTGTCGAAGTGGTATTGTTCCATGTCATTAGCGCGAACAGAGATTGTCCGTTTATGACATGCAACATATTGTACGCCTCAAAATCTGCAGTCAATCAGACTTTATTGGCTTTGTATGGGGAATTATGCAATCCCAAATGCAAGTTCTTTAAAGAAATAAATATCTCACACAGCTTTCAGCTTTCACCTCCCTTAGCTTTACATTTGAAAGGATGTTTATCAAAATATCGGACTTGTTGAAATCGCAGAAGATTATACTAAATCACGTCTGGTGGTCCAAATGAATAATTCTTGCCAGCCGAGGAAGTGAAGCCCAGAATAACTAGGAGGAAATCTCGCAAGTAACACTTGACATAATTACTGGCTTAGAGTTTACACAATACAGTCTAACTAAACTGCTTACAAATCACTGCATTTTAAAGCAACATTTGCCCTAAATAGGAAACGGGACCATTCTAATTGAATAGAGGTTTTTTAGCAAGTCTTTAATAGATTTAGGGTCTCATTTACAAGGCCCTAGCGGCACACCACGCCTCTGCAGTGTCACTTTTTTTGACACTCCGTGGTACAGTGTGCCAGCCTATATTTACAAGGCTATGCAAAGCCACCTTGTGTGGCCTTTCATTGCTTTGTAAATATGGACCGCTTTCATGTAAAACAATGCGTAAAAGGGTGGTTCCTTCGGTGTTGCTGTGGGTGTTCCCATGCAAAACCCATGAATCCCGAAGGAATCTGACGCATTCCTAGATTTTCAAGTCTGGGACAGCATCAGATTCCTATGCCAACACAGGGGTGGTGTAAGAATAACGCAATGGGGAAAAATGTCTTTATTTCTTCCCATGTATTCCTCTTTCTATGTGTTGGATAGTGGATTATTGGTAAGGTTCGGTAGGTACCTAAACTTAGCAATGGGCTCCACTACGTCCAGTCAAGGGCCCTGTAGCAGTTAGGCTTCACTTAGGAGACAGTTGTGTAAAGCATTTAATATCAGCAAAACAGTAAATAAGTAAACACAATGCACAATAAAAATCCAACACCAATTTATAATAATACAAAATATTTTTATCTTTATAATATCACCAAAACAACAAAAATACAATGTAGGGACCAGGAGATATGAATTTTTAAAGATTAAAAGTAAAAGTAGCGATTAAAAGCAAATAGCGCTCAAGGGGTTAAAAAAGGCTGCACTGGACAGGGACAAAGGCTAGAGTCAAGTCAAATGTTTCTTGATTCAGGAAACTGGTCCATAGCAGCAGCCAAGGGTTGAGAGGCTCTGGTTGGCCTCTTGGGGCCTGGGACTACAACTCCCACAATGCACATCTTCAACTTAAGGGGCTTTTTACAACAGTTGCGCCAAATGTCTCTGAACTTTGGATCTTCTTCCAGTTGACCTTTTTGGTTCCTTAAAGTGTCCACAAACTTGATCTAAATTTCAAGAAGCTCTGTGGTGCTCCTTGGAAGTTGGGACTACAGTTCCCAGAATGCACCTGGTCAGACTCCTCAAATGGACGCTGGATGCTGGTCAGCTGGGCTCTTCTTGCAGGACTTGATGCGGGGGTATCTGGTCAGTTCCTTTGTACCTGTAGCTTACAGGAAGTCCACTCCTGGAGTTGCAGAAGCAAGAAAAAGTTATTTTCTTGGTGAAGCCCAAAGTGTACAGCTCGTGCAGTCCTTGTGAGTGCAGTTCTTCAGATGAAGGCCGGAGGTCCAACAGGGCATTCCTTCTTCTGCAGTATCTTCTTCCAGCAGGGATCTGAATTGTGGGACAGCTCTGCAATATTTATCCTTGGTCCTGGCTTGGGAAGCAAGGGGTTGCTCCTGTCCAATAGGATGCAGGCCACCCTCCTGTAGGGTGATAACTTCCTGTGAAGTGTGTCTAAAATCAATCCCAGAAAGCAACAGTTTTTAATAATCCAACATGGAGAAACTTCTTCCTTGGAGGTTAGATCTGGCTGAGTCTACCCACTGGTGTGGCGAAGGCTCCCATCTGTCTGGGAGAGCAGGAATTGGGGTAGTTCCAAGTTTCTGTCCCACGTGACTTTCCCTCCTTTGAAGACCAGTTTGGCTCCTCTCCCCCATACTGCTTTGTCATCTGAAGGAGCAGTTCTCCTCCCACCAGATGCTTCCTTTGTCTCAGCCCAGTCCACTTCACACCTCATTAAGGTAGCTTGGCTTAGGTTGCCAGAGGCTGACCAACCAGGAAAAGGAACAACAGGGCTGAATTTGGTAACTTTCAGAAAGAGTTCTAAGGCTCTTTCTCTGTGCTGGTTGTATTAAATTCAACATTGGCAAGTTGGTGGATATACTATAACATTTAATTTGGTACCAAACCTGCTATATTTACCTCATCTCTATTGGAAATAAGACTTTATTATTTTAAAATAAAGTCTACCAATGTTAGCCTATTTAGTCATTTGACTACAATGGGGAAACACAAATGTGGCTGTTTTTTCCACACTAGGGCTTATAAAACAACTTTTAAAAGGACTCTGCTTATATTTACACAGCACCCAACCCTGGGGTACCTATGAAAGACCATAGGGGTGACATATTTGCAAAAATAAGGTAGTTTGAAACTTTGGAAGTACTTTTCATTGAAAAGTTGAATTTGGGGTTAATTTGAACTTAAAAGCAGCCAGCAAGGCAACCCTGCCTTTACCATGACACAAGGGGCCCCACAGTAGTGGACCTATAGGTGCACTAACTATTCTGTGGTCCCTAAACCTACATGCCCTACCATGTACTTGGGACTTATAGGTAGATTGTCAGAGCCAACTACATTTAGGCCTGATTTGCATATACCATTTTAAACAGAGCACTGGCCCTGGGACTGGTTGGCAGTGCCCAGGGCACAGTCAGAGTCAGAAAACACCAGTATCAGCTAAAAATGGGGTAAAAAAGTGAGGGGGTTTCTGCAATTAGGCCAGTTTTTCCACACTAAGGGGGTCATTCTGACCCTGGCGGTCCATGACCGCCATGGCGGAGGGTGGCGGAAGCACCGCCAACAGGCTGGCGGTGCTTCCTTGGCGATTCTGACCGCGGCGGTAAAGCCGCGGTCAGAAAAGGGGAGCCAGCGGTTTCCCGCCGGTTTCCCGCTGGCCCAGGGTATGCGCCATGGCGGTGCTGCTTGCAGCACCGCCATGGGGATTCCGACCGCCTTCCCGCCAGCCTGTTTCTGGCGGTGTCCACCGCCAGAACCAGGATGGCGGGAACGGGTGCCGTGGGGCCCCTGGGGGCCCCTGCACTGCCCATGCCACTTGCATGGGCAGTGCAGGGGGCCCCTAACAGGGCCCCACAAAGATTTTCACTGTCTGCTTTGCAGACAGTGAATATCGTGACGGGTGCCACTGCACCCGTCGCACCCCTGCAACTCCGCCGGCTCCATTCCGAGCCGGCTTCATTGTTGAAGGGGCTTTCCCGCTGGGCCGGCTGGCGGTCTTCTGGCGGTCGCCCGCCGGCCCAGCGGGAAAGCCGGAATGGCCGCTGCGGTCTTTTGACCGCGGAGCGGTCTTTCGGCGGGAACCGCCTGGCGGGCGGCGACCGCCGACCGCCGCGGTCAGAATGACCGCCTATGTGTGCTGCATTCTGCACCCTGTGCCACAGGCCTCGTAAATGAGGCCCTTAATTTTGAAAAACATTTCCACTGTTAATCCATCGGGTATTAGCTAGATGTGCAAGGACATCTAAACTAAGTAGAACATTCAAAGATAATTTTGCAGCATCTGAATTATGGAAGTCTGAGTCTACCACTCAGAGATCCAAATTTCTTATTTTCAGTTCAGTGCATTTGTCCCCTGCAGACTTCAACTCACTGAGCCATCCTGTATGCCAGTAAAATATATTAAATTGTGTGATGTTGTGTGATGTTATGTTATGTTATATTATGTTATTGTTAGAAATGGGGTCTTTGGTTGGCAGTCAGGTTGCCGCCTGTCCAAGCAAGGACCCTCACTCTAGTCAGGGTAAAGGAGAAACACCCTCAGTTAACCCCCGCTCACCCTCTTGGTAGCTTGGCACGAGCAGGCAGGCTTAACTTCAGAAGCAATGTGTAAAGTATTTGTACCGACACATACAGTAACTCAGTGAAAACATTAGAAAATGACATAAAAAAGGTTTAGAAAAATAGGCAATATTTATCTAACCAAAACAAGACCAAAACGACAAAAATCCAACATGCACAAGTCAAGTTATGAATTTTCAAAGAGTAAGAGTCTTAAATCGTTTAGAAAACAGTGAGAATGTTGTTAGCATACAAAAGTACCTGGGTAGCGTCAATTTCTCACTCGCAAGAGAGACTGTGTGTCATTCCTCCTCCAATCAGGTCAGCATGTGTCATTTCTCCTCTCCCGCAAGAGAGCGATGCTTCGATCCAGGCAGGCACCTCAGGTTGGGGCAGGCTTTGCGTTGTTTTTTGGCACCCAACGATGTTGCATTGAAAATCCGGTTACACAGTATCACGAAACTGTGCTGCGTGGGGTTTCCATCATTATCATACTCCATTAGCGAGTGTTGCGTTTCGTTTCTCCAGCCGTGTTGCATCGATCTTCCAGCCACTATGCAGGGGGAGCGTTGATTTCAGCCGCGAAGCCAGTGGCGCATCGTTTATCAGCCACGCCCTGAAGGTGCGTTGTAAGTTTCCCCTCATTGTGGTCTCTGCGTAGATTTTCAATCTTTGTCTGACAGCTTCACCCTTCAAGGGCCCAGGAACTGGGTAGGGTACCACTTGGCAGGGCAGGAGTCTCAGCAGGGAGTCCAGGTGCTGGCAGTAGAAGCCTTTGATGGCCCTGAGACTTCAACAACAGGAGGAAAGCTCAGTTCAAGCCCATGGAGATTCTTCACGAGTAGGAATGCACAACAAAGTCCAGTGATTGTCCCCTTTCACAGGCAGAAGCAGCAACTGCAGGAGAGCTCCAGAAAGCACATTCACAGGCAGGGCAGCCCTTCTCCTCAGCTCTTTAGCCCTTCTCCTTGGCAGATGTTCCTCTTGATTTCAGAAGTGATCTAATTTTCAGGGGTTTTAGATGCTCTTCTTATACCCCTTTGTGCCTTTGAAGTAGGCCTACTTCAAAGGAAAGTATTTCTTGTTTGTGAGAACCTGCCTTGCCCAGGCCAGGCCCCAGACACACACCAGGGGGTTGGAGACTGCATTGTGGGAGGGCAGGCACAGCCCTTTGAGGTGTAAGTGACCACTCCTCCCCCCCCTCCTATAACAGAAGGCTCATCAGGATATGCAGGCTACACCCCAGCTCCCTTTGTGTCACTGTCAAGAGAGAGAGGTTCAAACAGCACAGCTGTCAAACCGACCCAGACAGGGAATCCACAAACAGGCAGAGTCACAGAATGGTTTAAGCAAGAAAATGCCTACTTTCTAAAAGTGGCATTTTCAAACTCACAGTCAAAACCAGCCTCACTAAAAGATGTATTTTTAAATTGTGAGTTCAGAGACCCCAAACTCCACATGTCTATCTGCTCCCAAAGGAAATCTACGCTTTAATTATATTTAAAGGCAGCCCCCATGTCAACCTAGGAGAGAGATAGGCCTTACAACAGTGAAAACACATTAGTATATGTCCTACCTTAAACATACACTGCACCCTGCCCATGGGGCTATGTAGGGCCTAGCGTAGGGGTGTCTTACATGTAAGAAAAGGAAAGGTTTAGGCCTGACAAGTGGGTAAACTTGGCAAGTCGAATTGGCAGTTAAAACTGTATTCACAGGCACTGCAGTGGCAGGTCTGAGCCAGGTTTACAGCGCTACTAATGTGGGTGGCACAACCAGTGCTGCAGGCTCACTAGTAGGATTTGATTTACAGGCCCTGGGCACCTCTAGTGCACTGTACTAGGGACTTGCGAGTAAATCAAATATACCAATCATGGAAAGCCAATTACACATACATTTTACATAGGAGCACTTGCACTTTAGCACTGGACAGCCGTGGTAAAGTGCCAGAGTAACAAAAAAAGCAAAAACAGAGTCCAGCCCACATCAACAACCTGGGAAACAGAGGCAAAAAGTTAGGGGAGACCACGCCAAGGATGCCAAGTCTAACAGTTATGTTATGTAAAGTGGTTATGTTATTTTGTATTATATATTATGTCATCAGAGCCCATTCACTGGACCAGACGCCAGACAGGGTCTACTAGGATCATGGGGATTGAGTTTGTTTTTTTACTGGTGTCCTGTGGTCCATTCAACCATGCCTCTGCAAACTGGGCCAAGTACAACCCTTCCCACACTTGGGAGAGCAGTCCAAGGCTTTAAAGGGGAGTAGAGGGAGGGACAAGAGCTCAAAAGTCAACCAACAGTCACATTAAGCTTTGACCAGCCCAATGCTATTATTGTGTGTAAAATAAAGTAGTTTAACCTTAAGAAAAAAATACATATTGCAACGTTCAATAGGAAGGTAGTACAGAATTGTAACCTAAGTCAAGTTTATCAGTGAGGAGCTACACCCCCCTTCCAGTACTCACTTTCCAATAGGGCTGGGATCTCAATGTTACAGTCCCCAATATTTTATAAGCACAGGCGTCGATCTGCACAGGTTCAGAGGACAGCATGTACTCTCATTATTGAATCTTGAAACTAATTTGTGGGCTCGGGCTGATCCAGGCTTCCCCTTCTAGTTGTGACAGGGCTTCACTTCCCGATGTCAGCAATGGCAACACCAGTTTCTCGAGCCCACAACAGACTGCTGGACGACATAGTGGCACTCGGTCTTTGAAAGTCTTACTGTAGCTCACATGAATATCGCTCAGAAAGACTGCCCTTGGTAGGTGTTCCATGGGCATTGCGGTGGGTGTTCACATGCAACTGCCATGTATTTTGATGTATCCCCAGATTTACAAGACATTGTAAACTTGGGGGTGTGCCAAAACCTTACATCTCCCCAGTGGAAGTGCAACGATCAAAAATATCACATCTTTCTCTGCATTCTCCTCATGTCAGAAACATAGGGCCTGATTTAAGAAAAGTGGGTGCAGCACCACTTTATTTGCACCCCTTAGCACCCTTCTAATGCAACCATGTGTGTGCCGTATCCAATACACGGCGCACCATGGCGGTAGTTAGGGAAACTAGCGTCAAAAGATGCTAGTTCAGAGCTTTGCAGGATTAGCATAATTTTTCCACTAATCCTGCAAAGTCTGTTGAGGCACATTGTAAACAATGGTGTACCTCCTTTTAATGCCTACTCTGAGCAGGCATTAGCAGTGCAGAAAAAATTGATGCTAAGAAATCTCTCAGATTTCTTTGCGCCATTTCTTCAGCTCCTCTAACGGGGCAATGCCCTCTTTGCATACATTATGTCTGCCATAGGCATAATGGAGCACAAAGGGTTGCAAAGTGGTGCAATGCATGCATTGCGCCACTTTGTAAACAGTGGCGTGGCAATTTTGGCCTTGTTGGGCCACATTAGCGTGAAAAAATCACACTAATGTGGCACAAGGAGGTGTTTGGGGCTCTTAAATCTGTCGAATACTGTTTTTCTCCTTCTGGACATTCTCTCCTTCTGCATGGCCAGGTAAACTCCAGACCTCTTTCAGCAGTCAGGTTGGCTACTAGGCACCTTATGGAAACCCTCAGCTTCTCCATGAGAAAGTGAAAACTCTAGGTGATGTCTGCTCTATAATGGGAGACGGGCTGCCAGTCAACACCATTCTTACACAGCAGCTTTTGAGTACACTGCAGAGCACAACCTTCCTTGGTCAAGAAAAACTTGGAATTGGAACAAGTGGGATGGCGATGATTCCAATTTTATACACACTTTCGAGATAGGTGATCCTCTGTTTTCAGAACTAGTTTAGCTTGGTTCTTTTTCGAATGTAATTTTTGGGCTTCTTCACAGACACAGACATTGTTCAAGGGTATGGCAGGTAGCAATAGTGCTGGCTTCGACCAGGAGTACCCAAATCAAGGATACAATGAAGTGTGAGATCTCTGCACCTGGCTGTCATCAGCCTTCCTGAAGCAGTAATCAAACAGAGACAAACCATTAACATCTACAAAATGGCAGTGCAAAGGAAGGACTAATTTACTGACATATAGGGTTCTCTGTAGGAATTGATCGGCCTAATAAAGAGTCAGTCAACAGCAATACAAATTACGATGACAGGTCATTTGAAGTAATAAGCAAAAGCTTCACATGTTTTTCTAACCTTGCACAGTGCCAAAGACATAGGCCCTCATTACAACCCTGGAGGTCGGTGTTATAGTGGCGGTAATACCGCCAACAGGCCGGCCGTAACAAAAATGGGATCATGACCATGGCGGAAACCGCCAACACATACAGCCACTTTAACACTCTGACCGCCACGGCGGTAGCAACAAACACCGCGGCGGTCACCACCAGGGCAGAAACAGTACTTGGATGGGAAACCACTCACTTCTCGACACTCAAAGAAGAACCAGGACGCCATGGAGCCCAAGATGCATGTTCTGCCCATGCTGGTGTATCTTCTCATATATCAAGAGCACCAATGGCGGCGATGACGACCACAGTGAGTACACCACCTAGTAGACAGGGAAGGGGGGGAGAAAAAACAGAGTGACAGACACACACAACACGCAACATCTCACCACCCCCACTCTCACTCCCAACACCATACACACAAACACATGCAACAACATTACATGTACACCCCGTAACCCTCTGGAAGAATGCAAGGACAAAAGGAATTGAGTCAAATTAGTGTTATATCAGTATTCAAGAGAAACACGTTCATAAATAAATAAACAGTATGTACAATATATACATATATACAAAATGAGGGACAATGTCCGCACAAAAATAGTCTGTGGCCC
This sequence comes from Pleurodeles waltl, assembly GCF_031143425.1. Classification (NCBI taxonomy): domain Eukaryota; kingdom Metazoa; phylum Chordata; class Amphibia; order Caudata; family Salamandridae; genus Pleurodeles; species Pleurodeles waltl. The sequence goes on along the minus strand of NC_090449.1, from coordinate 970,558,677 downwards.
ACTGGGCCATAACACATAGGCCAAGCCCAAACTTGACTCCTGCCTCAAAACAGAGAGAAGACTGCAGGGGCATCACGTTGAAAACACACAGGCACCTCAGGGGGATGGGGAAAGGGGGGCACCTCAGCCAGAAGATAGTACAATGCCACTGCTCCTGGAGGGGGCTCCATGCCCACAGCGATGTCCTGGGGAGTGCTAGGCCACAGTCTCTCAAGTTGGTGGTTTTGCCCACTGCTTGGTCCTGGGAAGTGCGAAGCCACAGTCTCTCAAGTGGGTGGTTTGCCCACTGCTTGGTCCTGGGGAGTGCAAAGCCACAGTCTCTCAAGTGGGTGGTTTGCCCACTGTTTGGTCCTGGGGAGTGCAAAGCCCCGTCTCTCAAGTGGGTGGTTTGCCCACTGCTTGGTCCTGGGGAGTGCAAAGCCACAGACTCTCAAGTGGATGCCTTTCTCCACTAGTTCTGGAGGGGGCATTGTGCCCAGTGTGCTTCATCCTGGGAAGGATGCAGTGAGTGGATGCCTTTCTCCACTGGTTCTGGAGGGGACTTTGTGCCCACTGATGCAGCACGTGGGGGTGCCAGATCACAGTCCCTCACCTGGGTGTGAGACCCATGAGATTTGCAATGGTCAGGATGCATGATAATCCATGGAGGCAGGGCTACAGTCCATCCGCCAGCGGCTAGGGCTGCACAGTGGTGGTAGTGGCGGTGCTGGTGCTGCCAGTGGTGGTGGGAGGCTCCAGCACTTCTCCTGCAGCATCGGACGGCTACCCACTGGGACTGCTGCTGCTGGAAGTGGTGACACTTTTAGCGGTGCTTGCAGCGGTGTTTGCAGCAGTGCTTACGGCGGGGCTGGCCACGGTGGAGGTGATGTTGCTGCCAGAGGTGGTGGGAGGCTCCAGCCCTTCTCCTGCAGCCTTGGACGGCTGCCTACTGGGACTGCTGCTGCTGGCAGTGGTGCCACTTTTGGCGGTGCTTGCGGCAGTGCTAGCGGTGGGGCTTGCGGCAGTGCTTGCGGCGGTGCTGGCCCCGGTGGAGGTACCGGTGCCGCCAGTGGTGGGGGGAGGCTCCAGCCCTTCCCCTGCAGCCACGGACGGCTGCCCACTGGGACTTCTGCTGCTGGCAGTGGTGCCACTTTCAGCAGTGCTTGGGGTGGTGCTTGCGGCTGGGCTTGCAACGGTGCAGGTGGCGGTGCTGGCCACGGTAGAGGTGGCAGTGCTGGCGGTTGTGCTGGTAGCCACCAGGCCTTCACCTGCAAGCTCAGATGGCTGAAGTGCCTTGCCTGGTGTTTTGTGCCCCTTCCTGCCCTTGGCAGATGGTGGTGTCACCTTCGATCTGGCAGCTAGAGCCTTTGAGGTGGCCTTGCTGGGTGGTTGTGGCTCCTTCCCTTTACTGAATGCTGCCCCTTCTTCACCTTGCCAGGTGGCAGAATGGTCTTTGCCTTGGCAGGGGTTGGTGGCACAGTGGCTGGCCTGACAGGTGCCCCCTTTTAGACTCTGACAGCTGCAGGAACCACAGGGGATGTAGAATTGGTAGCTGAGGTGCTGGGTTGGCTCTTGGCCACCCTGGCCCAGGGGAAGGATGGAGGGGAAGGGGTAGGAAACAGCTCAATGTTGGCTAGGAAAATCTTTTTAGGGACACTGGGGCGGGAAGAGGGTGAAGGTTTGGGAATGGAGGAAGAGGGAGTGTTTGTAGGAGGTGTTAGTCTGCTGTCTTTGGGTGCAGGTGCATGAGCTGGATGCTGTTGGGAGGTGGATGGCTGTTGGGTGGGTGTGTGCTTGCATTTGTGTACTTTGGGAGGAGGGGTTACAGACACAGTGGGAGAGGACACAGAGGACATGTGCATGGATGTGGGGTGGTGACTGCCAGTGAGGGATGTGTAGTGATGGGCGTGCTGGTGATGGAGGTAGTGGATGAGGATGTAGTGCATGCAGGTGTGAGTGGAGATGCCACTGGGACGGAGTTGGACGATGAGGAGGAGGGGGACACAGTGGAGGTAGTGGATGTTGGTGTGTCTGCATGGGGATGGTGCTTGTGTGCGTGCCTGTGAGATGAAGTGTGGTGCTTGTGTTTGTCTGTGCCACTTTTGTGTGTTGATTTGGGTGAATGCTGGTCTGAAGGTTTGCTTGGGATAGGGTGGGGCTGACGGGATTGGGACTGCGTAGAGGAAGTTGGAGGGGGAGGCTAGAGACAGGGACAATGGCTGCCATCAGTGCGAAGGCCAGAGCCTGAAATGGCCGCCACACCAGAGTGAATGCCCTCCAGGTATGCATTTGTTTGTTGCAAATGCCTCTTGACACCCTGGATGGCATTCAGAATGGTTGACTGTGCAACAGTGAGGGATCTCAGGAGGTCAATAGCCTCCTCACTGAGGGCAGCAGGGCTGACTGGGGCAGGGCCTGAGGTGTCTGGGGTGAAGGAGATGCCTACTCTCCTGGGTGAGCGGGCACAGGAAACACGCTGAGGGGCTGCTGGGAGGGTGGTGCTGGTGGGGGGGTGGCGGCTGTACCTGTTGTTGGGGTGGGCACAGAGGTGTCCGCCACCGCCAGGGAGCTTCCATTGGAGGAGGAGTCGCTGTCAGTAGTGTCCTCTCCTGTCTCCTTTGTGGTGCTCCCCTTTCCTTCTATCCCACTGGTGCCCTTACGCTCAGTGGATTCGGCCTCTAGGCCCATGTGGGATGCAGCTCCCTCCGTCGCTGGTGCCTCTGCTCCTCCGCCAGATGATGCTAATGCACACAAGGACAGGGTAACAAAACAAAAAGGGGGTGGAGAGACAGAGGATACACTTGGTCAATGCCAGTAACAACATTACCATTGGTGTATACAACACACAGGGAACTGCCCTATGCACAAGGCCATGCACTACCAGTTACAATGCTAGTCACCAGCCCATGGCGGACATGACATAACGCATCAGCTGCACACCTGAAACCCACAAGACCTTGCCCAGTAGTAGATGCCCACTAACACCATTGGGTTTGGAGTGCTTGAGAACCTGCACAACAAGGGACCTACTCTGCCATGTTTGCCCTGGCCTAGGGGCACCCACAGTCCACATCCCCAACCCAGGTAAAACCTTAACGCGCGCCAACTAATGAATCAGAATTTGTACTCACCCCATTGTGACTGCTGTGATGCCCTCAACCACCCATCCATCTCCGGATAGGCCACCGTCATGATGCAGAACATCAGGGGGGTCAGGGTACAACGTGCACCCCTTCCTCGTTGGGAAGCCAGCCCCAGCTGGGCCTCCACCGTCTTCCTTGCCCAGCGGCGCAGGTTCTCCCACTGTTTAGGGCAGTGGGTGCTCCGCCTGTCAAAGACCCCCAGGATCCGCACCTCCTTGGCGACGGCATGCCAACTTACCTTTTTCTGATGGGCACTGACCTGCAGAAAAAATACAGCAGAAAAGGGATTAGTCATACCATCCGGACCATCACACTCATGGCCCACCATATCCCTCCCATCCACTAACACACATACATTGACCACCATACATGCAGCACTCTGCCCAGGACCCCTCAGCCACCTCCCCCTTACACGAGGTTTACACACACAGCACTCATGCATTAATGCCCAAAGCATCGTGATCACAGTGTACTCACCTGTTGGTCTGGAGGACCATAAAGTAAACAGTACTGGGGTAGGACCCCATCCATCAGTTTCTCCAACTCCTCCGCAGTGAAGGCAGGGGCCCTTTCCCCAGACACATGACCCATTGTCGCTTCCAGACACCGGTCAACAGCAGCACTTGCAGTGTAGGTCCCCTCCTGTTGAAGGTCAGGAAGCAAGTGAGTGAACAGAAAGAAAATGGCGGTCACGTCCAGGGCATTGCATACCGTCACCGCCGGCCTACATTGCCATTGGCTCTGGAACCCATAGGGCCCAATGATAACTAATGCGAAGTTGCACGGCGGTCATCGACCGCCTACCGCAACGGCGCACAACGTCAGCGGAATTACCTAATTTCCACTTGTCCCTCCTCACAGGTCAGGCAGCCGCCATTTCAGGGGGGCACAGGCCATGGCACTTAACTGCGTTACACCAGACATTGGCACATCAACTGACTCTCGGATTCACATACTGGTTCTGTATATGAAGAGATGCATCATTATAGCAATGGATGTGTGAATATGACCCTCTGCTCACTGTTTTCCTCCCTAGGCTTCAAGCGCTGAGGATGAATATGAGATGGAGACATCCTCCAGTGTACAGACCCCTGGTGGACCTTGCGACAATGGAGGACAGACACATTATCCTAACCTGCAGACCTGATCGGGCCACAATCCAAGAACTGTGTGCCCAATTGGAGCCAGACTTGATGTCAGCTATCCGCCAGCCACAGGTATGCCCCCTCTAGTGCAGGTCCTGTCAGTGCTCCATTTCCTGGCAAGTGTTTCCTTCCAAACAACAGAGGCCATGGCATCAGGAATTTCTCAGCCAATGTTCTCCAACGTGTTGACCAGAGTGTTGTCTGCCCTGCTGAAACACATGCGCAGCTACATCGTATTCCCCCAGGTGGAGGATTTGGCCACAATGAAAGCTAACTTTGATGTCCTGGGACATATCCCCAACATCATTGGTGCCATTGATGGTACACATGTAGCATTTGCCCCCCCCCGGAGAAATGAACAGGTATTCAGGAATAGAAAAAGCTAATGTTGTGTTTGGCTGACAGTACATCTCCCATGTGAATGCCAAGTATCCTGGCTCTGTGCATGACGCCTTAATCTTGAGGAATAGCAGCATCCCATATGTGATGGTTCAACTCCAGGGGCACCGGATGTGGCTAAGAGGTGAGCCCTAGGTCCCCATCCAGTATATCTTGGTGTCTGGGTATGGGGTTGTCCCTAAGGGTTAGGGTGTGTCTAACAGTTGTCCCTCGATATTTGCAGGTGACTCTAGTTACCCCAACCTCTCATGGCTACTGACCCCAGTGAGGAATCCCAGGTCAAGGGCAGAGGAACATTACAATGAGGCACATGGGCGAACAAGGAGGATTATTGAGAGAACCTTCGGCATCCTGAAGGCCAGGTTCTGGTGCCTCCATCTGACAGGAGGATCCCTGTACTACTCACCCAAGAAGGTGTGCCAGATCATTGTTGCATGTTGCATGTTGCACAACCTGGCCTTGAGACGCCAGGTGCCTTTTCTGCAGGAGGATGAGCCTGTAGATGGTCTTGTGCCAGCGGTGGAGCCTGTGGACAGTGAGGAAGAGGAGGCAGAGGAAGAAGATGTGGACAACAGAAGTAATATCATACAGCAGTACTTCCAGTGACACACAGATAAGACACTGTAACTTCACTGTTCTTTTCAGTTTTCCATTGGACATTGTACATGGCAGCATGAATTCTCTATGTCTATGGCCACTTACTGTACCCTTTGGTATCTCTATTTTCAGATCTCTGTACCCCACTCTGGCTCCTGGTATGTTTAGTGCTGCCCACTGCAGGTCATACCAATTTATAAATTAGTGTACATAAGATTTGCAATGTTTTCAGATTGTTGTACTAATACATTTTTCAATCAATTGACAGACTCCAGAATTGTATTTGTTCCAAGGGTGTTTATTTAAGTGCTAGTAAGTAGAGGGGTGTGTACAATGGGCTGAGGTGATGGTGGAGGAAAGTCCAGGGTAGAGTCCATTCTCTTGGTATCACAGGTGCATTGTCCAATGGGGCATAGGAAGGGGAGCAATGGGAGTTCAAGGTGGACAGGGTGACAGAGTGGGACAGAGGGTGACAATCTGGAGTGTTTTATTTCCTAGCAGGGGTCTTGGCAATGTTCTCTGGCTTCTGCCTGGATTGCATGGACCGTTTGCGGGGTGGTTCTCCTTCTGCAGGGGGTGGGGTGCTGGTGGCCTGTTGTTCCAGTGGTGGGGCCTCCTGTCCACTAGCACCGGTGGAGGTGGAGGGCTGTTCATCGGTGTGGCTAGTGTCAGGGGCCCGTTGTTGTGCCACTGCCTCTATCATGGTGTTGGCCATGTCAGCCAGCACCCCTGCAATGGTGAACAGGATGGTGTGGATGTCTTTGAGGTCATCCCTGATTCCCAGGTACTATCCCTCCTGCTGCCGCTGGGTCTCCTGCAACTTGGCCAGCATCTGCCCGATGAAATCCTGGGAATGGTGGTATGCTCCCAGGATGTTGCTGAGTGCCTCGTGGAAAGTGAGTTCGCTGGGCCTGTCCTCCCCCTGTCGCACAGCAATCCTCCCAGCTTCCCTGTTGTCCTGTGCCTCTGTCCCCTGCACCATGTGCCCACTGCCACTGATCCCAGGTCCCTGATTTTCTTGGGTTTGTGGGGTAGCCCGGGGTCCCTGTAGTGGTGGACACACTGCTGATTGATGTGTCCTGGGGACAGAGGTATGGGCCCGCTGGGTGGGTGCTGTGCAGGTGTTTCCTGAGGGGGAGGCTCTGTGGTTGTATGGGACTGAGGCAGGGGAACCGACTGTCCAGAGGTCCCTGATGGGCCAGGATGGTCATCGTGATTCAGGCGTGCAGAGCTGCTGTCATCACTGTGGGCCTCTGCTGTGGGGGACTGGATGTTGGTGGCACCTCCTCTCTGGTGACGTTGAGTGGGGGTCCTGTGGGGATGAAAAGGCAGTGTTATTGTATCTGCATGTGCCATCTTGTGCATGGGTGTGTTTCCCTGTATGGTTGTGATAGCCCTGTCAGCTTTGCCTTGTGTGCGTGGTGATTTTGTGGGCTAGGTGATTCTCTCTAATGGCCATGCTTTAGTGATTGGTGTCCATACAGGTCTGTGATGGGTGTCCATGCATAGGTGTTGCATGCAGAGCTTGGTATTGGGATGGGTGGGTTGTGATAGTGGGGTGTTTGTGAGTTGTTGGACTGATGGGGGTGAGGGTAGGTGTAGGAGTTTGTGATGGCATGCAGGTAGGGTGGGGGATAAAGTAGTAAAGATTTGACTACCAGAGTTCAGTCTTCCTGCTTCTCCTGCGAGGCCCTCAGGATGCATGATCGCCAAGACTTGCTCCTCCCATGTTGTAAGTTGTGGGGGAGGAGGTGGGGGTCCACCACCAGTCCTCTGTACAGCTACCTGGTGCCTTGCAACCACGGAACGCATCTTCCCCCGTAGGTTGTTCCACCTCTTCCTGATGTCATCCCTTGTTCTTGGGTGCTGTCCCACGGCGTTGACCCTGTCCACAATTCTTCGCCATAGCTCCATCCTCCTTGCAATGGATGTCTGCTGCACCTGTGATCTGAATAGTTGTGGTTCTACCCAGATTATTTCCTCCACGATTACCCTTAGCTCATCCTCTGAAAACCTGGGGTGTCTTTGGGGTGCCCTAGATGTGGTGTGAGTGGTATGTGTGAGGATGTGTGGGGTAATGTGTTGTGGTATGTGCTGTGAGGTGCGTGGATGGTGTATGGGTGATGGTGTTCTGTGGCTCAGATTGAGTGGATGCTCCTGGCTTGTCTCTCTCTCTGTTCACAATCTTTTTTTTCATTGAAAGGGTTTTGGGTAATGTGGGTGTGTGTTTTATAGTGGTCTGAGTGTGTGGGTGTGGTGGGTGTATGTGTGTTAGGTGTGTGTATTTTGAATTGTCCAATGTTGTGTAGTTTTCTAAGTGTGTGTGTATTTTGAACGTAGCGGTGTGTACCGCCAATGGTTTACTGCGGTTGAAAGACCGTTGCGGTGATTTGTGTGTCCTGATACTGTCGGCGTATTTCTGTTGGCGTAATGGTGTGGGTTTTGGTACTGCCTGTTTATCACTGAACTTTGGTCTGGCGGACTTTGTGGGTGTCTGTATAGTGGCGGATTTCTCTGTGTGGGTCATAATACCCGTAGCGGTATACCGCCGCGGTCACGGTATGTGGGCGGCCGTCAGCACAGTGGTAGGCGGCATTTACCGCCAAGGTTGTAATGAGGACCATAATATACTTGCAGATGAAAATACAATAAATAGTACAAGTCTGGATCATCCCTAATTCACCTGGATACAAAAATAAATTCTTACAATTTTATTGCAAATAAACCAACTTAATGAAACATTTGAAAACACTATCCTTGCCACTGGAATTTTTACAGCAGCCGTCCAACATATTTCAATCATCCTTGGTCTGCCTTTAGGTGTGGTGAATCCTAGTTTGTTTTAACGGGATAACAGGAGTTAGCTTAGCTGTAGGCTTGTAAACTTGTGCCCCCGTCACCTAGTGACTTTTAACCTACTTAGCTTGCTCTGTCTTAGTCCATTTAATTATTTATTTCCTTTAAAATGGCGGCCTTGTTAGGCCACTTGTTATGAGTTTTATTATCAGTGTCACTGCGCCAAAGCGTCAAGATCAAGCACAAAAGACAAACAAACAGTAGGTGTTCACACTTAGGGATTTTCCCTCTCTATACTTTCGAGGGATTGTTGATATTAATTGCCGTCCCAAGCATGCCTGCTATCTATTGTTTTGAAATACACCTACGTCAGGGGACCTTGTAGATCTGTATAAATACATCACACTTCAGACAGATAATCAGAGGGATTCCGCCAGAGGGCATCGCCACCATCGCTGATACCGATGCTGCAGTCGTCTTGACGCTGACCCAGTCTTCGTGTCCCTACGGAGTCTGAGATAGAGACCTCATTCCAAGGTAACGAGGGTTGGGGGCTCCTCTCATGGACATGGCTTTTGCAGATTAGGTTTAGCAAACCCAGCTCTCCTTTAGGTAGGAGGTTAGGCCTATTCTCATTAGGGTATTAGGGCATATTCCATCTCCTACATATATATATATTTCTTTCATATATTGCAAAAATGGTGGGGGTCTTTATAACCATGACTCTCTTCTTTACAATACTGTTGCTTGGTATATTCATTATCCTAATCATTGCAGTTCATGCAACTTATCGCAAATGGCAGTTATGTTAAATAAAAACTATTATAACTTCACTGCATCTGTGTTATTGCCTTTGTTTGTATGAGACATAATACATCTGTGAGAAAAGGGTAATTTCCGTTTAACCACGACAACCCTGAGATATCTTACTTTGAGTCCATGCTTAAGCGACTGCTACAAATCACCTTTTACTATTGTGTTTCTGGTGAGGTACTGCTAGTAAGCCAGTAAGGTTTGGACAACAGTTACAACTAGTTGTAGGAAGAGACTTAGGGGGTCATTCCAACCCTGGCGGTCGGTGATAAAGCGGCGGCCAACCCGCCAACAGGCAGGCGGTAAAAAAAAAGGAATTCTGACCCTGGCGGGAACCGCCAACACAGCCCGCCACTTTAACACTCCGACCGCCACGGCGGGACAGACAAACAGCGCAGCGGTCACCGCCAACAGGCAGGCGGCAGACAATGTACCGCCCACCCTATCACAACTCACCAATCCGCCACCTTTTCCGGGGCGGGAGCCCCGCCGATAAAAACACGGCGGAAACAGCCTACGAACGGGAAAACGCTCACATATACACACTCCACGAGGAACCTGGACAGCATGGAACCCGAATTAAACATCCTACCAGCTATTGTCTACCTGCTCATCTACCACGAGTACGAACGCCGGCGCAGACGACAACGGTGAGTACTGCACCTACGACACAGGGGAGGGAGGAGGAGGAAAGATTACGTGCACACACATACGCCATACACCCCCCCCCCCCAACTATCTACACACCAATGCAGAGCAACAACTCAGAGGTTCATTGAAGTGATGGAAAGTCATCTATTTTAAATATTTAAAAAAACAAATGAACAGTGCTAAATCTAAATACATAGGCAAGAAGTCCAGCTCATTTCGTTAAAGTTCCACAGTCTGTGGGCCAATGTCCACAAACACATGGGCAAAGCCCACACAGGAGACCAGATACCGTTGGAGAGAACACTGCTGGGGCATCAGATGATAAAACTACAGGCACCTCAGGGGGAAGGGAAGGGGGGCACCTCAGCCACAGGAGTCCACGACGCCAGATCCACGAGGGGCCTTCATGGCCACTGTGCCATCCTGGGGAGTGCAAAGCCACAGTCTCACAAGTCTCTACAGTGGGTGGCTTGCCCACTGTGCCATCCTGGGGAGTGCAAAGCCACAGTCTCACAAGTCTCTACAGTGGGTGGATTGCCCACTCTGCCATCCTGGGGAGTGCAAAGCCACAGTCTCACAAGTCTCTACAGTGGGTGGCTTGCCCACTGTGCCATCCTGTGGAGTGCAAAGCCACAGTCTCACAAGTCTCTACAGTGGGTGGATTGCCCACTGTGCCATCCTGGGGAGTGCAAAGCCACAGTCTCACAAGTCTCTACAGTGGGTGGCTTGCCCACTGTGCCATCCTGGGGAGTTCAAAGCCACAGGCCATCAGATGGATAACCGACTCCACTGGTATTGGTGGAGGCAGGGTGCTCAGAGTGCAGCGTGAACACCAGCTCGACACAGAACCGGCACTGTCAATGGGCCTGCGGCGCTTGAGACGGCGGGGCCCAGCGGAGCGGTGCTTGACAGGAAGGGCCCAGCCGAGCGGTGCTTGAGACGGCGGGGCCCAGCGGAGCGGTGCTTGAGATGAAGGGCCCAGCGGAGCGGTGCTTGACAGGAAGGGCCCAGCGGAGCGGTGCTTGACAGGAAGGGCCCAGCGGAGCGGTGCTTGAGACGGCGGGGCCCAGCAGAGCGGTGCTTGACAGGAAGAGCACAGCGGAGCGGTGCTTGAGTTGAAGGGCCCAGCCGAGCGGTGCTTGAGATGAAGGGCCCAGCGGAGCGGTGCTTGACAGGAAGGGCCCAGCGGAGCGGTGCTAGAGTTGAAGGGCCCAGTGGAGCGGTGCTTGAGATGAAGGGCCCAGCGGAGCGGTGCTTGACAGGAAGGGCCCAGCGGAGCGGTGCTTGACAGGAAGGGCCCAGCGGAGCGGTGCTTGAGACGGCGGGGCCCTCTTCAGCGGTGCCTGTCTTGGCAGGGCCCACTTCAGCGGTGCTCTTCACGGCGGGGCCCTCTTCAGCGGTGCTCTTCACGGCGGGGCCCTCTTCAGCGGTGCCTGTCTTGGCGGGGCCCTGTTCAGCGGTGCCTGTCTTGGCGGGGCCCTCTTCAGCGGTGCCTGTCTTGGCGGGGCCCACTTCAGCAGTGCCTGTCTTGGCGGGGCCCACTTCAGCAGTGCTCTTCACGGCGGGGCCCTCTTCAGCGGTGCCTGTCTTGGCGGGGCCCTCTTCAGCGGTGCTCTTCACGGCGGGGCCCTCTTCAGCGGTGCTCTTCACGGCGGGGTCCTCTTCAGCGGTGCCTGTCTTGGCGGGGCCCTGTTCAGCGGTGCCTGTCTTGGCGGGGCCCTCTTCAGCGGTGCCTGTCTTGGCGGGGCCCACTTCAGCGGTGCCTGTCTTGGCGGTGCCCACTTCAGCGGTGCTCTTCACGGCGGGGCCCTCTTCAGCGGTGCCTGTCTTGGCGGGGCCCCCTTCAGCGGTGCTCTTCACGGCGGGGCCCTCTTCAGCGATGCCTGTCTTGGCGGGGCCCTCTTCAGCGGTGCTCTTCACGGCGGGGCCCTCTTCAGCGGTGCTCTTCACGGCGGGGCCCTCTTCAGCGGTGCCTGTCTTGGCGGGGCCCTCTTCAGCGGTGCTCTTCACGGCGGAGCCCTCTTCAGCGGTGCTCTTCACGGCGGGGCCCTCTTCAGCGGTGCCTGTCTTGGCGGGGCCCTCTTCAGCGGTGCTTGTCCTGTCTTTCAAGGGAGCCAGACCTGGCCAGGACTCCCTGCCTAGTCGCCCTCCGACTGACTTTCCCGCTGGGCCGGCGGGCGACCGCCAGAAGGCCGCCCGCCGGCCCAGCGGGAAAGCCCCTTCAACAATGAAGCCGGCTCCGAATGGAGCCGGCGGAGTTGAAGGGGTGCGACGGGTGCAGTGGCACCCGTCGCGATTTTCAGTGTCTGCACAGCAGACACTGTGCAGACACTGAAAATCTTTATGGGGCCCTGTTAGGGGGCCCCACGACACCCGTTCCCGCCATCCTGTTCCTGGTGGGATTTACCGGCAGGACCAGAATGGCGGGAAGGGGGTCGGAATCCCCATGGCGGTGGTGCAAGCAGCGCCGCCATGGCGGATTCCTTGGGCCAGGGGTAAACCGGCGGGAAACCGCCGGTTGCCCTTTTCTGACCGCAGCTTTACCGCCGCGGTCAGAATGGCCCAGGAAGCACCGCCAGCCTGTTGGCGGTGCTTCTGCGGTCCCCGGCCCTGGCGGTCATGGACCGCCAGGGTCAGAATGACCCCCTTAGTCACCTACAAACAAAAGTACTGTCATCCTGAGACCAGCAGTCTTGCTCAGAGCAAGAGTCCAAACTACGACATGGTGCCACCAACGATGGTGTTTAGGCACTAATTTACGGATACCCTGACTATCACTGTCTCACAGACAACAGGTACCCTAAGTACCATTATACGGAGACGTCCGTGGTCTTTGGGAGAATCCTCCTCGGCTGAACAGGTAACACCTAATTAAGCTGTAGGTTGTTCGAGCTCGAACTCATTAAAAGGAAAAACTTCACCTATTTTTTGGTGTTCCGTTTCTCTGAAAAAACTATGGCTAATACCATAGACATTCCTGCAAATGCTAGACATGCACTTACACAACATTTATTAGCGCATGGCCTTACAGAAGAGGGCGGGGATGTTACTATGATTATAGAAGCGACTGAAGCATACCAAACAGAGACTTTTCACAGCTGGGTCACCTTTCCTGAGGCTGACCAAAGAACACACACATTTCACACAAATGACATTGCGAACATACCTGTACGGTACGAAGCATACCAGTATCATGAAATATCGCTCACATATCAAGAGCATCAGAACTGGTTTGAAGGCGCCCAACCACATGTACTACGAAGAGTGAGGCTAGGTCCTTTAAGTAATGAGGGACCTACATGGCCTATGTTTGCCACATATACACCTCACCCAGGCATACAGAATATGCCGATCGCAGATTTACGAGTACTATATAATGAATTAGTGGCATTATATAGACGATTGGTTCAGTTCATAATGCGAACATTGAACACAACACCAGCGCGTCCAGCACCGCCAGTAGCTGGTGGTTATCAATTGGCTACTGGGATTAATCCACAAACAGTGCATACTATTATGGGTAAAGTGCCCACGGAATGGGAAAAAATACTGTTCTGGATTGCCCAGAAAACAAATCAGCTGGAAGCTGTGTTCCCCCATACGGGGCCACAGGAAAAACATAGACTGCTCAAAATGTGCTTGCCGTTTGGGATGGTTCCCTCGGTGGATGAATGTGCCACATGGGGTACAGTCTTCGCTGCCGTTTATACTACCACACATGGTACCCCTACACTTGCCAATTTACCGGAAGTGTTAAAACAAATTAAAAATGAGCATGGGGCTGCACCGGCCCTGGATCTAGGGATGAAATTGATGCGTAACTTTGACGCCGTCTCCTCGATAATACTAAGTAATATTAAAGGGGAAGCAGTGGCACTGGCAATACGCCAGAGTCTCTGGGAAACTCCAAATTTGGAACAAGAGAGACAGCTGCCGAAAATAATTTCCGATACCTATACTAGTATAGGACGGGATAGTTTGGGAGCCAAACCTAAAAAAATTGGAATTACCGAGTACCACCCATAAGGAAGGTACAAAGCAGGCACAAGAGGGCTCTAAAAAGCGCTGGGACAAACAAAAAGGTTTCAAAGACAGGAGAAATAAATGAGCTGATTCTCCACATCCGGAGTACTCCGAAAGGAGGTATAATCTCAGAAATAGGGATACCATTAGAACTTCAGACAGATATACTGATTCACGTCCTTCTCGTTCCATTCAGGATGCACCGGATAAACGTAGCGAGAGAGGGGGCCGTCAAGATCGACGTCCGGAATATGAGAAAAAAAAGACTCGCCACAGTCTACCATTAAAAAAGAAGAAAAGACTCCTCAGCAAAAGCCACAATTTAAAAAGAAGAAAGTGGCAGCACTGACAGTTAAAAATGCCAGTAGTATTGAGAACACTGTTGAGGAACAAGAAGTGGGCCCTGACTCTGTTGGACAGCGCGGCAGAGGTCACGATATGTCGCCAGAGTCTGAAAGATCATCTGGATGCGACAGCAACTAGCGATTACATCGCGGTTGAGACAGCGGATGGCCGCGTTCTCCCACCCGATCAGGTTTATGATTTAACAATTCAGATAGAGGGAGACGTGAAACGCATTATTAGTGTGATATTTTGGGATTAACTTACTAGTGATATCCTATTGGCTGAGAGAGACTGGCCCCCTGAACACGTCCGCAAGCTCCCGCAAGGGGAAGATGTCATTTTGCCTTCTTTCTCCGATCTTGTTCCAGAGGCAGACAAAAAAGCCTATGCTGCTGAATGGGCTTTAGCGCAGGCACCTGCACTATACCGTAATCATGTGGGGTGGGACAAGGACTCTCCTTGTCATGTTATTCCCGTTAGGTCTACACCCCACCCGCAGCCACAATACCCTGTTAAGCATGAAGCAAAAGCTCCGGTGACGGAGATACTGTCACAACTTGAGTACCAGGGAGTGATTGAGCCCTGTACATCGGCGATGAATAATCCATTATTTCCCGTTGCAAAACCAGATCATTCGTATAGAATAGTGGTTGATTATAGACACTTAAATAGTCATACACGCACATATGCTATACAAAATTCACACCGCACAGCACTGATAAACAATATAGTGCATAAAAAATATAAAACTACATTGGATATATCTAATGGGTTTTTCTGCCAGAATTTAGCACATGAAAGTAGGGACCTAAGTCCATTTTCATTTGGCTCTCAGAAACGCTTTTGTTGTTTACCCTAAGGCTATAAAAATAGCCCAGGACTGTTTTCAGCCCGTGTAACATCAATTTTGCACGAGCTTGATTCCGATGCATTGTCCTATGTGGATGATATCTATCTCACTGACGACGCCCTCGACATTCATCTTGCGAGGGTCGATCGGATCATTTTGGGATTTGCAGACCTTGGTTATAAATTTAATTTAAAGAAAAGCAAGATAGCCTTTCTTAGTGTATTGTTCCTGGGATATGAGCTATCAAACGAGGGGAAGAGCTTGGCCCGCACTTCCTAGAAAAGTGTGCTCAGCTACAGCCTCCGAACACACTTAAGAAATTACAGTCATTACTGGGTTTCTTTAATTTCGGCAGAACATACATTCCAGATTATGCAGAACGCATCAAACCACTTTATGACTTAATTCAGCCCAACTTTTCTGGCAGACGATGGACAATTCAACACACACACATCCTTAGGGACATACAACGGGACATGCTAGAAGCTAGACACTTATACACACGTGACAATAAAACAAATTTGGTCATCAGAATAATTGCTGGTGCCCTTGGGTTTACCTATGTCACCTTTAATGAGGGTGACACGGTGCCGATAGCATACAAATCACACTTGTACTCCAATGCTGAGAAACGTTTTGCACCTACAGAAAAGATTCTGACAGCAGTTCAAATAGCCGTCATAAAAGAGAGGCCACTTGCCCAGGGGAAACGCATTATTGTTGTCTCCCCGGTGCCGGCCTTAGAGGCTGTCACTAAAGCGAGCGTTCCAAATGCTAAGGCATTACATCCACGCTGGATTCAATGGGCAACGTCTCTGACCGCCACTGATGTTGATTATGTGTTTGACCCAAGACTTCAGACACAAGAGTTTCTCCAATATGAACAGGAGTACCCCGCTCCTCTACATATCTTGCCAATAGACAGTTATAATACCATCATTTATACTGATGGGTCGGCACAACCGGCTGTAGGTACTAAACATCAATACTCGGTGGCTTGCGCAGCCGTGTGTGGGATAATGGAAGACAGAGTTTTCCATCCTCACAATACCTACACGCAGACCTTAGGGGACTGCACAGCCCAGTTGGCCGAGCTTAAGGCTCTTCTTCTAGCACTCGAACTTACTGAGCCAGGAACCCGGACTTTGATCGTCTGTGATTCATATTACTGCGTCCAGTCATACAATGATTATCTCAATCATTGGAAACTGAACGGGTTTAGAGATTCTAAAGGGAACACCATTAAACACAAAATGTTGTGGGGAAGGGTGGCTGATCTTAAGGATAAGCTACCATGTGTCCATGAAGTTCATACATTAGGACACCAACGTGTGGGAATACACGTTGCCGGCAATACATTGGCTGATGAAGCAGCCAAAGCATCACTAGCTACGGCTTCTGTGGCTGCAGTGACTCGTTCTCAGACGAGGTTGGATAATGAAATACTGATTGCCGTTAAAGCTTCGGCTGCAGGCAAGACCCTTCCGAAAGGATACCCTACGAACTATACTTACCATATCAGTGCACAGAATGTTGCTTATGCTACGATTCCTGGGGTAGGTGATCGACTAATCCCAAATGAAGACCAGAGATTAGAGCTGATTACAGCCGCACACAAGGGTGTCGTTTCTGCACATGCTGGTATACAGGCCACTATAACAATTCTACAACAACGATACTGGTGGCCTGGTCTACGCAGACGGACTAAACAGTATGTCCTTTGCTGTGACATTTGTCAGCAGATTAAGGGCTCAAATATCAAACGCCCTCCGCAGACATCCCTCTTAGTGTCAGACAAGCCACTCCAATGTGTGTACCTGGACCATTGTGGTCCCTTACAGCCTGATGGTGCATACAAATACATTTTAGTGGCTGTGGATTCCTGTTCTAGATTCCTGTGGATATGGCCACAGCGGTCGGCTGACGCCCGGACTGTTATAAAAGATTTGCTGATCTTTATCGGTACATATGCGGTTGCAGCATTCCATTCGGACCAGGGCCCTGCATTTGCCTCTAAAGCTTTCAGGGACACCATGAGAACGATGGGTGTTGAACTCCATTACTCCTCACCATACCATCCTGAGGGAAATTCGGTCGTGGAGAGGCGGAATCGTGATCTAAAGCAGCCCTTAACAGCTCGAGTATTAGGTTCATGCCACAGTTGGTTACATCACCTATATGGGGTCTAGAGAGCACTGAATAATCTGCCAAGACGGTCCTTGGGGGGAAAGTCTCCATATGAGGTTCTCTTTGGGATACCTATGTATGTCCCTGATCTTGATGCCCCTGGTATGGTGACAGCAGAAACACCATTTGACATAAAAGAACGTCTCACTGTTTTACAGGAGCTTCAACAATTTCGTGATGATAAATCATCTGCAAGTGCTGCCACTTTAGGAATAAGGGAATTGGCGAAAACTTCAACTGGCTGGATTCCTAACGTTGGGGATCTGGTTCGTGAGAAGATCGCTGTGAAAAAAGAGTTTGGTCCATCATACAGAGCACCTGTACCGGTCTTGGGAATAAAAGGAACCAGGACTGTCATCCTTCCACCATTGTCTGGTTCTAAATCGAACAGATTAATCTCCATTGATGACATCAAATTACACCATGTGGCCGATTCTTCACAGTAGACCAGGAGGTCTCTTGGGTAGTTCCCGATCCCCTCTCACTACCCAACAGGACATCCATCTACATAGTAGGATGAACTTCAGTACTACTGACTATGCAACTATGTCAACTGCTGTTCCAGACACTTCCTCGACCATGGGGAGGGCAGAAAATGAGCTTTTGTTGGTTCCAGTAACAACTTCGGGGACCACCCCGCTTCAGGATTTGGCTGTATTTTACATGAACACTTCCACGACTAATGACGTTGTCTATCAAGAACCTCCACGAACGGTGGATCAGAATTCAGCGGGTCCTGTGTTTGCAGAGACTTCCTCTGGCTATGTCATTGACATTGATGACTTTTCTTCGAATTCATCCTCAACGGTGACTGAAAAACTTTCGATAAGTAGTAAGCTGTATTGATGGCTTCAGAAGAACTATTTGATTTACCCATGGAACTATCTATGGTTCTGTCTGACATTTATTGCATTATTTTTATGGATTGGTTTTGTGACTGTTTTCTTTTTACTGATTAATGGTCACTATATTGCTGATCGCTCCTCTGTGGAGCCTGTTGATGAAATTTTGACACCACATCATTCTTCCCATAAAGTCCGACTTGTCCCCTGTAAATATCACAGCTATACCAATTACCGATGGGATTGTGTGGGACAAAGTTCCATTCGATATATATGGGCCTACAGAGATTATTCAAATACCGTATGTGTTCAAAATTTCAATGTCTGATGTTATTACACCTAGGCCCGTATTTATACTCCGTTTGCGCCGAATTAGCGTCATTTTTTTCGACGCAAATTCGGCGCAAAACTAATGCCATATTTATACTTTGGCGTTAGACGCGTCTAGCGCCAAAGTATGGGCAAATAGCGTCATTTTTTGGCGTGAACGCCTTCCTTGCGTTAATGAGATGCAAGGAAGGCGTTCCCGTCTAAAAAAATGACGGCGACGCAAATGCGTCGTATTTATACTCCCGGGCAAAAATCACGCCCGGGAGGTGGCGGGTCAAAAAAACCCGCATTTGCGCCACTATTTAACGCCTGGGTCAGGGTAGGCGTTAAGGGGCCTGTGGGCTCAAAATGAGCCCACAGGTGCCCTCCCCTGCCCCCAGGGACCCCCCCTGCCACCCCTGCCCACCCCAGGAGGACACCCAAGGATGGAGGGACCCACCCCAGGGACATTCAGGTAAGTTCAGGTAAGTATAATTTTTAATATTTTTAAAAAAAATTTGGTGGCATAGGGGTGCCTTATTTGTGCCCCCCTACATGCCACTATGCCCAATGACCATGCCCAGGGGACATAAGTCCCCTGGACATGGCCATTGGGCAAGGGGGCATGACTCCTGTCTTTACTAAGACAGGAGTCATTTAAATGGCGTCTGGGCGTCGAAAATAATGGCACAAATCGGGTTGAGGCGATTTTTTTGCCTCAACCTGACTTGCCCCATTTTAAGACGCCCTAACGCCATTTTCCCCCTATGCCGGCGCTGCCTGGTCTACGTGTTTTTTTTCCACGCACACCAGGCAGCGCCGGTCTGCTAGCGCCGGCTAACGCCATTCCATAAATACGGCGCCCGCATGGCTCTTCAGAATGGCGTTAGACGGCGCTAAATTTTTTGACGCTAAACTGCGTTAGCGCAGTTTAGCGTCAAAAAGTATAAATATGGGCACTAATGTTGTCTCTGATGATTGGGATGTCCAAAAGGTTGATTCAATGCTGACTGAAATGAAGGACTATTCCACTTTTGGAAGTGATGATGTATATGATTTTACAATGAATTATGGGGAAATGTTCTGCTATAACAATTGGGGACATCACTACCTACACCGTGCAACTAGATATAGGCCTCTCTTGAACTACACACAATGGGAACACTGTTCAACACCACAGGTGGGGAGTCCAAAGTATTACAGCGATAAATTTACATACTTTTCTGGGCATGATACAAAGAAAGCAGAGTCGTATTATTTTAAAATACCTCCGGCACAAATTAGAAATTTTTTGCTAACAGATACGAAATTGATTTATTCAGATCACTTTGTTTCCCGGCTCTCGCTTGAGGGTTACGAATATTGGAAAAACACTATTGATTTGAAAAGTGTATGGGGGACACAAGATTGGCAGATACAGGGTAGGGAGGCTTTGTTTCGAGCTTGCCTGATTCCGGTGCAGATGATTTTCTTAAATGACACTATTGAGCAGACATCATGTCTGGGGTTAGCAAAAATCAAAGATCTAAACATGCCTAGTATCCCTACTCTGACAAAATTTAGAGATTGGCAACACTTTCTTAATGTCTCAGAAGACAGGCTAGATGCAATGATTAAGGCTGGTGCCTATAATTCTTCACTTTCCCGTCCCGGCGGGTGGTTGGTTTGGCCCTCCGCCACTGATGAGTGTCAAAAGCGTTTCTTGAACTCTTCGAGGTTTTTTCCATTCACAGGCCTGACCCTCGCTTTCTATCAGGTCAACATACAGGTGTAATTACAACATACAGTGTAGGTAAGCTGTGCCAGCAATGGGTGCAGACAAACACGTTAACAGCAGTTAAGCAACACCTGAACACTCTTTCTGACAGTATAGACTTACAGGATTTCCTGTTAGGTCCTATGAAACAACGCTCAAAACGTTTTTTAAATGTTATGTATAATGAAATTTGGAAACTTTCCCAGATTGAGGCTGCTGCTCGTTTAAGGCAACTAGATAAGGAGAATTTGGAAAATACATTGGCTGTTGTCGACAATGGCATGAATACGCTGTCCAACAGGATTTATTCCCTATCGAATGTAGTGTCGTCTGCCATTGATATCACTCAGACTGACTTATCCCAGTTATATCATGGGCAAACACAGCTACGTTCCATCATGCAGCTGGGTTGGACATTACAAACACTGAAAAGTGGCCACATTCCATGGAAGTACATTAATGGGAGTGAACTATTCACTGCTTTTAATTTTTCCAGGGAACAAAAGACAATGGCTAAAAGGGAGGCTCGTTTCACCCTGCATCAAGTAGAAAAATTAGATAAGTTGCCCTTCACTGTAGCAGAGAGTCCTTCAACTATCTGGCTCTTGCACGACATTATTAATTTACCGATTTCAACCTTTCGTTTCTCGAGCGGCCTGAAACATCTTGCGGTGGGACGATATGAGCAGCTAGGAGATAGCTTTATTAAGGAAGTGTGGGAGTTGCCCTTTAACTATAGATGTTTGAATGGTGAACAGGAGGTCTTTCTTTGTGGAAGTGAATGTGAGACTGCTGTTCGTCATTCTATGATATGCAAACAGGTGTCTCTTCACGGTCTTTCCAATGCGGGGGTTGTGAATTTGTACCTGTTTTCTGAAGGGTACTCCCGTCCCCTTGATTCGTCCAGTGTTTCATGTACTTTCCAATGGAAGTTATGTTCTACTGAACGATGACAACTGTTGCGGCTTGCGACCTGGAATTGCCTACGCAATCTCAGTCACGAAGGTCGTTACGTGTTGTGGACATGTTTTGTTTCCCCCCACACGAGAGATAAAAGTATCTGAAATGTGGCCCCACATTGATACTATTAATGTGAACTATGACAAGTTGAGTAGACTAAAGGCGCTATTGTTTCAGAAACAGGTCGCCTTGACATCTGCAAAAGAGACGTATGAGCTCCGGATTGCGAGATCATCAGCTGAGATACAATCCCTTTTAAATACCGATTTCCCCAAACACTTTGGAGAGCTGGTATCCAGAATATTCAATGCTTCAAGCACAACTGGGATTGTTCATTTCTTTAAGGCTGTCGGGTCTGGTTTCGTATCCATCTTCCAGACTGTCTTCGGAGTCATCCCATCAGCCATCCATTCTCTCTTTTCCAGTGTGTTTGGTGGCTTTCCAATTATATTGGCTTTAACTGGTGGAGTACTACTGCTATTTCTTCTGATTTGCGGTGGTTGTTTCTTTCCAGCGACACAGAGCAATGGAGCCACTCCCGCCGACCCCACTGTGCCGTGAACGCATGGTTCGGATCTTCGGTACACCTTTGCTGGTGGAACTAGAGTTTGAATGGTCGTTGTCATTCTGGCCTCTACTCTGCTGTGTACAACCGGTCTTCCGCTGCATATGGTGTCTCTTTGAACATCTGCGTATGGTCTGTCTTGCTGTTGCACCGACATCTCCTGTGGACCGCGAACTGCTGATGTCCCCGATGAGGATTTATTCACGGTCATGCCCCTTGAGACTGAGGTTGCTCCGCGAGGCCACCTATGAGCCTTCCATTATACGATCTAACATGGATGAGGACACTGCAGCGAGTATCGATGCACCGGTAAATGTGGCTCACTTCTGCTCTGTGGATCCGTTTGTCTGTCCAACAATGGATTTCACTTCAGATGATGTTGAATCATTTCTGAGATAATTGACTGATGACTTCGATGACATTCTTCAAGATCCTGAGTATAACACATAATTTGACGAATTTGCCTACCATTTCCCGATTCCAAAATATGCAATTATACTAAACGTTTGCTGTACTTGTCATGGTTGATATTAACGTCTCTGTATATATATTTAGATTTTTAACACACAGCCGTTGTTTTTATTATCAGCATCATTTATTAGCTTGTTTTTTGTTTTTTTTTAGTTCAGAGATAGCTTTTTTAGCGTTTGGGTTCCTGTACCTTCATCATACCTGTTATGGCAATGGGGAGGGTGTAGTGAATCCTAGTTTGTTTTAACGGGATAACAGGAGTTAGCTTAGCTGTAGGCTTGTAAACTCGTGCCCCGTCACCTAGTGACTTTTAACCTACTTAGCTTGCTCTGTCTTAGTCCATTTAATTATTTATTTCCTTTAAAATGGCGGCCTTGTTAGGCCACTTGTTATGAGTTTTATTATCAGTGTCACTGCGCCGAAGCGTCAAGATCAAGCACAAAAGACAAACAAACAGTAGGTGTTCACACTTAGGGATTTTCCCTCTCTATACTTTCGAGGGATTGTTGATATTAATTGCCGTCCCAAGCATGCCTGCTATCTATTGTTTTGAAATAAACCTACGTCAGGGGACCTTGTAGATCTGTATAAATACATCACACTTCAGACAGATAATCAGAGGGATTCCGCCAGAGGGCATCGCCACCATCGCTGATACCGATGCTGCAGTCGTCTTGACGCTGACCCAGTCTTCGTGTCCCTACGGAGTCTGAGATCGAGACCTCATTCCAAGGTAACGAGGGTTGGGGGCTCCTCTCATGGACATGGCTTTGGCAGATTAGGTTTAGCAAACCCAGCTCTCCTTTAGGTAGGAGGTTAGGCCTATTCTCATTAGGGTATTAGGGCATATTCCATCTCCTACATATATATATATTTCTTTCATATATTGCAAAAATGGTGGGGGTCTTTATAACCATGACTCTCTTCTTCACAATACTGTTGCTTGGTATATTCATTATCCTAATCATTGCAGTTCATGCAACTTATCGCAAATGGCAGTTATTTTAAATAAAAACTATTATAACTTCACTGCATCTGTGTTATTGCCTTTGTTTGTATGAGACATAATACATCTGTGAGAAAAGGGTAATTTCCGTTTAACCACGACAACCCTGAGATATCTTACTTTGAGTCCATGCTTAAGCGACTGCTACAAATCACCTTTTACTATTGTGTTTCTGGTGAGGTACTGCTAGTAAGCCAGTAAGGTTTGGACAACAGTTACAACTAGTTGTAGGAAGAGACTTAGGGGGTCATTCCAACCCTGGCGGTCGGTGATAAAGCGGCGGCCAACACGCCAACAGGCAGGCGGTAAAAAAAAAGGAATTCTGACCCTGGCGGGAACCGCCAACACAGCCCGCCACTTTAACACTCCGACCGCCACGGCGGGACAGACAAACAGCGCGGCGGTCACCGCCAACAGGCAGGCGGCAGACAATGTACCACCCACCCTATCACAACTCACCAATCCGCCACCTTTTCCGGGGCGGGAGCCCCGCCGATAAAAACACGGCGGAAACAGCCTACGAACGGGAAAACGCTCACATATACACACTCCACGAGGAACCTGGACAGCATGGAACCCGAATTAAACATCCTACCAGCTATTGTCTACCTGCTCATCTACCACGAGTACGAACGCCGGCGCAGACGACAACGGTGAGTACTGCACCTACGACACAGGGGAGGGAGGAGGAGGAAAGATTACGTGCACACACATACGCCATACACCCCCCCCCCAACTATCTACACACCAATGCAGAGCAACAACTCAGAGGTTCATTGAAGTGATGGAAAGTCATCTATTTTAAATATTTAAAAAAACAAATGAACAGTGCTAAATCTAAATACATAGGCAAGAAGTCCAGCTCATTTCGTTAAAGTTCCACAGTCTGTGGGCCAATGTCCACAAACACATGGGCAAAGCCCACACAGGAGACCAGATACCGTTGGAGAGAACACTGCTGGGGCATCAGATGATAAAACTACAGGCACCTCAGGGGGAAGGGAAGGGGGGCACCTCAGCCACAGGAGTCCACGACGCCAGATCCACGAGGGGCCTTCATGGCCACTGTGCCATCCTGGGGAGTGCAAAGCCACAGTCTCACAAGTCTCTACAGTGGGTGGCTTGCCCACTGTGCCATCCTGGGGAGTGCAAAGCCACAGTCTCACAAGTCTCTACAGTGGGTGGATTGCCCACTGTGCCATCCTGGGGAGTGCAAAGCCACAGTCTCACAAGTCTCTACAGTGGGTGGCTTGCCCACTGTGCCATCCTGGGGAGTGCAAAGCCACAGTCTCACAAGTCTCTACAGTGGGTGGATTGCCCACTGTGCCATCCTGGGGAGTGCAAAGCCACAGTCTCACAAGTCTCTACAGTGGGTGGCTTGCCCACTGTGCCATCCTGGGGAGTTCAAAGCCACAGGCCATCAGATGGATAACCGACTCCACTGGTATTGGTGGAGGCAGGGTGCTCAGAGTGCAGCGTGAACACCAGCTCGACACAGAACCGGCACTGTCAATGGGCCAGCGGCGCTTGAGACGGCGGGGCCCAGCGGAGCGGTGCTTGACAGGAAGGGCCCAGCGGAGCGGTGCTTGAGACGGCGGGGCCCAGCGGAGCGGTGCTTGAGATGAAGGGCCCAGCGGAGCGGTGCTTGACAGGAAGGGCCCAGCGGAGCGGTGCTTGACAGGAAGGGCCCAGCGGAGCGGTGCTTGAGACGGCGGGGCCCAGCGGAGCGGTGCTTGACAGGAAGAGCGGAGCGGTGCTTGAGTTGAAGGGCCCAGCGGAGCCGTGCTTGAGATGAAGGGCCCAGCGGAGCGGTGCTTGACAGGAAGGGCCCAGCGGAGCGGTGCTAGAGTTGAAGGGCCCAGTGGAGCGGTGCTTGAGATGAAGGGCCCAGCGGAGCGGTGCTTGACAGGAAGGGCCCAGCGGAGCGGTGCTTGAGACGGCGGGGCCCTCTTCAGCGGTGCCTGTCTTGGCAGGGCCCACTTCAGCGGTGCTCTTCACGGCGGGGCCCTCTTCAGCGGTGCTCTTCACGGCGGGGCCCTCTTCAGCGGTGCCTGTCTTGGCGGGGCCCTGTTCAGCGGTGCCTGTCTTGGCGGGGCCCTCTTCAGCGGTGCCTGTCTTGGCGGGCCCACTTCAGCAGTGCCTGTCTTGGTGGGGCCCACTTCAGCGGTGCTCTTCACGGCGGGGCCCTCTTCAGCGGTGCCTGTCTTGGCGGGGCCCTCTTCAGCGGTGCTCTTCACGGCGGGGCCCTCTTCAGCGGTGCTCTTCACGGCGGGGCCCTCTTCAGCGGTGCCTGTCTTGGCGGGGCCCTGTTCAGCGGTGCCTGTCTTGGCGGGGCCCTCTTCAGCGGTGCCTGTCTTGGCGGGGCCCACTTCAGCGGTGCCTGTCTTGGCGGGGCCCACTTCAGCGGTGCTCTTCACGGCGGGGCCCTCTTCAGCGGTGCCTGTCTTGGCGGGGCCCACTTCAGCGGTGCTCTTCACGGCGGGGCCCTCTTCAGCGATGCCTGTCTTGGCGGGGCCCTCTTCAGCGGTGCTCTTCACGGCGGGGCCCTCTTCAGCGGTGCTCTTCACGGCGGGGCCCTCTTCAGCGGTGCCTGTCTTGGCGGGGCCCTCTTCAGCGGTGCTCTTCACGGCGGAGCCCTCTTCAGCGGTGCTCTTCAGGCGGGGCCCTCTTCAGCGGTGCCTGTCTTGGCGGGGCCCTCTTCAGCGGTGCTTGTCCTGTCTTTCAAGGGAGCCAGACCTGGCCAGGACTCCCTGCCTAGTCGCCCTCCGACTGTGCGGTTGCTGGCCCCTCCTGTGATGGAGTCCTGGGCCCGTGGGTGTCCTCCGTCAAACCCGGTATGGGGCTGGTGGGGCCCTCCCTTGCCCTCCTTAGATGAAGCTCTCTGGCCCTTGCCTCCCCTTGATGTTGTGGCAGGTGACGGGCCACGACTACGCTCCTTGGTGGCAGCCGTCTCAGCCTTCTCGCGCCGGCCCTTTGTTTTTCGGGTTCTCCTCCCAGGGGGTGGGCTGGCTGTCCCCTTGCTGCTGGCCGATGTATCTGCACTCGGGAAAGGTGGACTCCAAAACCCGTGCACAATGGTCGCCCTCGATGCAGGGCTGGTGGTGGCTGAGGTGCTCTTAGGACTCTTCCCAGATGGAGGGGGTGGGTCAGTGATTGGAACGAGCTCAAGGTTGGAAAGGAAAAGGACTTGGGAAGGACAGGGACGGGCAGGTGTAGTGGGTTTGGGAGTGGAGGAAGAGGATGTGGTTGTAGGAGAGTCAAGTGTGCTGTCTTTGGGTGCAGGTGCTTGTGACGGAGGCTGTGGTGAGGTGGATGGCTGTTGGGTGGGTGGCTGCCTGCGTTTGTGTGTTTTGGAAGAGGGGGTGACAGACACACTGGGAGAGGACACAGGGGACGTGTAAATGGCAGTGGGGGTGGTGACTGCACGTGTGCGGACTGTACTGGAGGGTGTGCTGGTGATGGAAGTAATGGCTGATGGTGGTGTGCATGCAGGTGTGAGTGGAGACGTCACAGGGAGGGAGGAGGGAGACGAGGAGGAGGGGGACCCAGAGGTGGTAGTGACTGTTGCCATGTCTGCATCTGGATGTTGTTTGTGTGAATGCTTGTGGGATCTGTGGTGCTTATGTCTGGATGAGCTGCCCTTGGGTGTTGAGGTGTGTGCAGGCTGGTCTGATGGTGTGGATGGGATAGGCAGAGGAACAGGAGACTGGGACTGGGTGGAGGCAGTTAGAAGATAGAGGCTGGAAACCGGGACAATGGCTGCCATCAGTGCTGAGGCCAGAGCATTGAACGATCGTTGATGGGCAGCCTGACCCGAATGAATGCCCTCCAGGTATGCATTGCTCCAATGCACCTCCCTTTCTACACCCTGGATGGCATTCAAGAGGGTAGAGTGCCCAACAATGAGTGTCCTGAGGAGGTCAATGACGTCAATGACCTCCTCACTGAGGGCAGCAGGGGTAACTGGGGCAGGACCTGAGGTGCCTGGGGCGAAGGAGATGCCCGCCTTCCTGGGTGAGCGGGCACGGAGCGAAGGCCGAGGGGCTGCTGGGAGGGCGGGGCTGGTGCGCTGGGTGGAGGCTGTACCTGTTGTGGCGGTGGGCACGGATGTTGCCGCCACCGCAAGGGAGCTCCCTTCCGAGGACGTGTCGGTGTCGCTGACGTCTCCACGGGTCCCCGTTGTGGAGCTCCCCTCGCCCTCCGTCTCACTGGTGAACTCGGTGTCTGTAGCATGGCCCTCCGGGGCCATGTGAGTTGCAGCTCCCTCGTGCTCCGATGGCAATTCTCCTCCGCCTGATGATGCTAATGCACACATGCACAGGACGAAAAAGAAAATGGGTGGGGGGAGAAATAAAGACAGGTTGAGTGCATGCACTGGCAACACCGTTGGCGGAGAGGACAGACACAGAAGCCCCCTGCACTACGCTGCGCAATCGGGGTACACTACTCAGTACTTGTGACTAGGCCTACAGGTCTATGGACAACAAATGCACACATGGGTGATGCAGGACCATGGATAGCTCGACTTGGCACCCTACAGAGGTGGGGGGCGGGGCACAGGGCCATGCCTAAAGGAGGGGACTAGCCTACAGAAAGCGCCCTGGCCTAAAGTCACCCACAGCCCTCCTCCCCAACCCAGACACCTCCACTGCGCGCAAAGATAGCAGAATGTGCTGATACTCACCCCCTTGTGTCTGCTGTGATGTCCTCATGAGCCCATCCAAATCGGGGTAGGCCACCGCCAGGATCCGGGACATCAGGGGGGTCAATTAGCGGCTGGCACCCCTCCTATGTTGGGAGGCCATCCCCAGCAGAGACTCGGCGGTCTTCCTGGTCCCGCGGCGGATGTCCTCCCACCTCTTTCGGCAGTGGGTGCCCCATCTGTTGTGGACCCCCAGGGCCCGGACGTCCTTGGCGATGGCACGCCAAATGTCAATCTTCTGATGGGCGCTGACCTATGTGACATGTACAGGGTGGGAAACGAAATATCATCACTTTTCTGCATGGTAGATGTGAGTGGCCCCCCCTCCCCAACCTTGGCATGTGGCACATGCTCTCATCTGTCGTGCGTTGCACTCCTCATTCGCTCCCCTCCCCACCATCTTACATACACCCCACTCAACACAGGCATAGCCCATTCAACGTGCAGCCAGTGTACTCACCTGTTGGTCTGGAGGACCGTAGAGTAGCGCATACTGGGGGAGGACCCCATTAACAAGTTTCTCCAACTCTTCTGAAGTGAAGGCAGGGGCCCTTTCCCCAGTCGCAGCAGCCATAGTATCTCCCAGACCGAGGTCACAGCAGCATTTGCAGTATAGGTCCTCTCCTGTGGATGATCAGGTCTCGAATGATTAAGCGGCAAGAAAATGGCGGTCACGCCCGCGGCGGTGCGTACCGCTGCGGTGCATACCGCGACCGCCGGCGCACATCGTCATTGGCTACTGAGACCCATAGGGTTCAATGTTAACCAATGCGGCTTCGCACCACGGTCTTCGACCGCCTACCGCCACGGTGTGCCACGCCAGCGCATTGACCTCACATCCCGTTGTCACACTTCACAGGTCAGGCAGCCGCCATTTCAAAGGCCCACATGGCTTAATTTCTACTGCGTCACACAGGCCTAGGCCGTGCATTGCCACTCATACACGCCTTTCACTGCATTGCGATTCATTTACTGTGCAAGCTGTTTGAACGAACCTGTGGCTTGCTTGACTCTGTACTCCATGTTGTCCTTCCTAGGCACCGTCCGCTGGGACTTGCGAGGAGAAGGATGAATCCTCCTGTGTACCGACCGCTGGTGGACCTGTCGACAATGGAAGAACGACATAATATACTTCGTTACAGACTTGACAGAGCCACTATTCATGAACTGTGTGCCCAGCTGGAGCCAGACCTGATGTCCCCCATCCGCCAACCCACAGGGATTCCCCCTCTGGTGCAGGTTCTCTCAGTACTCCATTTTTTGGCAAGTGGGTCTTTTCAGACAACAGTGGCCATGTCATCAGGGATGTCTCAGCCTATGTTTTCTAAGGTTTTGTCCAGAGTGTTGTCTGCCCTGATGAAATACATGCGGAGCTACATTGTTTTCCCTGAGGAGGATGAGTTGGCTACAGTGAAGGGTAATTTTTATGCCCTTGGACATATCCCCAACATCATTGGTGCCATTGATGGGACCCATGTGGCTTTGGTACCCCCCAAAAGCAGTGAGCCGGTGTACAGAAATAGAAAGAGTTATCATTCGATGAATGTCCAGGTGGTCTGTTTGGTAGACCAGTACATCTCCCATGTGAATGCCAAGTTCCCTGGGTCAGTGCATGACGCGTATGTTATACGAAATAGCAGCGTCCCCTATGTGATGGAACAGCTACAGAGACACCGTGTGTGGTTATTAGGTGACTCTGGTTACCCCAACCTCTCCTGGCTATTGACTCCAGTGAGGAATCCCAGGACAAGGGCAGAGGAACGGTACAATGAGGCCCATGAGCGAACTAGGAGGATAATAGAAAGGACCTTTGGGGTCCTGAAGGCCAGGTTTAGGTGTCTGCATATGACAGGTGGATCCCTAATGTACTCACCAAAGAAGGTGTGCCATATCATCGTGGCCTGCTGTATGCTTCACAATCTTGCATTGCGACGCCAGGTGCCTTTTGTTCAGGAGGATGGTGCAGATGGTGGTGTTGTAGCAGCTGTGGAGCCTGTGGAGAGTGAAGAGGAGGAAGACGACGGGGACGACACGGACAACAGGGATACAGTTATACAACAGTATTTTCAGTAGCACACAGGTAAGATTCACCCACGCCATTTTACATTTACTTGAGGCCTCCTGCGTCTCTACTTCCTGTGTTTCCCCCCATTTCCTTTTAACTGAATTGTGACTTTCCCTTCACTTTTCAGAGCTGTTTGACCAACTGCGTGACTTCTGCTTTGTTTGCCCATGGACTACAGCTTGTTGTCATTGGTATGTTGTCATTACAATGTAACAGAACATAATTGCACCGTTATGTGTGATACATGATAGTAAAATAAAAGCAGACTCCTGTAATTGTAATTGCAATAAGTGATTTATTATAAGTGCTATATATAGGTACATGATAGTAAAACGGTGATGGGTGGGGGTGGAGAAATGTCCATGGCAGAGTCCAGTTCTCAGTCGCACAGGTGCATTGTCCATATGCCTGTGGAAGGATGGAGCAGAGGCAGTTTAAGGTTGGACAGGGTGACAATGTGGGACAGTGGGATGACATCAGGGGGTATCATATGCTGGCGGGGGTCTTGCAATCCTACTCTGTCTTCTTGTGTGATCTCAGGTTCCGCTTGCGTGGTGGTTGTTCTTCAGCAGGAGGTGGGGTTCTGGTGGCCTGACGTTGTGTGGGTGCCTCCTGTCCACTAGCGCCGGCGAAAGTGGTAGGCTGTTCCTGGCCTGGGCTAGTGACAGGGGCCCTTTGGGGTGCCACATGGTCCCGCAATGTGGTGACTATCTGGTTAAGGGCCAGGACGATGGTCCCCATTGCGGTACCGATGTTCCTCAGTTCCTCTCTGAACCCCATGTACTGTTCCTCCTGCTGTGCCTGGATCTCCTGGAACCTGGCCAGTACCGTCGCCATCGTCTCCTGGGAGTGGTGGTATGCTCCCATGATGGTGGTGAGGGCCTCTTGGAGAGTCGGTTCCCTGGGCCTGTCCCCCCCCTGTTGCACAGCAGCCCTCCCAGTTCCCCTGTTTCCCTGGGCCTCTGTCCCCTGGCCAGTGTGCCCACTACCACTGCCCCCAGGTCCCTGATGTTGTTGGGGTGGTGGGTCAACCTGGGTGCCCTGTAGTGGCGGACACACCGCTGATTGACGTGTCCTGGAGACAGAGGCATGGGCCCGCTGGGTGGGAGCTGTGCTGGTGTTCCCAGAGGAGGTTAGGTCTGGTGTAGCCTGTGGCTGTCTGTGGGGAACCAACTGTCCAGAGGTCCCCGATGGGCCGGGCTGGTCATCTGGGTCCAGGTCGACAGAGCTGCTGTCATCGCTGGGGGCCTCTTCTGGGGGTGGGATGGACATCTCTGGACCCTCCGTGGCGGTGTGGTGGCGTTCGGGTCCTGCAGGGGTCTAAGGGTATGGTTATTGGTTCTGTGTGTGGCTTTTCGTGTGATGGGTGGGTGTCCGTGTACCCAAGTGCAGGCATTCCCGTGTGGGGGCTTTTGTGAGGGTGGCTTGTGGGGGAGATGGTTATGTGCAGTGGGCATGCTTTGGTGATGGGTGTCCATGCTTTGTGGTCGCATGCGGGGCTAGCTGTTGGGATGGGTGGGTTGTGATGGCGGTACATTTGGAAGGAGTTGGTGTGATGGGGGTGGGGGTGAGGGTGGGGGTATGTGCTGGCATGCAGATGGGGTGGGGGTGGGAAGTAGTAGTTAAGATTTGACTTACCAGAGTCCATTCCTCCAGTTACTCCTGCGAGGCCCTCAGGATGCAGGATGTGCAAGACTTCCTCCTCCCATGCTGTGAATTCTGGCGGAGTAGGTGGGGGTCCGCCGCCAGTCTTCTGCACCGCAATGTTGTGCCTTGATACCATGGAACGCACCTTCCCCCGTAGGTCGTTCCATCTCTTCCTGATGTCCTCCCGATTGCGTGGATGCTGTCCCACCGCGTTGACCCTGTTGACTATCCTTTCCCATAGCTCCATCTTCCTAGCAATTGTTGTATGCTGCACCTGTGCCCCGAAGAGCTGGGGCTCTACACGTACTATTTCCTCCACCAGGACCCTGAGTTCTGCGTCAGAGAACCTGGGGTGTCTTTGGGGTGCCATGGGGTGGTGTGTATGAGGTGAGGGATGTTGTATGTGTTGTGGAGTGTGATGTGTGTGATTGTGTATGGTGTTTTGTGCGTTGTAATTGTGTGGGTGATGTTGTGATTAGCCTCTGTGTGATGGTCTACTCTAAGCAGTGCTGTCTCTCTCTGTCCTTGATTCGCTATTGTGGAAGTAAGGGTTTGTGGGTAATGTGGGTGTGTGTTATATATTGTATTGGGTGTGTGGGTGTGGTGTGTGTATGTGTATCAGGTGTGTGTATTTCAAACTGTCCAATGTGGTTGTGTTTTGTAAGGGTGTGTGTATTTTGAGCGCGGCGGTGTGTACCGCCAATGGAATACCGCGGTTGAAAGACCACCGCGTGGATTCGTGGGTCGTAATGGTATGGGCATATTTCTGTTGGCGTGACGGTGGAGGTTTGGTCATCGCCATTTTTTCGCTGACCTTTGGTGTGGCGGACTTCTGTGGATGTCGGGTTTTTGGCGGTTTGCCAGATGCGGGTCAGAATGACCGTGGCGGTTTACCACGGCGGTGCTATGGCGGTCTTCTGACCGGCGGTAAGCGCCTTTTACCGCCGAGGTCAGAATGACCGCCTTAGTCACCTACAAACGAAAGTACTGTCATCCTGAGACCAGCAGTCTTGCTCAGAGAAAGAGTCCAAACTACGACAAGGTAGATCGACAACAGGTCATAGGGATAAAACCCACAAGCATCCATCATATTCAATATCCTTCCCAATGACTTCTAATTATATCCTTTGAAGGTCTGGTGGTGATCTCTATGAGCATGGGTGTGGGGGAGTGATGTTACCATATTTGTTCAGGCCCCAGAAGAGAAATGCTGCAGGATTTAGAATGCCCCTAAGGGGTGCCTGGTGGTGATCTCCTCTGTAAAATTTGGGTTACTAGTTGAGGTGGGTCAAACCCTTCTCAAGCACCAGCCACAATTCTTCTCAGGGTAAAGTCGCAAGCAACCCCTAAATTAACCTGTGCTCAATGGCACAGAGAAGTCAGGCATAACTCAGAGGCAATGTGTAAAGAATTTCTGCAAAACTTCAAACAGTAAGAAAGTGAACACATATCACAAAAGGAGTCAACCACAGAATGAGAACAATAGAAAAATCAAGACCAAAGCAACAAAAATCTAATCAGTAGAACTGGAGATATTCAAGTCTAAAGATTTGAGCAAAAATAGCTCCAAAAGGCGTAAAGCCAGTTAGGCCCACTGAATAAAGTACCTCAATTCCGAGCTGCGGAGCATCGCAAGGATGCATGCCGAAGATGAGTTGCGCAGCCTAAGCAATGCTTTGGTTCTGAGAAAGGGCAAGGCTGGTGTGAGAGGTCCTGCTTCATCGCCATTGAAGATCCCATTGACAAAGGGTTGCAATAAGAAGTCCAGAGTTGGGGATGTGTCAGACAGTCAGAGCGATGCATCATTTCCGAGAAGCTGCAAAGCTGTGGTGTGGAGTCCAGTATCATTGTTGAGACTACCGTCTACTAGGAATGCGAGGGCCTGCATTGAGGATGCGTTGTGCACCATCAGTAGTTGTGAGGCAAGGACAGGCTGAGATTTGGTGCAGGTCTTCGCAGCGGTTCAGCTCCACGCAGCAATGGTACATCAGTTCTGTTCGGTGTTGCACCACACAACAGAGGAGATCGTTCAGTTTTGCTGGGTCCACCGAGGCTGGCAGAGCACCTTAGGCCCATGTCCAAGGATCCAGGACTGGGGTGGCATCACTTAGCAGGATAAACACGCAGAGGGCAGAGTCCAGATGTAGGTGAAAAGTTGGAGCCTTCGGTCCCTGAGGCTCAAGTTAGGAGGGCAGCCAACCAGCTCTTAATGTAACTCTGGTGTTCTGGGTTCAGGAGGTGTAGGTCCAGTCCTTCTCACACAGACAGGAGAGCAGCAGGCAGTAGGCCAGCACAGCAAAGCAGCAGCAGAGCAAGACAGTAGTCCAGCGCAATGCAGTCCAGCAAAGTGGCAGCCCTTCAGAAGCACAGCAGCCCTCCTTCCTGTCAGAGTGTCCACAGGACCAGAAGTGTGCTGTAGTGGTGACATCGGAGGTCCAGTATATATGCCCAGTTTTGCCTTTGAAGTGGGGGAGAAGCTTCTAGAGGTTTCCCTTTGAAGACATCGGACATCCTGCCTCCCCGTCCTGGATCCAGACACTCACGTATGAGTGGGCAGTGTCCAGCTCCTCCCTCTTATCCTGACAGTGATGTCCCATCCAGGCACACCTACGCTCCATATTGTGTGTGGCTCTCTAGGAGGAATACACAAAGCTTTACTGTCAGCTATACCCAGTCCTGTGAACCAGATACAGGCTGCAGGCACCAAATTGGTATGGCAAGAAACTGTCAAATTTCTAAAAGGGACATTTTCAAAATTGTAATTTAAAGTACAACTTTACCAAAGAGTAGGGTTTTAAATTCTAATTCAAGAGACACCAAACATGAACTGGCCACCTGTTCCCATTTGGAGATTGTATTTTTAATATATAATATGATAACTCCAATATTATCCTATGGGAGACGTAGGCCTTGCAATAGTGAAAAACAAGTTTAAGAGTTTCTCACTACCAGTACATGCCCTACTTTGTAAATACATTGCACCCTGGTTTGGCTGTCCAGGGCCTACCCCAGGGTAAAAATGAATGTTTGGGCCTGGAAAGGGTTTACTTTACCAAGTAAAATGACAGTTTCAGACTGCACACACAGGCTGCCACAGCAGGCCTGACACATGTTTAAGTGCTACTTAAGTGTTCAGCACAACCAGTGATACTGCATTTAATTCACAGGGCATGGGTACATGTAGTACCACTTTACTAGGGACTTATACATAAATTAATATGCTAGTTGTATAAAAACCAATATTACCAGGTTTAGGATGGAGAACACAAGCATTTTAGCACTGGTAAGCACTGGTAAACCGCGCAGAGTACTAAGGCCAGCAAAAACAAGATCAGCAAAAATGGAGGAGGAAGGTGAAAATCTGGGGGGAAGAGCACCCTAAGGCAGACAGGTCTGCCATCCTCTATGTTCATTGTCCTGTTGCACATTCTCCAAGATGTATCATGATAAACTAGGGTTATCCAAAATGGATCTAACACCCTGCCCCCCCACTCAGACTGACATAACACACAAAGACTAACACAGATCATCACAGATCAATGCAAAGCGACACAATGGGTATTTACTCTCCTGCACAAAAGATGCTTTGCACTTAAAAGATGCAGTTTTCTTAATGCATCAAAGCTCTTTGCCCTGCTTTCGTCAAGGTAATAAACTAATAAAAAAAGGTGTCCTAGCAACCATAAAATTAACATTGTTTTATGAGGCAAATGTAAGATCCAACTCAATATATCTTTCCATCTTTTGTATAAGTCATAAACTAAACTTTATTAGCCATTTGCAATTGGCAAGTTACAAACATTATCATATATCATACAGATCAATGCATAAAATCTTGGTGAAGCGTGTGAAATGAAACCTGTCACCCAGTTGGTGAGTTGTCAATGTATATAATTTAAAAAGACATATTGGGCTATTTCAACAGAAAATATGATAGATTATTGTACATTATGCATCATTTTCATAATGATTTTCAGGTATTCTGAGCCTCAAAGGGGGAATTATATATGAAGGCTTCCAGGCCCAGCATTTTATCATGTGAGACTTTCCTAGACGTCCATTTGGTACAACTCATATTCCTTATTTGGTGTTACATAA
This sequence comes from Pleurodeles waltl, assembly GCF_031143425.1. Taxonomy (NCBI): domain Eukaryota; kingdom Metazoa; phylum Chordata; class Amphibia; order Caudata; family Salamandridae; genus Pleurodeles; species Pleurodeles waltl. Next base: position 970,523,328 of record NC_090449.1, on the reverse strand, counting down.
AGTCAAGTTCAAAATGAGGTTCTACTGCTGCTAAAATGCCTCTCTAGTCTTGTGTATTACCTGGGTACTGTCAATGAGTTTTGACCTCACCATACTTAGGTTAAAAAATCAGCGAGGATGTCACCAGACTTTCATCAGATCACCAGTCTTTTCCCTGTAGAAAAGAGTCATAAATATTGTGATTACTCATAGTGGAATGGTTACAAATTGGATGGAATAGTTATTTGTAAAGCAATATCCATTACTCAAAAAATGGATGATACCGTTTGGAATGAGTAATGTCGCTAGATTGTTGTACTTTCAGAAAAAGGTGAAAATGTCCATAATTGAGTTATTTCTGGTGTGTCATCAAAATGTGCTAATGTGTGGTTATATTAGGCAAAAACATGCACTTAGCCAGAAGGCCTGCGGAAAAGGTTGGAGGTCTCATTTTATCTGCATTAATTTATATACAATGAGCAAAACTGAATTTCATGTGTAGGTGGGACACCCTGAGTCAGATAAGAGTGTTGGGTGAGTGACACAATCTACACAGAAACAGACATTTTTTCACAGGTGCACAGTCCACTTTGGCATACTTCAAGCTGTTACAGTTTAAGTACAACTTTGAAACTTTCCTATGTCATAGTCGATTCGGGTTCAAATCTGGATTTCAGAGGCACAGTCCTCTCAGCACAGCTCCAGGACTGTAGCACGGTGCAGGCTGTTCAGCAGCAGAGACTGCACTCTGATCCTACAGCAGGGAGATTGCTCTCATAAGTCTCCATGGGTGGACACTCAGCACTGGACTCAGCTGCGTCTGTCTCACCGTATATGATCACACATGATGCCGGGTTGATGCACTCTTCACTCACTCAGCAGACAGGTTAGTTTCCAGGCACTTCAGGACAGGAAGACCACTCTTTCTACCAGGTCAAATTCAAGGTTATGTCCCTTCACCTCTGGGTAGCTGGCTGTCAGACAGGCGCCAGCTCTGGTTGCACAGCAGTACTCCACTGAATACTCCCTCCCTTAGTCAAGGAGAACTTGGAACTGAAACTGCAAGTGGGCCAGCAGGTCCCAACTTTACAGTAAAAGCATGCAAAGAATGTGGATTGTCTGTCTACACTCAGAACCAATTTAAGGTTGTTCTTCTTTAATGTGTTCTCTCCAGGGTGTTCTTCAGATATTGCCTTTGTGCAGAGTGAGGGTCATCGTAGCAGGCCCGTCTCCAGTTTTGAAACCCCCATCAGAGACTCAAGGAGGTGTCATTATGTTTCTGCACCTGTCCCTATCTATCAACAGCTACAGTAAACTGTGATCAGGAAAAGGAAAAACAGCTGGCTGGGCCCAAAGAACCCTTCATACTCTGAACAACAGAGACTGCTGTCACACAATAAACAGTTCACCCCATAATCTACCAAATTGCAGTGCTCAGGAAGACTATCATCAGCTCCTCCTAGTGAAAGGTCCTCATTTACAAGGACTATGGATCAGGGAGGCACTTGCTGCACCGCCCTGCTCCACAGGGAAAGGGCACAAGTGCGCCGTATCTACAGAATATAGCAAATTTCTGTCGTCTCCCCTGCACTGGCGTGCACATTTTTGCTGTGTGTCAACACAGGTGCCCTTGCACCATGGTGCAAGGGTGCCTGAGTTGTGGGGTAGAATGTTTTTGTGCAGGAAGGGACACCTTACATCATCCCTGAGGTGGAGCAGGAATCTGCCACATTCACAGACTTGTAAATCTGGAACTGCGTCAGATTCTTTCAGGTTCCATTGGTATTGCCTGGGAACACCCCAAGCAACACCAATGGAACTCCTCGTTCACGCAGTTTTATGCGTTAAAGTGGCCATATATACAAGGCCTTGAAAAGACACACAAGGTGGCTTTGCATGGCCTTGTAAATATGGGCTGGCACACTGTGCCAATGGAGCATCAAAACAAATGATGCTCTGGTGGCGCAGTGTGCCACCAGGGCCTTGTAAATGAGGTCCAAAGTTTCTAAAGGTGGCCCTTTATATCCTTTGGCTAAAAGCCTATAAGAAAACAATCTGGAAAACTTAATGTAAATATTTTTCCAGTAAGATATCAAACTCTGAAGATAAAAACTAAGAGATAATTGACATTGTCACTGAAATGTCAAACCCAGATCTGGTAAACATTCTGATATTCCCCATTCAGAAACTATGTGACAATTTGAATACATTCTTCATCGACAAAATACGGACAAGAAAGCATAGTATGCCGAACATTTGCTTAACTTGTGCTTTCACTCCAGAGGACATGAATTCTACAAATCTTACAACTTTCCCTCCCATCACCTTGGACAGCCTCCTGAAGTTGATGTACAAAGTTAAATTGGGATCACCTGAAGACACCTGCCCTCCTTGGATCTAAAAGTTTGTTTTTTACTGTTTGCCTGAGCTGCTATCTCTTTGCTCAATCTACCTTTAAGCCAGGGTGTTGATCCTTATTCCTTCAAGAAGGCGATAGTAACGCCTTTTTTTAAATAAAGCTGGGGAGGACCCTACTGTTTTGGAGAACTATCATCCCATTTCATTACTTCCCTATGTAGCTAAGTTATTAATGGCTCATGTTGCACAATCTCTATGCTCCATTCTAGAGGACTCCTTTTTTCTAGATTCTCATCAGGCAGGTTTCCATCCCGCCCACTCAACAGAAACTGTTATATTATCCATAGTTGATGACATGAGGGAAACTGCAGACAAAGATTCAGCTCAGGCATTAGTCCTGCTTTACCTTTCCACAACCATTGACACAGAATATCATGGTATTCTTATTGACTATGTCAAGGCAGCAGGTCTGCAAGGATCAGCATTAAGCTGGATGAAATCATACTGATTGGTTGAAATCAGTTTGCCTTGCCCCTTTTTGCTCTTCTAAGTTCAGGTTCAACTGCGGAGTATCACGTGGCTCCTCATTATCCTCCCCACTTAGTTAATACATATATTCACTCTTTGACCCGCACCTTACAGAGGCAAGGTGTACAAATATATAATTATGCAGATGACATGCAATTGTTTTTTAACATTGATGATGCGACTGAATCCAGAGAGCACTTTCAGAGAAAAATTTTCTATATCCGAGATTGGATGAACCTTTATCAGTTGAAGTTTATCTTGGACAAAAGTGAAATTGTGATATTTAAAAACAAATTGCAGAGGTCGAATCCCTCAGTTTGACCCTTAGAAAATGACACTCCCCAGTGCCAAAAAAATGTGATCAAAAGTCTTGGGATACCCGTGGATGAGGATCTCTCCATGAAGCCTCAGATGGGTGCATTTACCGCGGCTTGTTTTTTCCAACTCCAGAAACTGAGGAAAATTTTGAAATATTTTACCCCAAAAGCCATTCTCCAGATCATAATTTTGCTCATCTTGTCCTGGTTTGATTATGCTAATTCCCGTTACCTGGGACTTCCATGGAAAGTGGCCAGAGGCTGCAACTGTTTAAAAACCAGACAGCAAGGCTGGTGTGGGACCAGCCTAGATATTGCCAAATCACACCTTTGCTGCCAAAACTACACTGGCTCACCATAGCTCGGACGACTACATTTTTAACTGGGTGTACTACTTTTAAATCACTATATGAGAAGAATCCTTCCTTGCTGTCCTCGATAATCCATCAATATAAACCCAAATAAAATCTCAGATCTATCCATCAGAGGTCCCTAGGTTTACAGGAAGAGACTTAGGGCCAGATGTAGCAAACGTTTGCGAGTCGCAAATGGCCTGAATCGCTATTTGTGACTCTGCAAAATCGAAAATGGGATGCAAAAATTCCATTTCCGACTCGCAAAAAGCGATGCGACCCGTTACCGACTCGCAAAATTTGCGACTCCATTTTGCGACCCGCAAATAGAAAGTCGCAATTTGCGAGTCGCAAACCATATGCATTAGCAACTCGCAAATTGCGACTAGTTGCAAAAAGCCCAGTTTGCATGTCCCATTTACCACTAACTCAGAGCAGGTGGTAATCATTACCAAAGTATAAAAGGAGACCCAGAAGGCATCTGGGTTACTCAAGATGGCGGAGATATACCTGATAGCAGTGAGGAGGAGAGCCCACTCAGCCCAGCTGAGGAGGAGGAGGAGCCAGAGACAGGAGAAGATTTACAGAACAAGGCAGACTCTTTTCCAGCAAACTGAGGAAGAAATCTATGATAAATACAGACTTATCAGCGCAGCTATACTAGATTTAATTGAATTACTCAAACCACAGCTAGAACGCCAGACTCTGCGCGGCTGCGCCATCCCTACGCATGTGCAAGTGCTATGCACACTGCACCTCTTGGCCTCAGGGAGCTATCAGGGGGTCATTGCTGTGGCAGGTGGGGAATCCCAAAGTGCACTATCAAGGTTCCTCAGGGCATTCCTAGATGCCTTACTCACACACATGTCCCAATACATATACCTACCCAGGAATGAGGTAGAAATCAACAGCACCAAGCTGGACTTTTACCGGATTGCCAACTTTCCCCATGTCATAGGGTGTGTAGATGGGACACATATTCAAATATGCCCTCCTGCAAACCTGGAATATCTGTTCCGCAATAGAAAGTGTACCCACTCACTCAATATTCAGGTTGTTTGTGACGCCCATTTTGTCATTACTGACATTGTAGCTAAATTTCCAGGCAGTACTCATGACTCCTACATTTTTAGGCACAGTGGGATACACCAACGTCTGGAATGTGGGGAGTTTGGAGACCGATACCTCCTAGGTAGAGCTGCATACACCTTGTAGACATGCACACAGATAATGTGCACACCAACCAGGACTTTCTAACAGTGTACTTTTTGTGCCCAACAGGTGACAGTGCATATGCACTACGGCCATGGATAATGACTCCGTACTTAACACCCAGCAATGAATGTGAGAGGCGATACAACAGTGCACATAAGAGGACCAGGAACCTGATTGAACAAACCTTTGGATTGCTGAAAGCACGGTTCAGATGCCTCCACCGAAGTGGAGTTGGCCTCCAGTATACCCCCATAACGGCATTCAAAATAGTTGTCGCATGCGCTATCCTGCACAACATTGCCACCCGACGTGGGCTACCTCTCACCCCAGCAGACCCGGATTCTGAGGATGAAGAGCAAGAGCAACCACATCGCCATCATGGGGATAGGCGCATCGCAAATCAAGGCAGACGGAGACAGGAACACATCGCACACAATACTTTGGAAGGTACGTGCTAACTTCTACCATACTCACCAATTGAACAAACACTCCTCCGCCGCCCGCCAGAGTTAGAATGACCCCCTTAATTTTTTCAGTTTGTGTTTACTGGTAGGGAGTTCTCTAATTTTGTTTTTCATTGTTTTATTCTACCATCTCTGGCTATAAAACCATATGTTGATTTGAAACATTTATTAGAAATTATTAGTGCAGTGACTGGGAAGCCAAAGGAAAGTATTACTGAGCAATTCTGAATTTCATCAATAGTTAAATGTATTACATTTTACAGTCAGAGCTTTGTTACACCTTTATTGGATTCCAAATCTGTTCTTTGGGTACATTCTGGGACTTCAGCAAAGTACTCCCTCTGTGATATTCATTGAAATTACTCATTTTATCTGTGATATACATTGAGGTTTGAATTGCTATTTTTTCTTGTGTGCGTGTCAGACTGTGTATGACCCTTCAAACCAGTTTTGCCATGCTTTGATCCCAATGGTTTACCATATTAAAGGAGGTTAGAGAAAGGGCAAGAAGTGGCATTGCAAAAAGCAAACTTGGGGCCAGATTTAAGAAAAATGGCACTGCACTCAGTGCAGCTCCACTTTTCTTGCACCTCTTAGCACCCCCCCCATAGCCACCATGTGAGGGAATGCCCCCTTTCCATACATTATGCATGGAGCATGCATGATGTAGCTAGAGGGTTATAAAGTGGTGCAATGCATGCATTCCACCACTTTGTAAATTTGGTGCAGCAATTTAGGCCTCGTTTGGCCACATTAACGTAAAAAGAAATGTACGCTAATGTGGCACAAGGAGGCGCTAGGGGCTATTCAATCTGCCCCTTGGTTCTTAAAACCTTACCTACTTTGTGTTCATATTGCTGACTTCTTGGATCTTGTGTCCGACACATTAAGATAGGAGTCTAGGTGATTGCTTGTGAACCTTGAGGGTCCATTTGAAATAGGAAACTACTGGTGAAACCAGAGTTACTACACCTGATTCAAATGGTGATAGCACATCTTGGAGCTGTGCTCCTCTTGAAAATGTAAAGATGGGAAATACAGGGGTATTCCGGCATGTTATCTGATCTGGACCCAGAGGGTAACATCTGTTACTCCATGGTGAGACATTCGCCAATTTGCCATTTTCAACAAGAAAATGAGGTCAAACGTGGGAAATCAGTTGTAACATATCAAATTCATCAGGTTTTTTTCTTTTTTTGTGTGGGCATTTTCCAATGGTAAGTTTTCCCAGGTTTGTCCTGCTGGTAAAACTGCAGCAGCATGATATTTATCACTCAACTCATAATTTCTATCCCTGTGCAGATTCCTTTTTTGCTAAAGGATTGGAATTTTGTGGCATATTTAAGGGAGCCTTGCATAACGTTTGCACCGCGCAAAGTGGTACATGCCTGACGCAAGGCTAAGTCAAATTTATGTAGCCTTGAAAAGCCACTTTGCGTGGCTTTGAGTGGCCTCATAAATCTGGAGTAGTGTAACGCAGCACAAGTCACTGCGTTGTGCTACTCTGCCCTGGGTACATGTTCCATGGGCGTTGCGGTGGGTGTTCTCACTCAACTTCCATGGATTTTGATGCATCCCAGGTTTACAAGACCTTGTAAACCTGGAGATGTGCCTAAACCTTACAACTCCCCAGGGGCGGTGCAACGAGGGGAAATATAATTATTTCTCCTCGGTTTTTCATCTTTCTATGTGTGTTGCATTCTGCAGCACACATTGAAAGTGGGAACAGCCTTCCTGAATTGTTTTTGAATAGGAAGGTCCCCCTTCCTGCTCAAAAACAATCCTGCATGCAACTGAGGCACCCTTTCACCATGGTGCAAGGGTGACAGGGTTGGTACTAGGCAGTCCAGGGAGAAAGGACTGGAATGCACTGTATGTCGTAAATATGGCACATCCCTGCCATTTCCAAGTGACACACTGCAGCGCAACAAGGTGATTTGCTGCACTGCACCATTTCCCATAAATATATACCTTAGCCTTTAAATTTGAATGAGGTTCTTACTATTTCCTGGCACTTCTCAGAAATATCTGTCATTTATGTTACTGAGGCAGTGGCATAACGCAAAATGACGCCCCCCCCCCTTTCAGAAAATGAAAGGGGCCACTGAGTCTCCCCTATCTCACAGGTACTTTTTCACCATGGTCTCAATGCGGGACCAACTGAAGGGTCGGGGTCCCCTGGCTTGTGTTACACCCCTGTAGTGAGGTTTGGCAGACAGAATTAAATAAAGAATGTTACTCGTTTCCATAATTGATGGTCGACTCAAATGAATATTACAATAGCAATACCGAGTATTGGCCACTAGGTGTCAGATCTACACAAGATAAGGCACTCCGCTATAAATGCTTTGAATCAATGTGACATTTTTACAAAAAAAGTTATGGTCTTTTCGTCGCCATTGTTTTTTTACAACCACGAGATATGCTAATTAGTACACACATTTTTTGCTCTTTGAGGCAACTCATTCTGCACATGAATAGCATAACCAATTTAGGAGAAGTGAAATAAACGTGAAATGCAAATTAGACATAAACTGTGGCCCGTATTTATACTTTTTTTGCGCCACGTTTGCGTCGTTTTTTGACGCAAAAACGGCACAAACTTGCTAAATACCATTGGGCCATATTTATACTTTTTGACGCAAAACTGCGCTAACGCAGTTTTGCGCCAAAAAAATTAGCGACGGCTAACGCCATTCTGAAGCGCCATGCGGGCGCCGTATTTATTGAATGGCGTTAGCCGGCGTTAGCCGACCGGCGCTGCCTGGTGTGCGTGAAAAAAAACCACGTACACCAGGCAGCGCCGGCGTAGGGAAAAATGGCGTTTGGGCGTCCACAAATGGGGCAAGTCAGGCTGAGGCAAAAAAATCGTCTTAACCCGATTTGCGCCATTTTTTTTGGGCGCCCAGATGCCATTAACATGACTCCTGTCTTAGCAAAGACAGGAGTCATGCCCCCTTGCCCAATGGCCATGCCCAGGGGACTTATGTCCCCTGGGCATGGTCATTGGTCATTGGTCAGTGGCATGTAGGGGGGCACAAATCAGGCCCCCTATGCCACAAAAAAAATATTTAAAAAAATACTTACCACAACTTACCTTTTCTTCCCTGGGATGGGTCCCTCCATCCTTGGGTGTCCTCCAGGGGTGGGCAAGGGTGGCAGGGGGTGTCCCTGGGGGCAGGGGAGGGCACCTCTGGGCTCATTCTGAGCCCACAGGTCCCTTAACGCCTGCCCTGACCCAGGTGTTAAAAAGAGGCGCAAATGCAGGTTTTTTTGCCCCGCCCACTCCTGGGAGTCATTTTTGCGCGGGAGTATAAATACCACGCACATGCCTGGGAGTCATTTTTTAAGACGGGAACGCATACCTTGCATTTCATTAACGCAAGGAAGGTGTTCACGCCAAAAAATGACGCTAACTCCATGAACTTTGGCGCTAGACGCGTCTAACGCCAAAGTATAAATATGGAGTTAGTTTTGCGTCGAATTTGCGTTGAAAAAAACGACGCAAATTCGGCGCAAACGGAGTATAAATATGCCCCTTTGTATTTTGTAGGTTTGCGCCGTTTTGCGTCAAAAAGCGGTGCAAATGCGGCGCTAAAAAAAGTATAAATACGGGCCTGTGTATCCTCAAGCGGGCGCATTTCATTCCTGCAAGCTGACACAATTCTAGGCATGCAAGCCATCAGACTACTTTGAGTAACTTTCATGACTTCACCATCTCTTTTCCTGGCTTTGAAATGTCAATCAATTTCAACCTATGTAAGTTCCACTATGTGCTTCCAAAACCACGTCATTGGGTACAGACTCGTTTTTTATGCAATTTTGTGGAGTCTAATACAAAGATCTGACTTTAATTCGACCTGTGTATGATTTACAGACTATTCGAAGCTTCAGTAGTTTTGCCATCTAAGAAAATTTAAGGGCCTTATTTATACTTTTTGGTGCAAAACTGCACTGAAGCAGTTTTGCACCAAAAAGTTTTGCACCGGCTTGCACCATTTTTTAGCACCAGCTGGGCACCATATTTATGGAATATTGCAAGCCGGTGAAGAGGGTAGGCTAGTGTAAAACAAAATGATGTTAGGCAGGTTAGAGTCAAAATAAATTACTCTAACCAGATTAGCGTCATTTTTTTAGGCTAAGGGGCATATTTATACTCTGTTTGCACTGAATTAGCGTAATTATTTTTTTACTCTAATTCGGTGCAAACCTAAGTCCATGTTTATACTTTGATGCTAGACCTGTCAAGCCCCAAATTTATGGAGTTAAAGTCTTTTTTTGGAAGTGGAAACCTACCTTGCCTTAATGAGATGCAAGGTAGGCGTTCCCGTGCAAAAAATGACTCTATGGCCTTAACGCCATATTTATACTCCCATGCAAAAATGGTGCAAGGGAGGGAGGAGGAGTCAAAAAATGGGGCAAAGCCTGCTTTGCCCCATTTTTTAAGACGTGGGTCAGGGCAGGCATTAGGGGACCTGTGGGCCTATTTCCATGGTGGAACACCATGGAATAAGCCCACAGGTGCCCTCCCCACACCCCAGGGGCACCCCCACCCACACCAGAGGGACTGCGGAGGATGGGGGACCCCATCCCAGGTAAGTGCAGGTAAGATTGCATTTTATTTTTGAAAGTGCCATGGGGGCCCTGAAATGGGAGCCCAAACATGGCACAGGGTGCAATGGCCATGCCCAGGGGACCCTTGTCCTCTGTGCTGGCCATTGGGTTGGTGGGCATGACTCCTGCCTTTTCTAATGTGGCATGGTAGGTTTAGCACAATAAAATGACGCTAATCTGGTAAGAGAGCTATTTTTTTTACTCTAACCTGCCTAAAGTCATTTTTTGGTGCTAAACCCTCTTCTCCTATACTGCCAGCCCCACCCGAATAAAGTCATTTATTTTTTTACTCTAGCCTACCCTTTGCACCGGCTTGCACCATTCCAGAAATATGGTGCCCGGCTGGTGCACAGAAATGGTGCAAGCCGGTGCTACACTTTTTGGTGCAAAACTGAGTTAGTGCAGTTTTGCAGCAAAAAGTATAAATAAGGGCCAATATTTTGCCACTTTGCACCACTTTTGCATCAAAAAATGACGTTAATGCGGCGCAAAAAAAGTATAAATCAGTTCCTTGGTGCTAGATGGGTCTAGCACCAAAGTATAAATATGGAGTTAGTTTTGCACAGAATTAGAGTAAAAATAAATGACGCTAATTCGGTGCAAACAGAGTATAAATATGCCCCTAAGACTTTTCGGATAAATCAGCTGCGGAAAATATCTGTAATGCAACTCTCAGAGATATAAGGGGAAATACTGAAAAGCAGTGGCTGAGCCAGAAAAGTGCGACCAGACCCACTGCATGCCATACGGAAAAAAATCTGAACCTTTACAATATTTGTATTGTAATCTAAATATTATAATAATAATGTTCTGCAGGATTTCATTTGTATTCCAAGTACCTTTATATGCTGATTTCAGTTTGTTACAATGTTCAGGTTTCTATTCTTTTATGTTGCTGTGTTGCACCACCCCCTACTAATGTATGCAGTTGGGTAAACCTGTGCAAGGAGAAATAAAGTTATTTCTCCTCGTTACCCCCCCCCTTGGAAGGTGCACAGTTTTGATGCATTCCCTGGTTTACAGATTGTAATAGATCTGTGATTGGGCCAAAATTCATGTGTGTTGCTTCGGAAAACCCACTGCAGTGCCCTTGGAATGCCTCCTTGACGTAGAGTAAGGCAACGTCTTACTCCATATTACATGAGTCCATGCAAAGCCAGACTGAGGGGATTATTTATCATTAAATCCCGCAGCACAGCAAGTCACGCTGCAATTCTTCAAGCAGCAGCAACGCTACAATTTTTCATGCTGAACTTTCTTGCATGAAGAAGAGTAAATCTAGTTCATGTTTGTTTAATTTCTTCTATTATTAGGCGAGCTTTATGTGATTTGGCAATTCATATCTCACCAAAGTAGAGTTTTTACTTATTCATCAATTAATGAATTCACTCAATGGTACACATTTATTACATGTCTGGGCAGCCACTCACTAAATTCTTGGTGGCACAAAGATTCTAAATTGACAGTGCAACTTCCAGCACAAAAAACAATAAGTTCATGCAAGGGTAGTGCTAAAATCGCTTTGTACTGCAACGCTTCAGCCTCCTATAATCTATGTAAAGGATGTATTCCAAGCCAGGATACATGTAAACACAAATTATATCAGATCTATTAAAATAGCATGACCTGAGTTTGCATGAAATCCCAACACCAAATGAAGAAAGAGCCAAGTGGAAGAGTGCATGGTAGCCATGCGTGTAACGTGTGTAATTACAGCAAGATTCCACACTTTATACAGCTTACCCTTAGGGCTGTTGTCCTTGTGTTGAAATTTGTTCTCGAGGCTGTACCCCAAGTACAGCTGTCGCATGAGGCACCACAGGTCATATTTATAACCTAGCTCAATTAGGGGCATATTTACAAGCCCCGTGGAGGAGGGCAGTGCAGCAAGCTGCCACAGGGAAAGGGCAGAAATGTGCCATATCTATAAGATACAGTGCATTTCTGTCCTCTCCCACTGCTCTGGTGCACAAGGAGCTGCATAGCGCCGATGCAGGCATCCTTGCACCATTGTGCAAGGATGCTTGCATTGCAGACAGGACTTGTTTCTATGCAGGAAGGGACACCTTTCTGCACACAAAAAATCCATAGAGGCTATGTGCAGCCCACATAGGAAGAGGAAAAAAACTGGGAGAAATAAAAATATTTCTCCTCATTGTGCTCCATGGGGTGGCGTAAGATTTTGATGCATTCCCAGATTTATAGATTCTTGCTGGAAATGTTTCCAAACCCACGGGTGCTGAGTGAGAAAACCCACTGTAACACCAACAGAACACCTCTCTGACGCCCTGTATGGCAACACAGTGATTGGTGCTGCATTGCCTTACAGCATATTTACAAGGCCATAAAAAGTCAGGCAAAGTGGCTTTGCATGGCCTTGTAGATATGGGTCTGCAAAATGTTCTGCCCGTGCGTCACAAGTGATGCACCTTCGGTGCACAGGGCTTATAATTCAGCCCCTTAAGGGCATATTTATGAGAAAGTGGCGCATTGGTTCTGAAGCACCACTTCTCTTTCATCACCCCTGACCCACCTAACGACACCATGGTTGTGCCGTATTTACAATATAGCACACCATGGCGGTCATTACCACAACAGTGTCAGTTTTTCTTTCCGATGTTTTGGCCCTTTGCTGCACTAGCATAAAAAATGTTAACGCTAGTGCAGCAAAGCACGGAGACCCATTGATTTTAATGGGTGCGTCATTTTAACGCCTGCCTTGAGTAGGCTTTAAAAATGACAGAAAAAAATGGTGCAATGAAATCTAGTAAATTTCACTGCACCATTTTTTAAGGGCTCCCTGCTTCGAAACACCCCCCTTGCATACATTATACCTGGCGCAGACATAATATGCCACTTAAGGTTGCAAAGCAGTGCCACTGATTTCATGTAATACTGCATGAATGTAATTTAATTTAGACCTGTGTAACAGATTGTTGACCGGTGACAAAGATGAGATATCATTTGACACTGTATTCCTCTCAATGAAAATGTCCAAGCAAAAACACAGTAAAGAGACCCTTTTTTGTTGTGCCTGAACATGGGTTAAGAACTTATTTTGTATGATATGTCTTGCTTTGTTTAAGCGTGTGTTAGGGTCTACTTGGTGAATGCAGAATTCATCTCAAATAAAAGGTTTTATCCTGTTAAGGCAACACTTTATGAATTATGAGAAAATGAATACTCAGAGTATGTTTTTTTTTTTTAAATACTAGCAGGTATATACTCTATTTAAAACGGCATGTGTTACTTATAAAGTATTTTTTTAATACGGAAAAGTTGCCACATGAAAAATAAAGAACTGGTTTGAAAACAACAGCTGTCAAATGTTATGTAGCATATGCATAGTTTTCTTGGTAGCATTTCTCAGCACTCTACTCAGATCAGATTTGCTAGTGTTTTGTTTGTTGTATAAACAATTGTAGTCACTAAATTATGGCTTATGTGTGCTTTTGTGATTCTTCGCCAGTGTTGCTGGTTTACGTGCCAACTGGCTTTATGTGGTTTAAGCTGTCAGTAATAAGAACAAACACTCACCATCTTAAGTCAGAATAAAGGAATGCCCCATGTAAGAATAGTTACTCCATACCACGAGGTGGTAATCATCTTAAATGCTTATGTTTCTTCACATTCAGAAACATAAGCCTTTTTAATTTTTTCAATGAATATGTTATATGCAAAAATATTAATAGGGCAAACACTCCTACAGTACTGGGAGTCACTATGCACTATGCGTTTCCACAAAAGCAATAAGACTACAAAAGCTGGGGACCTTCCAAATTACTTAATACTATCTAGGAATGTATATTTTGTCATGAGGATGAAAACAAAGTGTATGAGATTGTGATAAGATTCTGGTTATGCAAATATTGCATAGTAGACTTTTGAGGATAATTATTAAAGATCTTTTTTCAGTACACACTTTGATTTGCGCCGCTTTGTATCACTTTGGATCAAGGGGGTATCACTTGGATGGAGCTTGGGTGCATACTTTTTACAGCAAAGCCCAATGTACTATGATAGCCAAAGCAGACTTAGGGGGTCATTCTAACTCTGACGGGCGGCGGAGGCCGCCCGCCAGAGTTCCCCCCTCCAGAACACCGCTCCGCGGTCATGAGACCGCTGCGGTGATTCTGGGTTTTCCACTGGGCTGGCGGGTGACCGCCAAAAGGCCGCCCGCCAGCCCAGTGGGAAACACCCCTCCATGAGGATGCCGGCTCCGAATGGAGCCGGCTGAGTGGAGGATGTGCGACGGGTGCAGTTGCACCCGTCACGAATTTCAGTGTCTGCTCAGCAGACACTGAAATTCTTTGTGGGACCCTCTTACGGGGGCCCCTGCAGTGCCCATGCCATTGGCATGGGCACTGCAGGGGCCCCCAGGGGCCACACGACACCCCATACCGCCATCCTGTTCCTGACGGGCGACCCGCCAGGAACAGGATGGCGGTATGGGGTGTCAGAATCCCCATGGCGGCGCAGCAAGCTGCGCCGCCATGGAGGATTCTGCAGGACAGCGGAAAACCGGCGGGAGACAGCCGGTTTTCCTGTTCTGACCGCGGCTGAACCGCCGCGGTCAGAATGTCCTGAGGAGCACTGCCAGCCTGTTGGCGGTGCTCCCGCCGACCCTGGCCCCGGCGGTCCGTGACCGCCGGGGTCAGAATCAGGCCCTTAGTATCAACAAATAATGCCTCCATGAAGCAGGTGGTTTTTCTTTCTCCAAACATTCCACCCATTGCATGTGTGCTGCACTGTACAGTAGGCTCGGGAAGAGGTGTCAGTTCCGCTGGTGGAATCAGAGGAATATTGGCTATTCTGTGTATGCTTATAATTAGAAATTCTGCCACTCATCTGGTGGAACTAAATTATGCAGTGATTTCTAAAGTTTAGAAACCACTGCATACCACTTGGCGTCCTTGCATACGTCCTTGCATACTCTGGAGTGGTTAATTTTAATCACTGCAAAGTATGTTAAGGGCAGATGCTGAGTGACCTGCAGTGGCAGAGACAGGAGGAAACGCAGAGGAGCAGGAGAAGACAAATCAGGTGGAAGGATGCAATCAGTGGATAGCAGCTGGCGTTGCTGTGCCCTTGGAGAGCACCCATGGGGAGCGCTCAGAAAAAGTGGAGTGGCCAGAGTGGAGGAGTGGTGGAATCAAGGCTGTAGACAGCAGACCATGCCAGCAGTCTCCTCACGTGGAGCCAAGGCGGCCAGGTTGCGGCTATTGTGGCTTGTGCCTTTTAGAGGAGCCCACACGTTGACACACCTGCCTTGCCTGGTCTGCCAACCTACCATTCTGCTGTTCATATACGGCTATTATGACTACTGTGGCTATCCTACTGCTATCCACCTGCTGATGCAGTTGTTGCTGTTTCCTTTTCACCCACTCATGTCCCTAATTGGCACTTGCCAACTTCGGGCCAGATGTAGGTATCAAACAAATTGCGAGTCGGAAATTGCGAGTCTTTGCGACTCGCAATTTCCGACTCGCAAACAGGTATCCAACAAGAAGAAGCAACTTAATTTTGCGACTCGCAAATGAAGTCACACCGCAGATTGCGAGTCCGCTGTTTGCAAGGTCGCTTTTTGCGACCTCGCTAAAAACGAACACGCAAATTGCGAGTGGGTGTCGCAAATTGCCCTGTGCCACAAATTGCATGCAGGTGCAGCAGAACACTCTGGAAAACACTTCCTGGCTCTTGATGATGACGTCACAGCCAGGAAGTTTACAAATACACCTGGGAGGAGGGAGGACCACACCCATTTCCAACTGCTGGACAACCACCAGGAGGAACAGCAGCAACAATGGAGGAATCAGGCAGGAAGAGGAAAATCAAATTTTCTGAAAAGTAACTGGAGGTGCTGACAGATGAATGCTGCCAGCACCATGATCAACTTTTTGGAAGAGCAGCCCTCAGTGTGACTGAGTCGGACAAAAGGAGGATTTGGACGGACATCCAGGAGAAGGTGAATGCAATTGGGGTGAGCCACAGGAGCATAGACGAACTGAAAAAAAGATGGTATGACCTGTGCTCCAGGACCAAGGAGAGGGTGGCAGAGCACCTCTGGGAGATGAGGGGCACAGGAGGAGGCCCATCTACCATCCCACCACCCACACCCATGGAGGAACGAGTGCAAGAGACCCTGGAGCCAGGGGCAGTGGCTGGAATAGGAGAGCTGGACACGTCAGCGCCAGGACCATCAACCAGTGAGTACCATGAAACAGGCATGTACACCCATATCTGCCATACCCCCACCCACCCAGTACACAGCAGCATGCACAACCAAATTAGCTCCATTTTAGAGTAGCAACCACAAGAATGGTGCATTATGGGCAATGTAGTCCAGTAGGCAGCTGATAGGCAACAGTTTATTAGGAAGCATACAACAGATGGTAAATACTGACAGTGTGTTCCCTATTTCCCACAGGTCTCCCACAAGACACCACCACCAGCCACACCGTCCAGGGTGCAGAGGTCAGCCAACAGGCAGCACAGGACCTAGGAGCAGTCACCATAGGGCCCTGCACCACCCGACCACAGTCCCCTCCAGATGCACCAGTGGCCATAGTGGAGATTGACCCAGCACCCGGTTCCAGCCACAGTGCCAGCCAACAGGACCCTGATGCTCCACCGCGTCGCAGACGACGTCTCCATGTCCCTGCAGTGTCCTTGGAGATGTAGGGGACTCCTCCATGTCCGCCGCCGAGGCAGCACTCATCGAAGGTCAGCTCCTGCAGACAAGGCAAATGAGACTGATATCAGGGGACATGCAGCAAATGGAGAGGAATCACACAACAGGGCTGGCACAGCTCCACACAGACCTTCAAAACCTGAACAGTCATGTAGGTGACCTTGCACTCTCCATCAGGCAACTAGTGACTGAACTTGTTACAGAGAGAGAGAGTGCAAGGCGCCGTGAACGCCAACTAATCCACGTTTAGACCGCATGGCTGCCTCCATCGTCTGCCTGGCTGTGAATACTACAGGGCTGTCACGCCGCACATTCAGTTTACAAGTCGACATGGGCCACTTTGCCAGCGATGTGGCTCGCGGCCTGGGACGGATAAGCTACGCTGTGGACATGATGGAGGCAAGAAAGGTGGCTAGGGGCGCGGCAGACACGCCGCAAGATAGTGAGGAGGGCTCTACTATCAGTAGTGCATCTGCCACAGACACCAGGGTCTTGCAGAGTGGCAGTGAACGGCAGGGATCTGCAGACGCTCTAGGCACTAGCCATGCTGGGCGTCCCAGGCGTAGGATTTGAGCTACGCACTTACAAACAATTGAGGCACATGAGGTTAATGTGTCCTCATAGCAGATGGACATTTACAGCCCCTGACCAATAGTTCAGTTCTATAGTTTTTTGGTTCACTTCATTAAAGTTCTTGTTTGTTCCACTTCCCACCTGGGCTCTTTGTGTGTGACATTCGTGTGTGTGGTGACAGGCAGCACATACCTTCCAAAGTATTGGTTTGCAATGTGGTCCCGTCTCTGTCTGCCTTGATTTACAATGCTTCTATCCCCATGATGGCGATGTGGTAGCTCTTGCTCGTCATCCTACGAATCTGGGTCTTCAGGGGTGAGATGTAGCCCACGTCTGGTGGCAATGTTGTGCAGTATAGCACATGCGCCAACGATCTTGAATGCTGTTATTGGGGCATACTGGAGGGCACCTCCACTTCTGTGGAGGCATCTGAATCTTGCCTTCAACAGTCCAAAGGTCCTCTCTATAACATTTCGGGTCCTCCTATGTGCACTGCTGTATCGCCTCTCTGTCTCATTGCTGGGTGTTAAGTACGGGGTAAGTATCCATGGTCGTAGTGCATATGCACTGTCACCTGTTTGGCAAAAATGAACAATGTTAGCAGGGCATGGATGGGTTCCACATTGAACTGTGTGTATGTCTGCAAGGTGTATTCAGCTATACCTAGGAGATATCCGTCTCCAAACTCCCGACGTTCTAGGCGTTGGTGTATCCCACTGTGCCTGAAAATGTAAGAGTCATGTGTACTCCCTGGAAATTTGGCTACCATGTCAGTGATAACATAATGGGTGTCACATACCACCTGGGTGTTCAGTGAGTGGGTACACTTCCGGTTGCGGAACAGATATTCCAGATTTGCAGGAGGGCATATTTGTATATGTGTCCCGTCTACACACCCTATTACATGCGGGAAGTTGGCAATCCTGTAGAATTCCAACTTGGTGCTGTTGATTTCTGCCTCATTCCTGGGTAGGTATATGTATCTGGACATGTGTGTGAGTATGGCATCTAGGAATCATCTGAAGAACCGTGAGAGTGCACTTTGAGATACCCCACCTGCCACAGCAATGACCCCCTGATAGCTACCCGAGGCCAAGAGGTGCAGTGAGCATAGCACTTGCACATGTGTGGGGATGGTGCTGCCGCGCACAGTCTGGCGTTGAAGCTGTGGATTGAGTAGATCTATTAATTCTAATATTGCTGCACTGCTGAGTCTATATTTATCATATATCTCCTCCTCAGTTTGTTGGAAAAGTGTCTATCTGGTTCTGTATATCTTCTCCTGTCTCTGGCTCCTCCTCCTCATCTGCTGTGTGGCGTGGGCTCTCCTCCTCCTTGCTATCACATATATCTCTGCCATCTTGAGTAACCCAAGTGCCTTCTGGGTCTCCTTTTATACTTTGGTTCTGGTTACCACCTGCTCTGAGTTAGTGGGAAATTGTCAAAATGTTTTTTTGCGACTAGTCGCAATTTGCGAGTGGCTTTTTCATATGGTTTGCGACTCGCAAATTGTGACTTCCTATTTGTGGGTCGCACAATGGGGTCGCAATTTTTGCGAGTCGGTAATGGCTCTCGGCGCAATTTGCGATTCGGAAATGTTTTTTTTGCATCCCATTTCCGATTTTGTGGGGTCGCAAATTGCGATTCGGGCCATTTGCAACTCGCAAAATTTTGCTACATCTGGCCCTTCATTCTGGAAATTTAAATCATTTTAGCAACTCTCGAACCTTGAGTCACTTTTCTGCACAGCTGCATACTTCTGCTCCTGGCTCCAAGCAAAAATGAGACTACAGCCCCATTATCTGCTCCCATGTCTGCTCAGACAGAGGCCCACCCTAAGGGCATGGCTAAGAATAAGAATCCAGGATCCTCTCCACATACTATATCATTCTACCATCTGCCTGATACTGCAACTGCCCATACCCAAGGCTCAATACCAGTCAGTGAAAAGTGCACTGAAAAAAGGAGCCTGTCAAAATGATAGCTCAACAGCTGATATGCAACTTTCAAGTGGCATATCTCCCTATCCAGTCCAGCACCCTATCTTTCTTCATGCAACTTTCTATTTCTTTCCTGAAATCTAAAGTCTCATCAAGGGGTCCTCAACCCTTTTACAGTGACTCAACCAGATATAGCATGAGGAGTGCTTCATTTGTACCTTATAGCACCTGAATTGCGCTTGCTAACATTGTGCTGTGCATCAGGAGGAGCGCTCTACTTTACATACTTTGCAGAGCCTTGAGAGCGCTTCTTGTCATGCTGGGGGTGAGCTTTGGGAAGCGCTTGTGCCATAGGAAAATCACCACCCTGGGGCACCACTAGAAGAATGCAGAGGAGTGAGCGCGCTCCTACTGTGCCCCCAGGGCGAAGGGTGCTCTGAGGAGCGCCCCGGGAGCACAAGCAGGCACCTACTTGGTTGCCTGCCTTCAGCTGCAGCCTAGGTGGGCCACAGCGTGCACCAGAAGCTGGGCGGGGGAAAGGAAGCCTCTTCGGAGGCTCCCCCCACCACCGGGCCCCTGTTGGTCCTCTCTGTTGGGCAGAGGGAAAGGAAGCCTCACCGAAGGCTCCACCTGCCCCAACGAAACCCGGAGCCTGTCATCAGAGACCGCAGGCAGGGAGGAAACCTCGCGGGGGCCCCTCCGTGCCGCCAGTCTAACTTTGTGGCCTCTTGTGGGCCAGTGCCATTGGGTGCTTTCCCCCCCTTGTGGAAGGGCCAGTGGAGGCCCGGGGGGCCCTAAGCAACCGTGGGCCCCAGGAGGGGCCTGTTACAAATCGGAGGGGGTGCATGACGCCCCCCTCCTCCTAATTGCTTTTTGGACTTTAGCCCCCCTGTGTGGACTGGTCAAGGCCCTGGGGGCCCCCAGAGATCGCGGGCCCCAGGAGAGGCCAATTATTACAGCAGAGGGGGTGCGTGGCACCCCCTCCTTCATAAATCATTTTTGCTGATTTTAGCCCCCCAGCCATCGCGGGCCCCAGGAGGGGCCCATCAATAATACCGAGGGGGTGCGTGCCACCCCCCTCAGCCTCAGATCTCTTGGGAGGCCCCCGTTTAACACAGAGGAGCACCAGGGACCCCCTTTTCGTTGTCCTGGCACTGGAGGTGCCTCATCATGGAAAACAGGTACTTTCTACAGGGTCTACATATGACATAAGTTCTTTTTAGAGACTTTAGTGATGTATATAATACCTACCTGTTGTATGATGTTTTATATTTGTATGCAAATGTTATTTTTATGGGCATAACATGCTAATATGTTTTTCTGACTTGCCATACATTTTATAATGTTCCTAATATGGGCGTTTATGATATTCTTATGACAAATGTTTTTGTGTAATAACGTAATTCCTGACTACTGCTTATGTTGAAGAGTACCCCGTGTGTTATATGTGTCTACTGCTATTTTTGCAGAGTAACTAATGTGTAACGTTCTGACAACTGCTAAGGTAGCAGGATATTACTGATATGTGATGTTTGGTGTAATAACTGCGTTGTGTACAATACAGTATATTTTCATAAAACTTGTTGTTGTGTTTCCTTTGTGGTGGGGATAGTGTGTCATGTGTGTTGTGTGTGTTGTGCAAGCGCTTTACACATTGCCTCTGGGATAGTCCTGACTGCTCGTGTCAAGCTACCAAGGGGGTGAGCAGGGGTTATCTTGGACGTGTAACTCCCTTGCCCAGACTAAAGTGGGTGGGTTCTGCCTGGATTAGGTGCATACCCTAGCCAACCAGATACCCCATTTCTAAAAGTGTGCATGAATGCGGAGGGGGGAGTGCGTGAATGGATGTGGTGTCTGGGTGTGTGCATGAATGTGGAGGGCGAGTGCATGGAGGCGGTGTCTGGGTGTGTGCATGAATGTGGAGGGGGAGTGCATGTCATGAATGCAGAGGGGGAGTGTGTGAATGGATGTGGTATCTGGGTGTATGCATGAATTTGTAGGGGGAGTGCATAAATGGATGCGGTGTCTGAGTGTATGCATGAATGTGGAGGTGGGAGTGCGTGAACCGATGCGGTGCCTGGGTGTGGGCATGAATGTGGTGGGGGAGTGCGTAAATGGATGCAGTGGGGTGTGCATGATTGTGGAAAGGGGGTGCGTATGTGTGAGTGCAAATGAGGGTGTGTGTGTGGTTGTGTGCATTTAGGTAGGGAGGGTACATGCGTGTGTGGATGTGGGGAGGAGGGTGCATTCATGTGCATGGAAATGGGGTGGAGGTGCGTGCATGTGCCCGGAAGTGGGGGGAGGGTGCGTGCATGTGCTTGGAAGTGGGGGGAGGGTGCGTGCATGTGTGTGGATGTTGAGGAGAGGGTGCCAGCGACAGGAATGGAGATTCTTGTCACCAAGTGCGTTACCGCTAGGGTTTTCATGGCTGTGCGACAGTCACCAAACACCTGGTGGTCTGCCGGGTCATAATACCTCTGGCGGTCTCATGACTGCCGCCAGGCCGGAGGTGCTCACCTCCGGCCCAGCGGTTCGACCGCCCTGGTGGTACTGACGGCATTGTGGCAGTTTGGCTGCAGCCAAACCGCCTAGCTCATAATGCAGCGGTCTTCACTGCTGGTTCTGCAGCGGGGAGACTGCCGCCGCGAAGCTGGCGGTCTAAAGACTGCCAGCCTCAAAATGACAACCTCAGTCTCCTAAGTGAAGTCTTGTTGCTCGTTGCCAAGTTACCAGGGGTTGAGCTGGGGTTAATTTATTGAGATCTAACTGGACCTAGTGGTGCTAGTGGCCTATTGCTAAGCGTAGGTACTTACCTGTCCTTACCAATAATACACTTTCCTACATTTTTGGTGCACAGTGGTGGAATCCAGTACTTGTGTTCAATATCACACTACCTTTTTAAGTAAAGCAAATAAAAAAATCCTTTACATAGTCCTAATGCAAACATTGTTTTGAATTTTAATTTGGACTGATTTCAAATATTGCATTTTTGGGATTTTTCTAAATTCTTGATTCCAAGTATCCCAAAAGTTTTTTTTGTGTGACACATAACTAGGGAAACATATAGTTTGATCTGGCTAGTCTAACCACATTGACAGTAGTCCAGCTTAGTGGGTTGTGTACTGAGAGGGGGTTGCCTGCAGCCACTATCCTCAGAAAAAATGTTTTGATTAAATCCCTGACAGCCTAGGCTGAGGCCCAAGACGTAGGCACAGAAGAAGGGAGAAGTGGAGAAGATGCCATCTTCAACCACTCAAGGAAGAGAAGGCATCTGCACTTTAGTGAGGAGGAGGAAGTCCGGTCCTCATTACACACAGTCACCAGGGCCATGCTCAAAGCTAGTTGGGGGTGGGGGTCTCTTCGGAAGGAGAGAACCTGTCCCTCAGAGAGAGAGAGAGCTGGAAGCCCAGCTGGCATATATAACTTTGGAGGCAGAGAAGCTGGCCCTAGAGAAGAAAAGAGTGGGCAAGGGGAGAGAAAAAATATGGTGGCAGCGAAGAAGACTCTGAGATGTCTAGTGGTGTTGGGTTTGTCCCAGGTTACCCAAGGGGGTGGTCCATGTGCACTAACAGGGGGATGACATAGATAAGTGGCTGGAGGCCTTTGCAAGGGCTCTCCAGATGAGGAGGGTTAAGCCCCAATATTGGAGTTCACTCCTATATGAGTTGGTCCCAATTTCTCGGAGGGATAGGCTCCTGACCCTGAGGGAGGAGGAAACAGATTCCTATCCCAGTATGAAGAAGTGCTCATCCAAGAAATTTGGTCTAACCCCAGAGCAGTACAGGTTCAAGTTTCATTGACACCCAGAAGTCAGCTACCCAGTGCTGGGTTGATTTTGTGGACAGCTCAGTAAAGGCACAAGAGGGCTAGATACAGGGCAACAAGGTAAGTACCTTTGAGGAGCTGTACAATTCGATTATGAGGGAGCACCTTCTAACTAATTGTGCCCAGGAGAAGTTGCGCCAGTATCTAGTTGACTCTAAGTTGACCAACCCCAAAGAGCTGAGGAGGCCCCAGAAGACTGATTGAGAGCCAGAGTTGTCCAGAAAACCCCCAGGGGGTGATCAGAAAAAGAGAGGAAAGGGTTCTTCTCAGGGAAAGAACCAAGGAAAAGATGATGAAAAGTCTAAGGATTACTCACAAGAGTCCCCAAAACTTTCTCAGGGTGGGGGAGACCCGTGCCATGCCACTTCTAAGGGGAAGGGGCACTAGGGGGAAGCATTATGATCCTGTTAAGGCAGGAAAGTTTCAGAAACTTGCTAAGGCCGGCAAGTGTTTTGAATGTCACTAGACTAGGCACAAATGGGGGGATGCTGTTTGCTCCAAGAGGCCCCCTACTGGTGGGCATTTCCATGAGATTGCTAGTGTAGGTTTGGGGTGGAAGTTGGCCCAGGGAAGGGATCAGGGTACACAGAGGTCACCTTTGTGTCCGTGGGTGGGGTGGACACTGGAGCCATGGTCACTTTACCCCCCAGCATGGACAGGTACAGGCAGAGGCCTAAAGTAAATGGGACAGAAGTGGAGGCCCTGAGAGATACAGGAGCCAGTGTTACTATGGTCACAGAAAAACTGATTTCTCTAGGGCAGGTCTTGACTGGGGTATTCCACCAGGTGACATATGCAGACAGTAGACCCAAGCTCCATCCCATGACAATGGTGAGCTTAGAATGGGGAGGTATGACTGGCCCTAAAAAGGTAGTTGTAGCTCCTGCCCTCCCTGCAGAGTGTCTTCTGGGAAATTATCTGGAATCATCTGAGTGGTCAGAAGTGGAAAGAAGGGTCCATGCACAGATGCTGGACCTCCCTGAAGGGGTGTGTGCTGTGACCAGGTCACAGGCAGTACAACAGGAAAGTGCAGGTCACTTGGACCTTGGAACAATGGGCCAAACCTCTAAGAACACGAGAAAGGGCACTTAGTCTGGTTTGCCACCCTCACTGAGTACAGAGGTTCAGGAGGAATCCAATCCTGAGGGAGAGGATCTGACCTTTGAGAGAGGAACCCCTCCCTTGCAAGCTCTGCCTGGCTTAGCATAATTGCAAGGGACAGATGGGCCCACCAGGGAAGAATTGTGCCAGGGACAAAGAGAGTGCCCCACTCTTGAGAGCCTGAGGCAGACTGCATCCAGACAAGAACAAGAGGATGTCAGAGGGTCCCACAAGGTTTATTGGGAGCATGTAGTTCTCTACACTGAGACAAGTGACCCCAACCCAGGGGCAACCTGGAGAGTGGTGGTCCCTCAGAAGTATAGTGAATTCCTCCTAACTCTAAGCCATGATATTTCCTTAGCAGGCCATTTGGTGCAGACCAAGACCTGGAACAGGCTGGTCAATCATTTGCACTGGTCCCATATGTCAGAAAAAGTCAAGGAGCTTTGCAGCTCCTGTGTCACCTGTCAGGTGAGTGGCAAGACAAGGGGCAAGCCAAAGGTTCTGTTGCAGATTCTTCTATCAGTCATTGCAACTAGTCTGCTATATAGTAAATAATTTAAATCTGCATATTCAGCTTAGGGGACTGGGCAGTTAAAGCCTCAACAATGATGCAAAGGGCTGCTTCAGGAAACGACATTAACAACACGGTATGAGCCATGCAAGTTGAACCACACGTGGCTGAACCACGCATAGGCATAGAGTCTGCCTTAACCACGCATGTTCCTTAACCACTTTTGCATGGACAAGGCAGAGATCGGTCTAGCTGTCTGGGGCAGATCAGGGGCAGGAAGCATCAGGAGAGGTAAAAGGGGGCTGGTGTTAGGTTTGGGGGCATAGTTTTTAGGGGTGAAGAGCAGTTTTAGAGCTCAGAGCGGGGGGAGGTCAGGTTAGTTTGTTTACATGGGGGGAGGGTGGGTTAGTTTTTTGGGCAGGAAGCAGGGTTTTAGGAACTGGGACTGGTTTCAGGCAGTAGTTTTTACAGGTGAGGAACGGTTTTAGAGCTCGGAGCAGGGGGGAGTCGGGTTAGTTTTTTTGGACAGGGGAAGGTTGGGTTAGTTTTTTGGGCAGGACCAAGGTTTTAGGGCTCAGGGCTGGGCCCGGGGTAGTTCTAAGGACTAGAGCAGGATTTTAGGGATCAGGGTGGGGTGGGGAAGGGGCACTTTTCAAGGATGAGGTCAGCTTTAGGGCTCAGGGAGGTGACGCTGGGGTAGGGTAGTGTTTAGCAGGGGGCACTGTTTTAGGTGTTAGGGCTGGGGGAGAGGAAAGGGTTTTTTCAGAGGCAGAACAGGATCGGTTTTAGGGCTTATGGTAAAGGGGTCGGAGTAGTTTTAAGGGTATGGTGGGGTCCGTTTCAGTACTCAGGGCGAGGGGGAATTATGGCTCAGGGCTGGGGGGATCGGGCAGTTTTAAGGGCAGGGACAGGGTAGATTACAGGGCTGGGGTATTTGGTGTCAGGGCGCGGGCAGGGGGGCAATTTACCACGCATATTACTTTACCAAACATGTTTTAACACAAAAATTTGTTGTAAAGGCATGCATGGTAAAGGCATGCGTGGTAAAGATGCGATCGTTGTTCAGACCGCGTTCTTAAGGCATGTGTGGTTCAGGCATACATGAGCCCATCATACAACCCCCTGCTTCAATTTAGTGTTGCAGTGCATAGATTTTCTCTCAAGTGTGGAAGGAGACTAGTTGCAGCAGCAAAATGCACATATCAGATGGAAACTGTGCAGCTGGCACATTTGGTGTGGAAGTTTGGGGACATAAAAGCCCAAAGGAACTTGGTAAGGTGGAAAATAGATTTTTACCCCATCTTCTCTATTTGGGGCCCAGGACCCCTATGGATGTCCTTAGACTCCAATTGGGCATGAAGTGAATCAAACCACTCTTGGAAATTTATCGTAAAGTTAGGATAGATGGTGTAATGTATTTTTTATGTTCTACACTGCCAGGAAAAGCCTGGTGATGAGGTACAGAAAAAACATAAAATGACACCACACCTTGAAAAGGCGCAAGAGGGTGTTTTTGCTTTAAATCCCATTTTGTTTTCTTCTGCAGTATAAAATATGTCCCAGAACTAAAAATGTATCTGACGATGCACCATACGCTACAAAAAGGGGGCAAAAAGTAAGGTTGCATTTCAAGTAGTAACTTGAAATTTCGCTTAAATATTTGAGTGCTTTATGTGATTTTGGCAAAGAAAAGTAGGTACATTTCACCATGCCTTAGAAATTACACACTATCTGCTAAAAATCAACAGCTGCCACTGTTGCTGTCATACCTATGTTAGACACCTTAGGTAAACAAAAGCAAACCTATATTGTAACCCGCTTTGACCCAGGCATTGCTGTGTGTGTAAATATTAAGCGGGAAACGTTGACTTCAACTCATTGCAACATGACTTTGCATTGAATAGCATTAAACCGCTGTTAATGTTTGCAGTAGGGGTGTAACGGGGTCTAATCAGCACAGTCACCGGTGGGATTGCACATGCAGCCAAATCTACCACTGCATGCCCAACATTGTATAAAATGCTAGCATCAAATGAAAGCTGCTGCAAGCAAAAGGCAAAAGAAATATCAAGTTTTTCCAATGTGTCATACTTGCAATTTCATGGAAATTTAACTCATGAGCAGTCTACATGTGAACACATTTTACTGGTGTGTACCTCAAATACAACTCCTAAAAAACACCACTTGCTTTCTTCTGCATCACGGCACAATATTTAGCACCATGCAAATATGTTTGTTTTTTCACAAGTCAAAAACATGTTTGGCAGAACACAGCTCGATAGTTTTCCTTTCACAAAAACAGCACTGCATATTTTACACAATGCTGCGCTGCACAATTCGAACTAAGGGCCAGATGTAGCAAAGTTTTGTGAGTCGCAAATGCCCCGAATCGCTATTTGCGACTGTGCAAAATCGGAAATGAGATGCAATAATCCCATTTCCAACTCGCAAAAAGCGATGCGAGCCATTAGCGACTTGCAAAATGTGCGACCCCATTTTGCGACCCACAAATAGCAAGTCGCAATTTGCGAGTCGCAAACCATATGCAATTTCAACTCGCAAATTGCGACTAGTCGCAAAAAACCCAGTTTGCATGTCCCATTTACCACTAACTCAGAGCCCATTATGTCATCACTGACATTGTTGCAAAATTTCCAGGCAGTACCCATGACTCCTACATTTTTAGGCACAGTGGGATACACCAACGCCTGGAACGTGGGGAGTTTGGAGACGGATACCTCCTAGGTAGAGCTGCATACACCTTGCAGACATACACACAGGTCACTGTGCACACCAACCAGGACTTTCTAACAGTGTAATGTTTGTGCCCAACAGGTGACAGTGCATATGCTCTACGGCCATGGATAATGACTCCGTTCTTAACACCCAGCAATGAATCAGAGAGGCGATACAACAGTGCACATAAGAGGACCAGGAACCTTACTGAACGCACCTTCGGATTACTGAAAGCAAGATTCAGATGCCTCCACCGCAGTGGAGGTGCCCTCCAGTATACCCCCATTACAGCATTCAAAATTGTTGTCGCATGCGCCATCCTGCACAATATTGCCACCCGACGTGGACTACCTCTCACCCCTGCAGACCCAGATCCTGAGGATGAAGAGCAAGAGCAACCACATCGCCATCATGGGAATCGGAGTATAGCTAATCAAGGCAGACTGAGACGGGAACACATCGCAAACCAATACTTTGGAAGGTACGTGTCAACTCCAACCATACTCACCTATTGACCAAAAACTCCATTTGTTAAGTGGAACAAAAAAAATACTTAATATGTGCAGAAATACAACTATTTACAATTACTAACTGTTCATGGTCTTCTAAATGCAAACCATGCATGGGGCACATTGCTGTCATGTGCCATATCATCAAGGACAGGGTTATGTCTTTGTCCTACGGCGGACCCTGCCAGCCTGGCTGGTCCCTGGTGGTTCTGCAGTGCTCTGCCTGGTACTCCCACTCCAGAGCACCCTAGTGTCACTGGCAGAGACACTGCTCACTGTAGAGCCCTCCTCGCTGTCCTGGGGTGTGTCCCCTGTGCCCCTGGACAGATGCCGTGCCTCCATTAAGTCAATCACGTGTGTGATCTGGCCCAGGCCCCTAGCCACATCTCCTGCAAAATGGCCCATTTCGACTTGGAGGCCAACTGTCCTTCTCGACAGGCCAGTGGTGTTCACAGCCAGTCTGCCAATTGATGTGGCCATCCTATCAAGCCTCTGTAGCAGCTGACGGTCCCTGCGCCGGCCACCCTCGCCCTGTGCCAGTAGTCCTGCCATCAGATCCCTTATGGACAGGGCTAGGTCCCCAGTGTTTGTGGCAATAACGTCTATTCTGGAATTTAGCTGCTGCATGCTGGCCTCGTTGTTTCTGACAAAGCGGTGCAGCACACCACTAATCCGCCCTAATATATTGTTTTGCAGGCGCTGACCACGGAGCAGCTGTGCCTCGCTGTTGGTGGTTGATGGACGGCCGGATGCAGCCTGCAGCCCTGCTCTCCTGTACCTGCGTCGCATGCGCAGCGGTGGCTGACCTGTGTGCTCTACTGTGCCACTCCTGCCTGTTGCTGGCGCAAGCTCCTGAAACACAGTTGCAGCAGGTGTGGACATCACAGGGATGGTGTTGGTCGTGCAGGTGGGAGTGGTGGTAACTCCTGTGCTGTCCCCATGGGGCTGGCTGCTGTGGGTTGTGGTGGTGTCTTGTGGGAGACCTGTGGGACATGGGGAACAGACTGTCAGTGTCTACTATCTGTTGCACACTTCCTAATAAACAATTGCCTATGAACTGCCTACTTGACTACATTTCCCATAATGCATCATTCTGGTGTTTGGTACCCTGAAATGGAGGTATCTTGGTTGTGCATGCCCCTGTGTACATGGTGGGTGGGGGTATGGCATTGATAGGGGTACAGGCATATCACATGGTACTCACCGGTTGATGTTGTGGGCTCAGAGGTGTCCAGATCTCCAAATCCTGACACTGCCTCCTGCTCCAGGGTCTCCTCCACCCTTTCTTCCAGGGGTGTGGGTGGTGGTACAGATGATGGTCCCCCTCCAATGCCTCTCATCTTCCGGAGCCTTTCAGCCACCCTCTCCTTGGTCTGGGAGCGGAGGTCATACCACCGTTTTTTTATCTCTTCCACACTCCTGTGGCTCACCCCCAGGGAGTTAATTTTTTCTTGGATCTCCTGCCAGAGTTGTTTTTTGGTGGCTTCTGGCACATTGAGGGCTGCCTTTCCAAATAGTTCATCATAGTGCTGACAGCATTTGTCTGTCAGCACCTCCAGCTCCTTCTCTGAGAATTTTAGTTTTCTTTTTCTAGGAGTTTCTTCCATTGTAGCTGCTGTTCCTCCTGTTTGCAGTTCAGCAGTTTAATATGGGTGTGGTCCTCCCTCCTCCCAGGTGTATTTGTAAACTTCCTGGCTGTGATGTCATCATCATGTGCCAGGAAGTGTTTCCAGAGTGTTCTGGAGTGGTTTCTGGAGTGTTCTGCAGCACCTGCAATCAATTTACATGGTACTCGCAATTTGCGACACCCACTCGCAAATTGCGAGTTCGTTTTTTGTGCGGTCGCAAAAAGCGACCTCGCAAACAGCGGACTCGCTACTCCGGGTGCAAGTCGCAAATTGTACACTGACATTGTACCTGCATTTCTATTAGCGACACGCAATTTGCGAGTCGCACATACTCGGAAATTGCGAGTCGCTAATTTTTTTGTACCTACATCTGGCCCTAAATCTGGGCTTTTAAAGTGAAAGATAGCAATCCTTGGCAAAGCCAATGCATCTGCTTTAATATGCTAGTCCGTAGCACAAGCCATCATCAAATGCCACAGTTCACCGAGCAGCACAACAGAGCAATCATAGAGGTTGATACGAAATATTGATT
Organism: Pleurodeles waltl; assembly: GCF_031143425.1. NCBI lineage: Eukaryota > Metazoa > Chordata > Amphibia > Caudata > Salamandridae > Pleurodeles > Pleurodeles waltl. The sequence continues at coordinate 970,493,451 of NC_090449.1, read as the reverse complement.
GCACAAATATTGTGCCACCAAACTATCTTGAAAAATATTGTTGACAGAAATATTGTTGTATTAAGATTAGAAATATAATTTTTTAAGTTTCTGTTGGACTTTTGGCCATACGCATGGTCATCCCTAGTCTTTTTGCCTCCTTCCTCCTGGTTTTTCTGACCTTTCGCTGTTGGCTCTAGGACTCTGAGCACTTTATCACTGCTGACCAGTGTTAAAGTGCAGGTGCTCTCCCATCTAAAGTTGGTATGATTGGCTTATACCTGATTGGTATATTTAATTTACCTATAAGTCCCTTGTACAGTGGTATCTCTATACCCAGGGCCTGTAAATTAAATACTACTAGTGGGCCTGCAGCGCTGCTTGCGCCACCCACTGAAGTAGACTTTCAAACCTGTCTCAGGCCTGCTAGCGCAGGGCCTGTGTGCGCAGTTTTCTGCCACAGGGACCTGGCATCTAAATTTACTTGCCAGGCCCAGAACTCCCCTTTTACTACATGTAAGTCACCCCTAAAGTACGCCCTGTGGGCAGGGTGCCATGTATGTAGAAAGGCAGGACATTTGCCATATTGCATGGCCTGTCCTGGTAGTGACAAACAGCCTAACTTGGTGTCTCACTGCTGTGAGTGCTGCCTTCTCATAGGATTGCATTAGAAATGCCCTGCCTTATGTGTAGGGGTATTGTCTGATTTATGAGGGCTAGCGTAGGCTTGTTTGGTATGGTTGTGATGGTGATAATAAATACTGCTTACTGGTGTGGGTGTATTTTTTATTACTATCACAGAAATGCCACTTCTAGAAAGTGCGCATTTATCTGTGCTTATGATTCTGGTGTTTTGCAGCTTGACTCCAATCCACGTCTGGGCAGAGTGACAGTTGGGGCTTTGTGCATACTTTTCAGACAGCCTGTACACAGGGAGGGTGGAGGTGTCACTGAGGTGCATCTACATACTGAATAGTCTTCCTGGGCTGAGAGAAGGGAGAGGCGGGGCACACCTACATTTGTAAAGGCTGTGTCCTGGCCTCACACAATAGGGTCGTTAACCCCCCACTGATGTTTGGAGCCTGTGCTGAAAGGAGAGAGGGGGCACTCCCAGAACCAGTTGTAACTGGCTGGAACCTCCTCTCCCTACCACTGTAAAACACTGTAAGAACTGACTATAAGTACAGGGGAATTTTCCCCACAATTTGAACATTCTTGGAACTTGAAACTGGACACAGAACGCTGATGAATGGACTCACCAGGAAACCGCCATGGACTGCTGCTGCTGTGCTGACCTGTGACCTGCCTGGTCACTAGGAGGAACTGCCACCATCTGCACCCCTTGTGCTGGCCTGTAGCTGGGCCCACCAGCCCTGTGCTCCTTCTTGTTTAGTTGTTCCCAGGGGCAGGGTGCTGTGGCCCCTGACCCCTGCAACGATCCTTCAAACCTTTGCGCAGAATGCTTTAACCAGGAACAAGGCATTCTTTTAACTGCTGAGGCTGCTGATGTGCCATTGCGCTGTGAAAGCGCTTTTCTTTTGCTAAAAGAAGATCACCGCCGCAGCCCAGGCTGCATAATTTTCTTAGCGCTGTGAAAAGCGCTTGATTGGGACTCCCAGATCACCGCCGCAGCCCAGGCTGCATAATTTTCTTAGCGCTGTGAAAAGCGCTTGATTGGGACCCCCAGATCACCGCCGCAGCCCAGGCTGCCTAATTTTCCTAGCGCTGTGAAAAGCGCTTGATTAGAAATCACCGCCGCAGCCGGGTTCCGAAGATATCCCCGAGCGCGAGGTTCGCGCTCAGCACTGTGCCCCCAGGGCACGAAGGAAACCTCCTTTTTATCGTAAGGAGCAAGCGTGCTCCTGTTGGTGCCCCCGGGGCGAGGACTGCTCTTTGGAGTCCCCCCGGGGCACCGGAAGGCCCTGCCTTGGGCCGGAGAGCCATAGAGGCGGCGGGAGGAGAGGAGGACGCCTCTCTCCCGCCGGGAGAAGCCTCGGAAGGCTTCGGTGGCCAGGGGGAACGGGCAGCAGCCTCATCGGAGGCTCGCTGCACCCCTCGGTCCCTCGGGGCCCCTGCGAGGGCCAGCTTTTCAATAAAGGGGGTCTCCCTTGGCGAAGGGGCCGACGGAGGCCCCGGGAGACCCCAGGAGTTTGCGGGTCCCCGGAGGGGCCCGTTTCTCAACCGGAGGGGGTGCGTGGCGCCCCCCTCCCAACCTCAAAGGTTTCCCTGACCGGGGCGCCCCCCTCGAGAGGGCCGGTGGAGGCCTGGGGGGGCCCCCAGCATTTACGGTCCCCCGAGGGGCCCGTTTTTCGTTAAGGGGAGGTGTGTGTTACCCTCCTCGCTCCCCACATTGTCAGGGGCCCCCATTTTGCGCAGAGGAGCGCTGGGGCCCCCTTTCTTCTTTTTCTTCAGGAACGGAGGGTGCCTGCTTCATCAGAACAGGTACTGTCTAAACATGGACCAATATGCTGATAATTTAAAGTTCTTTCTACAGACTTTATTCATTCTGTTATATTGCCTACCTGTTCTTTGATGTGTTGACATATGTGTGCACATGTTCCTTTTATGGGCATGACTTGCTAATATGTTTGCTTAACTTGCCATAGATTTTCTAATGTTCCTAGTATGGGCGTTTTATGATATTCTTATGACAAGTGTGCTAATGTGATAACGTGTTTCCTGACTACTGCTTATGTTGCAGAATACTGAGTAACCTGTGTGTTATGTGTGACTACTGCTAGTTTGCAGAGTAACTAATGTGTAACGTTCTGACAACTGCTAAGGTAGCAGGATAGTACTGTTATGTGATGTTGGTCTACTAATTACGTTGTGTACAATACAGTGTATTTTTATATAATCTGGTGTTGTGTTTCCTTTGTGGTGGGGATGTTGCGTCACATGTATGTGTGTGTTGTGCAAACGCTTTACGCATTGCCTCCGGGTTAAGCCTGACTGCTCGTGCCAAGCTACCAAGGGGGTGAGCAGGGGTTATCTTGGACGTGTAACTCCCTTGCCCTGACTAGAGTGGGTAAGTTCTGCCTGGCTGAGGTGCATACCCTAGCCAACCAGAAACCCCATTTCTAACATTGGAAGTCAGCGGTGAGGATAGGACTTGCGCTTGCACAATACCATTGTGACTCATTATTTCACTACAAGGATTGCGTTTAGACCATCACATGTTTGGCTTCTCTTAACTTTCTCTCTTTGGTCATTTTTCCTGTTTTCAGTTCTCACGCTTGGGTATTGTGATTGTCACAGTTGAGTTAATTGTACCTTTTCAAGATGGGGCTTACCTTTGATTTAGAAGACCTGCCGTTTTACACGCAGGGGGAATTAGAGGGGTTCTGTAGAGAGAGAGGGCTGCCTGTAGAAGGGGACCTCAGGAGATCTCTGAATTTCTTTGAAAGGTTTGTGACATTTACCCAGGGAGGGAGTGTGGGTAGGGGGTACCCAGAGGATCCTGAGTGTAGCGAGGGTTCCCAATGGGAGGGCTCCCAGACCTCATCCCTAGAGAGTGGTAGAGAGACTGATCAGGAGGGTGAGAATGACCGGTTGGGGACGCCAGTTGACAGGGAAGGCCCCAGTGCTAGGGAGTCCCTTGCTGGGTCCAGTGTAAGAAGCAGGGCTACCTCTCATTCCTTGACGCCTGAGGAGCTAAGAGATAGGCGGGAAGAGAGGGACCTGAAGTTGCAGTTAGCGCGCCTAGCTGTTGAGGAGAGAAGGGCTGAGGTAGAGAAGGCCTTAGTACAGGAGAGAATGGCAGAGGCAGAGAGGGCCTTTGCCAGAGAAAGACTCGCTCTAGAGCGCAGTCTGAAGGTTCTGGACTCACCAGCGTTGCAGGTGGAGTCCAGTGGTGGCAGCAATGTACAGTGCTGTAGCAAAGATGTTCCTCACATACCCATTGATCTGGTACCTAGGTTCCAAGAGGGGGGTGACATACGTCAGTGGTTAAAGGAATATGAGAGGGCTCTGGTAGAGCGCAGGATCCCTGAGAAGGATTGGGGAACTGGCCTAGGGAGTTTTATTCCTGAGGAGGGGAGGGATGCCCTACTGACTCTAGAAGAGAGTGACAGGGAGGGGTACTCCGCTGTGAAGAACGCACTGATTGTGAAGTATGGTTTCTCCCCTGAGGAATACAGAAAAAGGTTTAGGGGTGGTAAGAAACTGTCCCACCAGTCTTGGGAGGAGTTTGTGGAGGCTTGCTGCATTGCACTAGATGGATGGGTGAAGGGTAGCACAGTAAACAATTTTGAAGGGCTGTTTAATCTGATTCTCAGAGAGCACCTGTTTCGTTGTTGTTTTTCAGAGTTACGCCAACACTTGTCAGTGTGTGAGCTCTCTGACCCCAGGGAGCTTGCAAAGGAGGCAGACTTCTGGTTGCGTACCAGAGGGTCTGGTGTGACATTAGGGGGTGTTCCTAATGAGAGTGGTCTAGGTGTTTCCCAACAAGGTGTGGTGGGAAAGGAATGGAGTGTCCCAGGTAGGTCCCAGTGGACTGGGATGGGTGAGGGACCCCATGTCCCGTCTCTGAGGAGAGGGAATGGGGCTGGGCTGAGGCCCAAGGTGCCCAAGATACCGTCCCAGGCCCCTGAAGGTTCCATGAGTGAACGCCAGGAGGTGAGCCTAACCTGTGCCGTAGGGCCAGCTGTTCAGAAGGATCCCATTTTGTCATTAGGACTTAGGCGGGTGGCTGGTGATAGCGTTCCGCCGGTCCTGGTGTCTGGTAGTCTCGCTCTACAGCGGAGGAGGCGGAAATCCAGGCATAGGGTTGAGAGGGGGCTGCGGGCCCCAGTGGAGAACCTGGAGGGTCAGGGGTCAGCTCTGAGTGCAGAGCCCCCCAGGAATGACCTTGGTGAGACCATTTCTGGGCTGGGGGGAATCCAGACTCTGTCAGATGGGCAGAGGTCAGGAGACCTGCGCCAGCCAGACTCTTGTATGGCCCTTGGGGAAAGTGTTTCCCTTGTGGGGGGTAGGTGTGCCCCCCAGGAAGTCCTGGTGCGCCAGGCAAGGATTCAACCGCAGGGTGGTGACTCTGGGTTGGATGATCAGGTTCAGGGGGTAAACTCTGACCTGATGGGGAGTACGTGTGCTCCCAAGGAAGTCCTGGTGCGCCAGGCAGTGGTTCAACCGCAGGGTAGTGACTCTGGGTTGGATTGCCAGATTCAGGGGGTAAGCTCTGATCTGGTAGGGGGTAGGTGTGCTCCCAAGGAAGTCCTGGTTCGCTGGGCAATGGTCCAGTCTAAGGGTGTCGTCCCTGGACTAGATAGACAGGTTCAGGGGGTAAACTCTGACCTGGTTGGGGGGGCGGTTAGTGCGCTCACCTCCCTGTGTGAAACTTCTGGTGGCTTCTCCCGAGGTGGGGAGATGCAGGACTCTGGAAGTGGGGTTCAGGGAGGGGGAAGCCCGCCCCGGACCCCGGTGCAACCCAAGGGTGTCGTCCCTGGGTTGGGTGGTCAGTCGCCAGGTAGTGATCCTGGGCTGGCGAGAAAGTTGTGCAGGGCTGCTGTACCCAGCACCCTGGCAAGTGTGGATTCTGGTGATACCCCTCCTAGGAGAGGAGGGCGGGATCCTAGAAGGAGGGGTAGAAGGAGGAGAGCCTCGCCTCTAGCCCCTGTAGAACCTATGGGTGCGGACCCTAGGTTGGTGGATCAGTGGCAGGGTAGAGCCCCTGAACCGATCGGAAATGGAGTGGAGACAGGTTGCTTTGCGCCTGGGGCTACCGCCCCCCACTCATTATGGTTTCAGAGACCAGAGGCTCCTAGATGGCCTGGGGCCTGGTTCTGGCCATTGGCAGCTAGAGAATCCCCGTGGGTTGGTCTAGGCTGCCTGGGACGCATTGACAGAGAGATCCCAGTGGAGTCAGGAAGGCGTAGAACTGGAACATGCCCCTGCTGTTGTGGGCCTGGGTCCTTGTTCTATCGCCCCAATCAGGAAAGTACATCAAGGTATTGATTGTTCTCCCCTGGATTTTGGCTGGTAGGGGGTTGTGTTGGACTTTTGGCCATACGCATGGTCATCCCTAGTCTTTTTGCCTCCTTCCTCCTGGTTTTTCTGACCTTTCGCTGTTGGCTCTAGGACTCTGAGCACTTTATCACTGCTGACCAGTGTTAAAGTGCAGGTGCTCTCCCATCTAAAGTTGGTATGATTGGCTTATACCTGATTGGCATATTTAATTTACCTATAAGTCCCTTGTACAGTGGTATCTCTATACCCAGGGCCTGTAAATTAAATACTACTAGTGGGCCTGCAGCGCTGCTTGCGCCACCCACTGAAGTAGACTTTCAAACCTGTCTCAGGCCTGCTAGCGCAGGGCCTGTGTGCGCAGTTTTCTGCCACAGGGACCTGGCATCTAAATTTACTTGCCAGGCCCAGAACTCCCCTTTTACTACATGTAAGTCACCCCTAAAGTACGCCCTGTGGGCAGGGTGCCATGTATGTAGAAAGGCAGGACATGTGCCATATTGCATGGCCTGTCCTGGTAGTGACAAACAGCCTAACTTGGTGTCTCACTGCTATGAGTGCTGCCTTCTCATAGGATTGCATTAGAAATGCCCTGCCTTATGTGTAGGGGTATTGTCTGATTTATGAGGGCTAGCGTAGGCGTGTTTGGTATGGTTGTGATGGTGATAATAAATACTGCTTACTGGTGTGGGTGTATTTTTTATTACTATCACAGAAATGCCACTTCTAGAAAGTGCGCATTTATCTGTGCTTATGATTCTGGTGTTTTGCAGCTTGACTCCAATCCACGTCTGGGCAGAGTGACAGTTGGGGCTTTGTGCATACTTTTCAGACAGCCTGTACACAGGGAGGGTGGAGGTGTCACTGAGGTGCATCTACATACTGAATAGTCTTCCTGGGCTGAGAGAAGGGAGAGGCGGGGCACACCTACATTTGTAAAGGCTGTGTCCTGGCCTCACACAATAGGGTCGTTAACCCCCCACTGATGTTTGGAGCCTGTGCTGAAAGGAGAGAGGGGGCACTCCCAGAACCAGTTGTAACTGGCTGGAACCTCCTCTCCCTACCACTGTAAAACACTGTAAGAACTGACTATAAGTACAGGGGAATTTTCCCCACAATTTGAACATTCTTGGAACTTGAAACTGGACACAGAACGCTGATGAATGGACTCACCAGGAAACCGCCATGGACTGCTGCTGCTGTGCTGACCTGTGACCTGCCTGGTCACTAGGAGGAACTGCCACCATCTGCACCCCTTGTGCTGGCCTGTAGCTGGGCCCACCAGCCCTGTGCTCCTTCTTGTTTAGTTGTTCCCAGGGGCAGGGTGCTGTGGCCCCTGACCCCTGCAACGATCCTTCAAACCTTTGCGCAGAATGCTTTAACCAGGAACAAGGCATTCTTTTAACTGCTGAGGCTGCTGATGTGCCATTGCGCTGTGAAAGCGCTTTTCTTTTGCTAAAAGAAGATCACCGCCGCAGCCCAGGCTGCATAATTTTCTTAGCGCTGTGAAAAGCGCTTGATTGGGACTCCCAGATCACCACCGCAGCCCAGGCTGCATAATTTTCTTAGCGCTGTGAAAAGCGCTTGATTGGGACCCCCAGATCACCGCCGCAGCCCAGGCTGCCTAATTTTCCTAGCGCTGTGAAAAGCGCTTGATTAGAAATCACCGCCGCAGCCGGGTTCCGAAGATATCCCCGAGCGCGAGGTTCGCGCTCAGCACTGTGCCCCCAGGGCACGAAGGAAACCTCCTTTTTATCGTAAGGAGCAAGCGTGCTCCTGTTGGTGCCCCCGGGGCGAGGACTGCTCTTTGGAGTCCCCCCGGGGCACCGGAAGGCCCTGCCTTGGGCCGGAGAGCCATAGAGGCGGCGGGAGGAGAGGAGGACGCCTCTCTCCCGCCGGGAGAAGCCTCGGAAGGCTTCGGTGGCCAGGGGGAACGGGCAGCAGCCTCATCGGAGGCTCGCTGCACCCCTCGGTCCCTCGGGGCCCCTGCGAGGGCCAGCTTTTCAATAAAGGGGGTCTCCCTTGGCGAAGGGGCCGACGGAGGCCCCGGGAGACCCCAGGAGTTTGCGGGTCCCCGGAGGGGCCCGTTTCTCAACCGGAGGGGGTGCGTGGCGCCCCCCTCCCAACCTCAAAGGTTTCCCTGACCGGGGCGCCCCCCTCGAGAGGGCCGGTGGAGGCCTGGGGGGGCCCCCAGCATTTACGGTCCCCCGAGGGGCCCGTTTTTCGTTAAGGGGAGGTGTGTGTTACCCTCCTCGCTCCCCACATTGTCAGGGGCCCCCATTTTGCGCAGAGGAGCGCTGGGGCCCCCTTTCTTCTTTTTCTTCAGGAACGGAGGGTGCCTGCTTCATCAGAACAGGTACTGTCTAAACATGGACCAATATGCTGATAATTTAAAGTTCTTTCTACAGACTTTATTCATTCTGTTATATTGCCTACCTGTTCTTTGATGTGTTGACATATGTGTGCACATGTTCCTTTTATGGGCATGACTTGCTAATATGTTTGCTTAACTTGCCATAGATTTTCTAATGTTCCTAGTATGGGCGTTTTATGATATTCTTATGACAAGTGTGCTAATGTGATAACGTGTTTCCTGACTACTGCTTATGTTGCAGAATACTGAGTAACCTGTGTGTTATGTGTGACTACTGCTAGTTTGCAGAGTAACTAATGTGTAACGTTCTGACAACTGCTAAGGTAGCAGGATAGTACTGTTATGTGATGTTGGTCTACTAATTACGTTGTGTACAATACAGTGTATTTTTATATAATCTGGTGTTGTGTTTCCTTTGTGGTGGGGATGTTGCGTCACATGTATGTGTGTGTTGTGCAAACGCTTTACGCATTGCCTCCGGGTTAAGCCTGACTGCTCGTGCCAAGCTACCAAGGGGGTGAGCAGGGGTTATCTTGGACGTGTAACTCCCTTGCCCTGACTAGAGTGGGTAAGTTCTGCCTGGCTGAGGTGCATACCCTAGCCAACCAGAAACCCCATTTCTAACAGTTTCTTTATGTTTTTAAATGATATTTGAATTTATTTTGTTTGTGTACTTGTTAATGTTTTCAGATATAGTTTGTAATAGTTTGTAATTTTAAGTTATTTATATTTTAATTTAATTATAACATAGAAATTTACAGTGTCGTAACGGGTTGTAAGGTTTGTAGTAGTACAGAGTGGGAAGTAAATTGAGTATAAATAATTTACATTTTTTTAAATTAATATTAATTATTTATTTTATTATTAAATGTGTAAATTGTGCAATTATTATTTTTTTAGTTGTATTTTAGATGCAGGTTGTTGCGTTTGTTGGGGTATAGGGTGAAAAGCGTATTACATAATAATGCATTAATTATTAACTTTTGATGAATTATGATTATTAATTTGTTAGTCATTTAATTTTTAATTAGCTATGTAAATTGTGTAATTATTACCGATTTTTAATTTACATATATGTAAAAAAAATTACTATAGTGTGGTTGTAATCAGCCAGGCAGTGCAGAGTTTAGCGTTTAGTACAATCTTGACCGCCATCACCAAGTTAGAAATCATGTTCCTGATGGTGAAGACAGTCTTTAGGTAAGTCTGCCCGCCAAGGTTGTAATTGGGCATCAGGTCTGCGTGGAGTGAGGCGGTCCGACCGCCACCTGTGGGCTGGCAGTCCTAGGACCACTAGCCTTGTAATGAGGCCGTTAACAAGTATTTATGTAATTCTTATGTGAAAAGATGTCATTGTTTTTTAATAATTTTGTTTAATTAATCACCTATTTCAGCCAAATGGGTTAAATAATATTTATCCATCTGTTTTCACTGCTTACTGATCTTCTTATTTTTGCTTACATGTATTTATTAGATTTTGTTTCTTGATAATATAGCTTGGTTTGGGCGCAATCTCTTGAGCCCTTGACCTGAATTGTTGCTTGGTTGTTTTTCTTTCATCACATCACAAAGACATTTTTGCTAGAGGCTGGTCTTGTTCTCAGACCAAGCGACTAAAGGCAAGCCAAGATTGAACTTTAGTAAATATGACCCATTCTATTTTGTGCATGTGGGATCTTGTTTACAGCTTACACCAAGAGTGTGACGTCATTCTAGCCTGGCCTATCAGTCCCAAATTCCAACAACATCATTTATGTTACACTTAATATGGAAGTATAGGGCAGACCTACCTGAAAGAACCCCTGGGAACATATCAGACATTCTAGATGCAAGACGAGTTATGATATACTTTATTGTGAAGGGAGTGTGGACTAGAGCTCGTGTATTTTTAAAAGTATACATATTTTTGGTTTGTACCAACAGATTTATGTATTTGACCGTAATCACACAATTTCCTGTCCACATGAGATTCTTTGGATTGAAGAACAGATTTACAAAGCTTTCATGCAACGCAAAACTTGCTCTGCTGCATTGTTTGAAAGGGAGAGGGCAGAGAGGTGTCATATTTATATAGATATGCCATACTTCTGCTTTCTCCATGCACTGGTGCACTTGTGGGAGCCTAGTGTCAATAAAGGCATCCTCGTGCCTCGGCACAAAGGTGCCTGCACTGTTTTGAGAACAGTTTTTGTGCAGGAAGAAATACCTTCCTGCACAAAAACTATACTTAAAGACTTATTCGTCTTTGTATGTGTGTTGTAGAATGCAGCACACACGCATTGAAGAAGTAACCAGCAGAAATATTGATATTTCTCCTTGTTACACAAAGATTGGGTATGCACACCATTCTGGTGCTAACTCAGGTTTTCTGACTTTAATAATATGAACTTGCATCAAAATATATCGGTGGATACATAGCAATGCCCATGCTCCTCCTCGATGCAGAGGCGTGCAAGATGCTGCTTTGCATTATTTAGCAGGAGAAAAGTGCAGCAAGTCCACCCAAATATTGATTCAAATGGTTTTGTAAAAGTCACCTAAGCACTCGCATTGTCTTGCGTTGAATTGTGTGAGGCCAGGGCAATGCATATGCTTAGTAAATCTGGTAAAAAAAGGCAGCACCTTAGTGATTCAATTAAACGAAGCGCTATGCCAGTACATGAACAAGAGCTAAGACGGGGACCATGAGTGATGTTTGCTCCAGTGAAGTTCTATCATACTCAACCAATGACCACTGCAACTCCAACTCAGTACTTAAGCCCTGAACCCACTCCACTAAAGTAACGGGTAAGACAATTACATTTTTAATGAGACTTTTGTTTTTATTTATTTAGAGAATTTTTTTAACTGCAAGCAAGGCTATATGAGTATCAGAGTGCAGTCCAAATTAAGAGACCAAACAGACAGATGACCAGAGTTATTATAGATAAATGTTAGTTTAACCACACCGGTTATGATAGCAGTTTAAGCAAGTTGGTTTCTGCTAAGCATATGCAACATATTACAATATTTACAGGTAGTTAAAAGCATAATGCATATGTCTTAAGTCATTATAGCTGTGCAGGGTACAGCAGAACAGTCTACATATGTAGGTGAGAGTATATTTGATAAGGCTTATCAGGTGGGTAATAGTGTAGGCAGGGTTTTATAGGTGAAGGAATAGTTACATTGGATGTGTCCAGGCAGTTTAGAATTTACAGTGAACACTTACATTGATGGGCTTACAAATACTGTTACTCAATGGGCTGAAGCCAGTCATCACATAATCTGATTCATCACGGTGCTAAGTATTTTTCAAAAAGTAGTGTTTTGATCTTCTTCTTGAAATCCAGAGAGGAGAGGTTTGTAAAGATGCCTGAAAGCAGGTAGTTCCAAATCCTTGGTGTAAACAGTAAAGGATCAAGAGTAGGTGCTTTCTTTTTTTAATCTGAGTGGTTCAATAACTTGAGAGTCTGAGCTTCTAAGTCTATTGTTTCAACCAGAATACACAGGTTTCTCTATAGAGATTTTTTTAATCCATAATGTAGGGCTTTTTGTGCTATTGTGAAATCTTTAAGATGCTACATGCTTCATTAGGTAGCCCCTTTAAAGCGATCAAGGAGGGAGTCATATGATCAAAGCAACTTGTTCCAGATGCTAGTCTTGCAGGAGCGTTGAACTCAGCCCTTAGTGGTGCTACTTAAGATTTTGGTTGCACCTGTTATCATTAAATGCCTTTAGTCTAGTCTGGTGGTCACAAGAGCTTGTACAACATTTTGAAAGTTGGCTAAATGACTGGCTTTATTTCCGAAACCTAAGTTGGTAAAGTGCGCTTTTGATTGTGGAGGTAATCTAGATAATCATGTTTAGGTGGTTGTTGAGGTGGATCCTGAGAGAATTTGTACAGTCAGTGGCTTTTGGAATGCAGTCTAGGACATTCAGGTGGTGTAGCCAGTTGTGTATTAGGGGTGTGCTGCGTGTGTGGAAGATAAGAAGGAAGTCAATCTTCAGTGGGCTTAGTTTTAGTCAAGAGTTACAGTTGAGTCTTTAGCAGTGTTTGGTTGAGATTGATTATATCTCCTATGGAAGTGACTTTGAGATAGAGTTGAGTGTCATCAGCATGCACATTTAAAGGGTTAGAGCGGGCTGTTGAAGAACACCTCAGTTGACATGTGATGGCTTAGAAGGAGGTTCTTTGGTTTAATTTGTTGGAGGTGGTTGTTGAGGTAAGAAGATAATCATTTGAGGACAGTCACATTCATAAATATTCTCGTATTTAAAGGGTTTAGTAGAATGTAAAAGATACTGGTGTCAAAAGCAGAGTGATCAGGAAGTATAAGATTTTCCTTTTTCCATTATTGCGAGAGCATCATCCATGATGTTGAGTATGGTCATCTCTGTGCTGCAGCCAGCTCTGAAGCCCGACTGGTTGTTGTAAAGTAGGTGGTAATTCATGATATGTTGGTTCAGCAGTGATAATACACATTTATCCAGGACTTTGGCTAGGAAGTGAAGGTTTGTCATAGGGTGAAAAATGTTAAGGTCTTCTGTTTCAGGTCCTGGGTTTCTTGAGAACTGGTGTGACCTGTCCTAGATCCAGGCCGTCTGGGAATACACCTTGTGAGAGTAAAGCATTGATTATTGTGGTCCAGAATGGAGTGATAGCATGTTTAAAACTCTTGAGTAAGCCTGCTGGTATGGGTGCCTGCTTCGTAAAGATTAGCAATAAAAATTGTTGTTGAGTTCCCCTTCCTTGGTGTCACTTTAGCCCACCAAGAGGTAGTGTTATGCTGTTCAGGCACCAAGAAAAACATTGCCCTTATTGAAGTGGAAAAGAAAACACTTTCTATGTTTGTTTTGTTTTACCGAACCTTTCAGCAGGCTACTAATTTTATGTGTAACAATGTTAACTTTTCATTTTATCTCCAATTTGAATCTTAATTATTTACAGAATATTTACAAAAGGTGATAATAACACAAAAATAAATCACCTATAAGAAATGCAACAATGTATTTTATTGCAAACGTGCACATCTTGCCTCAGGAGCTATTTATTTTCATGCATAAGTTACAATAACAACTGATATTGTCTCATGCTTCTTATTTCATTTTGTACCTGGTAGCAGTCGCCTCAATGAGCTACAAGAATAATTTATGAACTCATTGTATTCTATCATACAAGTAAGTTTTTTTGGTGCATGTTGTGTTTATAGCTTCTTGAGTTAAACCCATCGTTCTGAAATCTGGATAACATATACTAGTCACATGATCAAATCCTAGCATGGCCTGCTAAGGCTCTTATTCTGAGAGGTCGTTCATTACCAGTGTTAATACTGCACCTGATAAATTCCTACATTGCTGGGATTGGAATCACATTCCCATTTCGTGCATTGCAATGTATAGAGAGCAGTAAAAGGAAATGTTTTGCACCATTCCGAGACGTAAAAATGAGAATATGTTGTGTTTTCTTCAGATCTGGCAAACGTTATGTAGGGAAAATATGTGTTATTATTGCAGAATAGCCTGAGTCTTTATCTATCTGAGGAAGGTCAAATGTCTACAGTGGCTAGCAGTGCTAGGAAATTGCAACAGTGTGGCACAAACCACAATAACAGAGAAGTTAACAAAGTGTTTGGAGCTTGAAATGTGGTAAGAAAGTTACAAACAATCAAAAAAGGTGTGCTACATGATGAGGAAAATCAAGCAATGGATGTCCATTGGAAAGTTGCACCTGCTTCAGCTTTTTACTAAATTTTTCAGGTCAAGCTGGTGTAATTTACAAAGGATTCTGGGTTGCTACCATAATCCTTCTATAGCATTTTCTAAATGGATTACAGATTAACAGACTAACTTCGACAGACAGAGAAAAGGCAGTCTGGGTGGTGAAGGACCTTGTGTTTGCGACCCTACCTTTACTCTGATGGCCACATTTAGAATTCACCATTAGCCCTGCAGTGAACTCTCTCAAGTTTGTGTGAACTGTTGTCATGCCAGTGCACACTAAGGCCTATATTTATACTTTTTTTGTGCCGCATTTGTGTCACTTTCTGATGCAAAAGCGGCGTAATCTTACAAAATACAATTATATTTTGTAAGTTTGCACCGCTTTTGCATCAAAAAGTGAGATGCACATGCGGCGCAAAAAAAGTATAAATATGGGCCAAAGTCTTTTAAAGGTTTTGTCTGCCATTAGTGAGGGAAGCTTACACCAAACGTTCATAAGTTTTTTTTTCCATAAACAACTCCTAAATTGGGAGCTTGTTGTTAGGAAAATAAAAAAATAAAACAATGACTCCAACACCATGGGACTTTTCTCCCAGAGTGTACGGTGTAGGGTTTTTAAAAAATATATATTTTACTGTTCCTGCCAGAGAAGGACAGTAAAAAAATAGCCATCTGTCCACCCATTCTAAATAGGTCAGAGGTAGGCTTAAATCCGGCTGGTAGAAGGAGAGTGGCAGACTGGGTACTCCCTTGCCATTTGCAACAGAGTACTCTGGCCAACAAACTGTAACTCAGGTCCTAAGCAAGCTGTTTTTATGAGTTGGAAGGGCTGTGATGACCCAATTGTGAGTGAAAAACCATGAAATTAACCATCAAGCCCCATTCTGGTTGAGTCCACCTGCAGTGTGCGATTTCTGCTCTTTCTTGTCTGACCCAGAGTGGGTTATGTATACACCCGCCATGTTTGGATTATGTGACAGAAATAACCTTCATCAATCAATCAATCAATCAAAGCATTTGTAAAGCGCACTACTCACCCAAGGCGCTGATGGGGGTGGGGGGCCTCTACTGATCGTTAATGAGGTCCTACATCCACATACAATAACAGTGCACTGGTGAAAGTGACTGTCTAACTGCGTGACCGTTCTTTGAAATCCTCGACCTGAATTCAGTGTACACTCTCTCAAAGATGTTTATATATTGACATATATTGGACATTCGAATTAGAATATTACATCTCAGTTGGTTTAGAGATTGTTTTATTCATACGATTTAATCTCTCACAGGAATCTAGGCAGCAGCCGTCACGCGCAAAGAAGCTGAAATAGCAAAACGACAAGGGCGAGGGAAGCCAGTGTGAAAACAGTGGCTATATTGTCCTAGTTACTAAAAACAAACAGAGCTGCTCCAAGTGGCCGCCAGCCGACACAGGCCAAGTGAAATATTGTTTTATAGAATCAGGAAGAAACACATTTTACAGGTTATTGTAGGGTATTTGTGGTCACTTCTGGTGCGCTTTGAACATGATGTCACCCTAAACCGATGTATATTTTTGTTACAGCCCCACAGAGCTCAACACTGTCTAAACCAGTAAAGCAAAGACGCGTTGAATTAACGCACCCATCGCAGTGTCACTTAAGGAATTACAAATTCATTAACGTTAAAATTAAAGTTTTTAATGATTTTATGTCTCTGATGTCTGTGTAGTGCGAGCCTAGCAGAAAGATATTTGAAATATATTCATGAAGGACTATTCAAGACGACTTTTAAGTTGAAGTATAGAACGCTACTACCCGTTGAATTAAACATGTAAAATTATATATGTTCACAGAAAAAAAAGAGGAACTCCTTAGTATGTTCTTAGAATGAACTTTAATAATTAGTTGTGATGATTATTAGCATAACGGTAAAAAAGAAAACATTAGAAGTGTAGCTTTCAATTACTACTAAATATTGTGTGAATAAATAAAATATCAGGGCCCGTATTTATACTCCGTTTGCGCCGAATTAGCGTCGTTTTTTTCGACGCAAATTCGGCGCAAAACTAACGCCATATTTATACTTTGGCGTTAGACGCGTCTAGCGCCAAAGTATGGGCAAATAGCGTCATTTTTTTGCGTGAACGCCTTCCTTGCGTTAATGAGATGCAAGGAAGGCGTTCCCGTCTAAAAAAATGACGGCGACGCAAATGCGTCGTATTTATACTCCCGGGCAAAAATCACGCCCGGGAGTGGTCGGGTCAAAAAACCCCGCATTTGCGCCACTTTTTAACGCCTGGGTCAGGGTAGGCGTTAAAGGGCCTGTGGGCTCAAAATGAGCCCACAGGTGCCCTCCCATGCCCCCAGGGACCCCCCCCTGCCACCCTTGCCCACCCCAGGAGGACACCCAAGGATGGAGGGACCCATCCCAGGGACATTCAGGTAAGTTCAGGTAAGTATAATTTTTTATTTTTTTTAATTTTTTTGGGTGGCATAGGGGGGCCTTATTTGTGCCCCCCTACATGCCACTATGCCCAATGACCATGCCCAGGGGACATAAGTCCCCTGGGCATGGCCATTGGGCAAGGGGGCATGACTCCTGTCTTTACTAAGACGGGAGTCATTTAAATGGCGTCTGGGCGTCGAAAAAAATGGCGCAAATCGGGTTGAGGCGATTTTTTTGCCTCAACCTGACTTGCCCCATTTTAAGACGCCCTAACGCCATTTTCCCCCTACGCCGGCGCTGCCTGGTCTACGTGGTTTTTTTCCACGCACACCAGGCAGCGCCGGTCTGCTAGCGCCGGGTAACGCCATTCCATAAATACGGCGCCCGCATGGCGCTTCAGAATGGCGTTAGACGGCGCTATATTTTTTTGACGCTAAACTGCGTTAGCGCAGTTTAGCGTCAAAAAGTATAAATATGGGCCCAAGTTTAATAACGTAAAACGTGTCAACATGGTCATGTATTCTCTTTTTCTTGTTGTCTCAGTGGCAGTACAATTCCTATTTACTGAAAGGTCACTCTATGATACAACGTATGTGTGTTCATTCTAAAAACATGTCGACTTCATACAGGGATTGCCTAAAGCCCCGCAACCTACCTTAAAAAAGAAAAAGGCATTTTTAGCAAATAGGGTTACTGCTTTAGATGGGTGAAACCCTACTAAAGCATCAAACACAATACTTGTCAGCGGAAACACAAGCAAACTCCAAATTAACCTGCTCTTAAGCCTCTGGTGGCTTGGCACAAAAGCTGCCAGACTTAACTAAAAGGCAATGTTTAAAGTATTTTTGCAGCACACAAACAACAATAAAGTGAAAACCCAAAACAAGAAATATCCCACACTGTTAGTAAATAGACTATGATTTAATAAATTATTTGAGAAGAAAACAACACTAATCCAATTAGTATAACTGGAGCTGGAGATATGAAATTTTAAAGATTTAATCAAAAGTAGCTCCAAAAGTGCAAACCGCCAACTGAGGTTGTCTGGTCATGCTGGGCCAGGGCAAAGTCACACATTCAAGCTAGCCACAAAGCAATGCAGACTGGCCACAGTACCAAGTTTGGTTCACTAAGAATTGACCTTATGTCCTTGGTGTATGGTCTGTGCAGCATTGTTTTTGTGGGACTTCGCTTTGCCTGGTGTCAGTTCCGATGAAGACCAGTGAGGGCTGCAAAGCGAGGTCCTGACTTAAGTTGTGTTAAGTTGAGAGAGTTCCAATTAGGAGCTGCAACATGCTGCAATGCTTTGCGGGCCTGCATTGCTTGGAGTTGGTTCCGACGAAGCTTGCAGCTGTGCAATTAGGCTTTGGGAGGATTCACATCGCTTCGCACCGGTTTCGATTGAACCATCAATTAGGTTAGGAGGAAGTCTCTCTGAAGGGTTCAGGACATGGGAAGGCTTCACTTGAAGATCAAGAACTCACTCAAGAAGAGGCTAGCAGGGTGCAGGAAGTTCCAGTTGCAGAGCCAGACAGGTCCAGTGCAGCAGGTCAGCTGGGCAGTTGCAGGAGGCCTCTAGAGCACGCTATATTCCTGCAGCTCACACAGGAGGTCAGTCAGCTTACCCTTGGAGTCACTCATCCTGGGATGAAGGGAGTAGGTTAAGTCTTCCTTCTCAACAAGCAGGGTAGGCCTCCAGCAACAGGGCAGCAGAGTGTCCTTCTTCTGTCATATACTGAGGTCTAGGAGTCTGAAGAGTTTGGTCTGAGGGTCCAATATTTATACTTGTTGCCATCTTTGAGGTAGGAGATGCTTACAGAGTCCTCCCCTTACAGAAGTGTCTGGAATTCCCTGCCTACCTGCCCTGGCCCCAGCCTGTCTGGGAGTGCAAAAGACTAGTGTGAAATCCTTTGTGAGTGTACTGAAGAGTCTTTGTCAAGTGGTGTAGGTGACAGCTCCGCCCTCCTATCAGGTCAGAGATGGCTCATCCTGCTAACACCTATCGTTCCTTTGTCTCACTGTCTGGCAACAATACACAAAAACTAACTGCCCCAACTACGCCTAGTCATGTGTCCCATGATACAAATACAAGCTGCAGGCAATAAGTGGTTCGGACAAGAAAATGTAAACTTTCTAAATTAGTCTTTTTCATAATTGTGACTCAAAATCCAGCTTTACTATTAAAGATAGTTTTAAATTACAATTTTTTAGGGACCAAACCCGACCTTCCTACCAGCACCCAATTGAAAGTTTTCACTTATTAAATGTAGTAAGGTACCCCAATGTTTTCATATGGGAGAAGTAGGCCTAAGAGTAGTGAAAAACAAAATGTAGGAAGTTTTCACCACCAGGCCATGCAAAGTTTGAAAGTACATGTCCAACTTTTTAAATACACTGCATCCTGCCCTATGGGCTGTTTATGGCCTACATTAGGGATGCATTATCTGTATTAAAAAGGCAGGTTTAAGGCTTTCAAAAGGTTTGTTTTGCCAGGTCAGAATAGCAGTTTAAAACTGCACACACAGGCTGCAATGGCATGGCTGAGACATGGTTAAAAGGTCTACTGCTTAAGTGGGTGGTACCTTTAGTACTGCAGGCCCACTAGTGGCCCAGGGTACCTGTAGTAGCATTTTACCTGGGGACTTACAAGTAAATTCAATAGGTCACTTGAGTTTAAGCAAATTTGACTATGTTTAAAGAAGAGAGCACAAGCACTTCAGCACTGGTTAGCAGTGGTAAACTGAATAGAGTCCTAAAAGACAACAAAAAGGTGTTCGGAAAACAGTAAGATGAAGTCAACAAGTTTGGGAATGACCCTGTACAGAACGTCAAGTCAAAAACTATTCACCTTAACATTATTTCTGCTTCACTCTAAGAATACACTCCACAAAACTAGTGGCGCATCACTGTAAATATCAAACAAAACACCCAAAACTCTTCTCATAAAGGATTCACTACGAAATCATAACTAGCAAACACCGCTCAAAAAAACGTAGGGATTGATTTACTAACGTTTTATATAGATGCTCACAGGGTGCAATGCAACACAGAACATAGGGCCTCATTTACAAGAATATGATGCATCGGCTCCGATGCAACAGATTTCTTGTGTTGCCCTACAGCCCTCTAATGACGCCATGGATGCGCTGTATTTACAATACAAGGCTCCAAGCCACATATTTTTACAGATGCGTCACATATTCTGGTGCATCTGTGGTGCCAAACTCACGCATTACTGGACTAGCATCCAGCAATGCCAGCAGGCCTCCATTGAAAAAAGCCCTGCGTCAGTTTTATGCCTGCTGTGAGCAGGCAGTAAAATTGTGATGCAGTGATGTCACAGAATGACGCAGTGAAATGTTGTAAATTTCACTGTGTCAGGTCTGCATGGCTTTTCCTGTGGTAACACACTTCCTTGCATACATTATACCTGGCACAGGTATAATGTGATGCAAGGCTTTACAAACTGACACACTGATCCCAATGTGTCAGCTTGTAAATATGGAGCAGTGTAGAGCACTGTTTAGGTTATCGTTGCCTCAAACAAAAATGACGCAACGGTGGTCCAGTGCAATATTGCATTCCAGCACACAAGCACCCGGGTGAATGATAATAAATTTACCCTTAGCCTCTTACTTGAAGATTGTAAGAGTATGCAAAGAAGATGTATCTTTCTTACATCATTTCACCTGACTCCATGCTTAAGCCAATCCTCTTGTTTACCATAATACAATTGGTTGAACTATCTGAACCTCAAGGATAGCACCAAAACTCTTCCAACTTGGACACTTTCTAAACCACACTCTGCCACCCTAACACAACATATGATAACCTCTTATATAAAAGGTGGAGGAAGACTCAGCTGTATCATGAGCTCTTTGCAATATTTAAAGATTCACACCACTACAACGTTTTGAGTTCACCTGGAGCTAACTACAAGCTCTGATAACGTGATGGCTTTGTAAAATACATGCCCGCAAGATCACAGTGTTATTATCACTGAATTATTAATGCTAAATGTATATGCGAAGAGTTATTGAAATTGACATGGCATAATGCATTAAATAAAAGTGATAGAAAATAAGACTGCTTGGCAAAACGTTGCAAAACATTGCCGTGCCCTTGATTTTATTATTCTTTGGAAAATAAATTAGGAGTAACGGTTTACATGCCCACAGGAAGGACTCAAGGGATATAGCGTGCTATATGAATTCTGAAAAAGTAAAAAAATATATATATATATTTAATAGAATATCTGAGCTCCTTAGGTATGGAGTATAATGTTGAATTCAAGTGTCACATCTGCAGGAACAGAAAGGAAACAGAATTAAATCATGTCCTCCCATGCATTTGCCCGAATCGTGCTACTATAACAAGATTAACTACCTACAAGATGTGATACTGAGTTTTGAAAGTAAAGGCAAATATTTCTTATACATCCCGATCCTTACTCTCACAGCCTTTGTGTTCTTTTAAGCACCTTCAACTACTCCTCTGTGTTATTTTTAAGTTTGGATCACATGCAATACAATTCTTGCATAAAATCTGAAAAATAAACAAAGCTGTTTACATAGATTGCAAATATTGAATTCCATATTCCTTTTTAAGTTTTAAGATATTTCAAGAAAACTACCTTAAAATTAAAATCTTTTATAAAATGCTTTACCAACAAGAATTGGCAAAAGCCATAGCTTGCTGTTTGCATAATAAAAGTGAGATCTATCAGTTTTGCCATTGCTTCCTCTTTATATTCTATTGACATGATGAGGAAGTTCCCACCCTCCCAGAAGGTCTGAGTTGATACTCTGCCTACCATACCTTTACTATCCGAATGGGTAATTACTGTCCTTTCACTTAGTTATTCATTCTCTATCACATCACAAAGTGGAGATTGCTAACATTTTCTCCTCAGTGCATCTTTACATATAATTTATTGTAGATACCCGAATCCATGGCTCTTCTAGGACAGTTATTACTCTTGCTAATCCTCTTGCCATTCATATCATCCTCCTGTAGTGTTTGAATAGTCCTTGTTGAGTGTGGCAATTGTCCAAGATGTGCCATGAATTATGTCAGTTAATTTTGTTTACTGAACTCTATGCCCCTCACATCAGCGTACTTACTAATTTCACCATCCTTGGTGACCTAAATATCTTGGTTGACTGTCCTTTCTGTCTGTCTTTTCCTTCTTTTCTGAAGTCCCTCCCCTTCCAGGGACACAAATAGTTTCTTTCAGAAGATTTGTACCTTGCTGGCCACATCCTAGTCCAGTGTTTCCTCCTTTCTGGTCTCTCACAAGCTTTTATCCCATTCTGGTAGCCTGGAATGACGACTTTGGGGTTCCCCAGGCTCTGCTCTGTATTGCCTTAAGCGTAATCCTTTTCATTCTCCTCTGTCTACCCCCAGTAAAGGTTTGCCAAAGATAACATTCTTCAAGATATGAATGACGCTTGTCACCCATTTTTCTGCTTCTTCACTTGGAAACATCATGAATAGTATTGCAAACAGTTACTCAAGGAGGATGCTCCAAAATGCTACTGTGCATGCCTAAAATACAAGGTGAAAACATAATTGCATCTAATATAAAGAAAGGGGTGAGAAAAGAGTTATTGAAGGTTTATTCATCTTCCCAAGAAATGTAAGTAATAAATGTAGAAACATCCTCATTAGAAACCTAAAGTCTCCTGTAGGAATGCCCATAAGATATTTGAAAAGGCATCCCATCCACTAGAAGTTTCTAGTGGCATGCTTCATATTACTCAATCTCTCTTTATATATATATTTCTAATAATAGGGCTGTTGTTACTCCAGAAAGTGCAACTCAATTTGACTCCTCTGCCTCCCCCTTATGCTGATTTTGTTCTAAATATGTTGGATCATTAACGTCCACGGTATACAATTGTTGTCATGTTCCCACTTTTTAGACCTCAGTTTGGTCTAAAATATTTGCAAGATTTCAAGCATAATATTCCTCTTACACTACTAAATACTTTTATAGGCTCTTTCTGTATTGATGTTGATAATTTGTCTTAAAGACCTATTGTTGCATCTCTATATTGCACTTGCCTTAAAAGTAATATTTTCTTGTTGGAAAGATTTTTCTATGTTATCTGTAGTAACTTGGTGAAATCTTGTGTGTGATAAACATAGGATTTATACTGTAAGGTCTCTTAATGTATAGCAAAAGATTAAGGGCCAGGTTAAAATTTTGGCAGATGACATACTCCATCAAAAACTTGGCGGTTATTCTGTCCACAAAGTTATGATCTCTATAGGTTGCAATGTGATCGTAATATGACAAGATATCTGTCACATTGGTGATGGAGTAACCCCATCCTCGAAGATCATAATCAGGCCCTCAGTCTGATTTATACCGGCTACCTTTCACCAATTTTCTATCCCTGCACTCTTAATTTTATTACTTTCTCTCATCCTCTCGTCTTTTATAATTTTCTTCTCTTTGTTCCTTCTTTTTTTATATATGTTCAATTTATTCTCATAAGTATATCTTTTTTTGTAATCTTTCCTTGTGTATTAATGGTCATGATTGTAATTCTGTTATTCTATGCATTCTTTGCATCATGAAAATACAATAAAAATCACTTAAAAAAAATAATTACTAAAATTCTTCACCCCCCCATCACATTTTTAACCCTATGAATTCATGCTTGCATTAAAATGTCAATGTTCATTTACTTCAACACGCTCTTGAGATAAGGCATTCCATTTAAAGGTTCCTATTCCAACAAAATCGCATTCAAAAGTGCTAATTTTTGTTTAAATTATAACATTTTAGCATTCTAGTTGTTAATTATAAATTGGTGGTGTTGCTGTTGTTGATTAAGAGGGATATAAATGACAATGCTGCTGGGGTTGGAAGTAGATATTTAACTCATATGCAGCCACTATCTCCAAGTGTACATGAAAATGATAGTGCCAATGTAGTGTCTGGGATAGTGTTATCCTCAAGAATGAATGAGGAAATGTGTCCATAAAGGTCAAATTCAAAACAGTATTTCAAATAACAGTCAATAAATAAGAATCAATACCAA
This sequence comes from Pleurodeles waltl, assembly GCF_031143425.1. NCBI lineage: Eukaryota > Metazoa > Chordata > Amphibia > Caudata > Salamandridae > Pleurodeles > Pleurodeles waltl. The sequence goes on along the minus strand of NC_090449.1, from coordinate 970,469,958 downwards.
AAGTGCTCTAGATCAGTAAAGTAGAAAGCCATAAAGGTTAATTGAAATATTGAAATGCCATATAGAAAGCAAAAATATAGATAGTCTCAATAAATCAGTCATAGGACTACATAGTCAATTGGCATAAAGTCTCTTTGCATTTAAAATATGAACAGCACTGGGCAAATATGAAAGATAGACTATGTCCAAAGTGTATAGCAAATCCATAGAGAAACCGGTAGCATCATTAGTAGAGATCCAAATAAATTTGTCTCACTATCAAATTTAGGGACTTTTAAAATACATTTTACAATGGAAAGCAGTGGAAGTCACACCGTTAGCGTAGGATGGGCAAATGCATCAGCACACCGACAAATCTCAGTACAACAATCATTAAACACCATGTAAGCCCACCATCCTAGCACTACCCCATAAATGAATAATAATATGCTCCCTTTAAACCTAGGCCCGTATTTATACTCCGTTTGCGCCGAATTAGCGTCGTTTTTTTCGACGCAAATTCGGCGCAAAACTAACGCCATATTTATACTTTGGCGTTAGACGCGTCTAGCGCCAAAGTATGGGCAAATAGCGTAATTTTTTTGCGTGCACGCCTTCCTTGCGTTAATGAGATGCAAGGAAGGCGTTCCCGTCTAAAAAAATGACGGCGACGCAAATCCGTCGTATTTATACTCCCGGGCAAAAATCACGCCCGGGAGTTGGCGGGTCAAAAAACCCCGCATTTGCGCCACTATTTAACGCCTGGGTCAGGGTAGGCGTTAAGGGGCCTGTGGGCTCAAAATGAGCCCACAGGTGTCCTCCCCTGCCCCCAGGGACCCCCCCTGCCACCCCTGCCCACCCCAGGAGGACACCCAAGGATGGAGGGACCCACCCCAGGGACATTCAGGTAAGTTCAGGTAAGTATAATTTTTTATATTTTTAATTTTTTTTGGTGGCATAGGGGGGCCTTATTTGTGCCCCCCTACATGCCACTATGCCCAATGACCATGCCCAGGGGACATAAGTCCCCTGGGCATGGCCATTGGGCAAGGGGGCATGACTCCTGTCTTTACTAAGACAGGAGTCATTTAAATGGCGTCTGGGCGTCGAAAAAAATGGCGCAAATCGAGTTGAGGCGATTTTTTTGCCTCAACCTGACTTGCCCCATTTTAAGACGCCCTAACGCCATTTTCCCCCTACGCCGGCGCTGCCTGGTCTACGTGTTTTTTTTCCACGCACACCAGGCAGCGCCGGTCTGCTAGCGCCGGCTAACGCCATTCCATAAATACGGCGCCCGCATGGCGCTTCAGAATGGCGTTAGACGGCGCTAAAAATTTTTACGCTAAACTGCGTTAGCGCAGTTTAGCGTCAAAAAGTATAAATATGGGCCCTAATGTCTTCAGAATTGTTAGAACAAATCTCGTTACATAAATAATGAAAAGACTCATAAATGAAAGCCTAGAGAGCAGAAAAGGCCTTGAAAATGAACTAAAGACTTTCTCAGGAGTTCTTCAAGAACAACATGTTATTAAAAAGCATCAGTGCAGCCGCTGCTGCATGTGGTGTCAATGAGAACTATAACTAAATACACAACGAATATTATGAATGCTCCCAGAAACAGGATGGAATGGCCAGTTTGGCATTTGCCAGAAAAACATACTTTTTACACAGCAGCATTATTGTTACAATTGTAAAATCTTCATGTTAATAAACAAATACAATTCGGATTAAAAAAAGCTACAATACCAGGACACCAGTCTAATAGAAAATGTGTCCTCATTCTAGCTTTCTAGAGCTCTAGCCATAATTGCTATGATAAAAAAGAAACCCTAATTTTCAGCATTTTTAAAGACAATGCTTTGAGTTTTACAAGTTTTATTTCATCAGGATGATTTCAGGTGTGCCACACTTTTATCATAAACACATTATATCAATGCTCAAATTGAACATTAGAACACTGCGGGAGGCCTGCAGTAGAACATTAGGGAATCAACTGACAGGCTCCTGCTGCTGTTGGAAGTACATGTTTTATTCAGAATATCAGCCTTTTTTCCCACACGGCTGAGAAAGATAGTGTAAACATATGGAAAATGTGTTTTCATTGTAGCTTGTGGAGCACTTCTATAGCCTATACAGGACAATAATAAGAGAAAATTGTTTTCTCTCAAATATGGTTGATCACATCACAGCAGAAGATCATTATATTCAGGGTAAATTCACCATAAAACCCACTACCATTCCTACCATTTGTGTGGGACCACTAACAAATGATTTATATGGTAACTGAAATCTGTTATCACACTTCCTATGTTTTCCTTTTTGTGACCCTTGCAAATTTTCACAATGATGCACGTCAATGAGGGCAATCTTCCTGAGTCAGGTAATTACTACCACATCATGTTGTCCATGTTGTGGCCAGCCAATCGAGAGGGAGGTCCATCTGAAATCTTCCACATGCCCCTGAAATGCAGGGTGTGCACACTCTGCCCTCTTAGGAATACGGTTTTGAAATGTTTTTCAGGATGCAGGGTCCATGTACCGGAATCCTTTAATCGCTGCCACAACATATTATTCATGTTGTAGCAAGCCAGTAAGGCTTTGCCAATGTGCTTTAAACCGGCCAATCAGAAAATATCTGGGCACCAGTGCTCCATATATTGGTAGCTTTATCTAGAAGGTTAATTGTTCATGCCTTACCAAAGCACTTCTATAAATGGAAATATATCAAAAACTACTGAATGCATTTACACCAAATAATGAAAAGTATGCTTTCTCAGTAAAGTTCTAACTTCATGCCAAATTTAGTTTAATTTCAATTCACCTGTGTTTTCTGTATCAGACAGCAAACTTTTCTATGAGTATTAAAATGGGGAATTTATGTTTTCTAACACCCTCCCCCCTTTTCTTGGCCCTCTGCTCTGATGGACCTGTGCCAAAATTTACATGAAGGAGTCAAAGTAGATAAACATTTACATTGGAAAGTTCCCTGCAGATTTATTGAACAGTTGGAATGTTATTAGGAAAAGAAAATACTTACTGTGTTGAGGAAAGTGATGGACCTTTTTTTTGGAGGGGGGCAGATTTATTACTGACATTCCAAATTTAACATAAATTAGTAAACTATTGGAATTCAGAGAGGGTGAGATTCACTATTCCCACAACAATCAGCCTAATTGGGGATAGATTTGGACTTTGGGGGAGGTGGCGGACTTTGGGGGATGGTAGGAGTTGGTTACGTTTATGATTCCCACATCAAACCTAACCATATTAGGAAAAAAAGGGTGGGGGGGTCAGATTTACTATTCCCACTCCAAACTTATGGCCTCATTTACAACAAACTGGTGCATAGCTCACAATGCGCCAGTTTGCTTGCACTGCCCTGCACACCCTAATGACACCATGGTAGTACTGTATTTACAATACAGCTCACCATGGTGATCATTAGCATAGCTGCGTAAAATTTCTGATGCAGTTATGGCGCTTTGCTGGACTAGCATCAACAATTTCGCTGCTAGGCTAACAAAGCTTGGGGAGGCCCATTTAAAACAGCCAAGTGTCACTTCAAAATTGCCCTTGAGCAGGAATTAAAAAATGACGCTAGAATGACACAGTAAAATCTTTCCTGGCACCATTCCAGTGTGCCTCCTAGTGGGGGAATGCCTCCCTTGCATACATTGTATCTGGTTGAGGTGTAATGTTGCGCAAGGGTTTACAAACTGGCACAATGGTCCCATTGCACCAGTTTGTAAATGTGGCGCTGTGTGGGGGACTGTTTGCGCCACCGTAGCGTAATAAAAATTATGCTACGCCAGTGCAAGGGGCTTGTAAATGAGCCCCTCAGAGCTTGATTTATAGAGCTTTATTTAGACTTTGGCAGATGGGATACTCCCTCAAAAATGTGGCACAGATCCCATCTACTATTATTAAGTGCCATAAGATATAATGGGCTTCTAATATGGTGGACTAGATATCGGTCACATTTGGAGTACACCAGCCTCCACAATTTCCCCCTAGGCCCTTAACTACAGTCAGGAAAGTGTTTGACTTTGGGGAGCTAGATTTACTGTTTACACTCCAAACCTAACCACACTGGGAAAGTGTTGGATTTTTTTGGTTCAGATTGTCTCTTCCCACTACAAGATGACACACATTAGGGAAAGTGTTGGACTTTGCTTGTGTAAAATTTTATATTCCCACTCCAAACATAACCAGACTGTGGAAAGTTCTGGACATTAAGATGAGGGAAGTCATGTTAACTATTCTTACTTCTAAATAAACCACATTGAGGAAAGTGATGGCATTTGGGAGACTCAAATTTACTATCCTCTCTCCAATCATAACCACACTAGAGAAAGTTTTAGACTTTGAATGTGGGGAGGTTGAACTTAAAAATGTAAAACTTAAAAATCACATTGGAATCTTAACCACATTTTATTAATAAAAACAAATGAGATTATTAAAAATATACTAAAACATACTCAATTTGAAATTAGATTTAATTAAACCACTTATACTTGCTAACACTTTACAAAACAAAATAAAGTTTTCATTAGTTCAGAAACTTGCACAGAATCTTCACATTTATATGTTTTCCTGTTAGATTACTAGCAACCAGTGCTCTAGTACATTCCAAAACAGTTTTTGACTGTTCTACCTTTCTAGGATTAACCTGCAAAAGCATCACTCCCATCCAACAAATACAAATTGCAGCAGTGTGATGACTATTTGACCTAAAAAATCTGAATGCGTATCCAGCATCTGACACAGCTTAAATGTCTTTCCGTCCTTAAAATGATTGTGTTCAAATCTGCTTGGATGAGGTATAGAGTCTTGCATGGACCAGGCCCTAAAATCTGATGGAAGAAATGTACCCAAAAAACTCCTATGCATCACATTAGAACTACCTCAACCTGTCTGTTCAGTGTGAAGCTATATAGATACATGAAATGGGGAGGCAGAGTCTTCAGCTCACAACGCCCTAAGGTATGAATTACCAGCCCCTTGGATGTATTTATCTAAAAAAAAGCAATGGTTTACATTAATGTCAGAAAGTGGGTTATCAATTTAGAAAGGAGGAAGCATAACATACTTAATAATCACACCCTGGTTAGGTCTCAATGCAAGTATTAATGAAATTATGCACAGTGCACGGTAACAGTGTCATAAGCAATAGGAAATTTCCCAGAGAAAAGTGTGCTAAATTCAGGTTCATGAAAACAACACAAAAATAATTTAAGAAAACAGAGAAAAATGTAGTAAGGAAAATACTCCAAAATGATTACAATTGGATAAGGCAAACAGTAGCTATAAAAGTTTAAAATTGAAGGCATAAAGCATCTAGAAAAGTAGAGCACCATTAAGAAATATCAGTGGTTGATTTGGGCCTAGGTGTAATATCAAGTTGGTGAACCTGGCCCTTTCTGCAGCATCATTCCAAACTTTCTGCCTTCGCCCTCCTGTTTTTTGCTGAATTCATTTTTGTTGGCTTTCGTACTCTCTGTACTTTACCATTGCTAAGCAGTGCTAATATGCTTGTGCTCTCTTCTTCAAACATGATAAAATTGACTTACACCCAAATGGCATATTTAATTTACTTATAAGTCTCTAGTAAAGAGCACATGTGCCCGGGCCCTGTTAATAAAATGCCTCTAGTGGACCTGCAACACTGATTGTGCCACCAACTTAGGTAGCCCTCTAACCATGACTCAGGCTTACCATCACAGAGACTGTGTGGAGTTTTAAACTGCCATTTGAACCTGGCAAAATAAACCTTTTCCAGGGCCCAAACCTTCCCTTTTTATACATGAAAGTTACCCTGAATCCAGGCCCTGGACAACCCAGAGGGCAGAGTGCAATGTATTTAAAAGGAAGTACATGTACATTTCCGTTTTACATGTCCTGGTAGTAAAAAAAATCCCAAAGCTTTTTTTCACTACTGCAAGGCCTAGCTCTCCCATGAGATAACAATCTGGAAGAGATAAGCTTTTCAAGTTTGGTGTCTCTGGAATCACAATTTAAAACCCAAAATGAAGTTGGAGTTTAAATTGTAAATCTGAAAATGCCAATTTTGGCATTTTCTTACTTTAACCATTTGGAGCCTGCTGACAGTCTCTGAACACGTCTGGGGTGAGTGATAGCTGGGGTATTTGTATTCCCCCCAGATAGCTACACAGAATAGGCTATAAGTACTGGACCTCTGACACTACCACTTCAGTACACTTCTGGATCTGTGGAGACCCTGACAGGAAGAAGGATTGCTGTGCTGCTGAAAGTACTGCCATTCTAATGGACTGATACTCTGAAAGAGCTGAAACCTTGCTGTGCTGACCTACTGGCTTCTTGCTAAGAGGAAAAGAACTGGACCTGGAAACCACGTGCTCCCAGGACCCCAGAGTGACTCAAAGGGTTAGTCTGCTGGTCTCCTGATATGAGCCTCAGGGACATAACAGGCTTCTCACAGCTCGTGGACCCATCTTCAATGAGCTCCTGAACCCCAAAAGGTGCCTGTCGGATCCTAGAAACTTAGAAGGGGTTCTTTTGCTCTTCAAGTGACATTTTTTAGCTCTTTTTGAATGTGAACAGGCCAATTCACTCCAGAACATCATTGCTTGCAGGGAAATCCAGTGCGAGCAGCTGCAAATTCATCTTTTCGCACAGCAAGTATCACCGCTCATGAATGCAAGGTTCCAGCCCATATGTCTGCAATACCTGGTCTTCACTTTGCTCCCTGCAGACCATTGCCAGCGATGCCTTCTTTGCTTCTAGTGAATTTCTTCCCCACAAACGGGACTCTTGGCAAAATTCTTGAGAAGGTAAAACTTCAGGTGACTGTATCTGGCCCTCGCTCTATCACGCCAGCTTGGGCTTTTGAATTTGATCCAGTCTTGTGTGACCAGATAGGTGCGTTGGCACTTTCTGTTTCTAGACGCTTTTCTACAGTTTATTCTTTAAAAATGTATAAATCCAGTTCTACTGATTGGAATTTTGTAATTTTTATGTTTTATTTATTAAACTCAGGTGCAAAGCTACCAGAGGATAGGCAAATGTTCATTTAGGGTTTGCCTGACACCTACCCTGACTAGGATTGTGGTTGCTGTTTGGCTAAGGTTTACACCCCAGACAACTAACAACCCGAATTCTAACACAAGTTGACTGCAAAAGAGTGGAGGTTGGATACATCATGTAGGTCATTCTGGTCAAATTTTTATATTTGGTTGTAGGGCCAGATATACAAAGCATTTTAGTGTTCATGTAGCTACTGATTTACTAATTCACCATTTTTCAAATGCACTAAACCCATTTAATGATTATGAAAAGGTTTTCAAGATCAATTAATGAGTTTTGGATATCATCCCAAATAGGTATTTGGAAGATGTGATTTTAGGGCTCCTCTTCCAAAAAGCAATTGCATAGGGTATGTATGAATGTTCTGCGACCAAAGTATGTATGAATTTACTGCGACCAAACTCCAGTATCAAAATTGTATTATGTCACTGACTAACCGATGTAGTGGTAACTGATGATACTATTTTATCAGAAATCTAAATCTAATCTAAAGATAAAACACCTTCACAGAATCGGGCCGGTTTTATCCTCAAGAATATTTGACTTGACACTTAATAGATCAGGATTGTCAATATAGCAAAAAGTCTAACCAGATAAATAAGTCTTCTTAAGACAAGATAAAAGTTAGAAATCATGAAGATTTATTAAAACCTTCATACAGAGGACAGAAATATGGTCAGTCAAAATCATCTAAAATATATGGAAATAGCATAATGTTCAGTCAAATACAGAATGAAGTCTTATATCCTGCCTCATGGCAGACAGGGCCTGGTAGTTCAAGCTGAAATGTCCAACTGCAGCAGAGTCAAGCTGATTGGGTGGCTCGGTCCAAGCTGAGGTAGCATGGTGTACAAAATATAGATGTATTGGGATGTGGCCTGAGTGATTATCAGTGGCTGAGATTCTTTCAAGCATTTCATCCATCACTTTTTTGTATACTCAAGTAGCTAGAATGGCACCAATCCTAGTGCTAGACAAACCTGTTTCAGAACTGGATTGCTGGGGAGTTCCTTATTTCCCTAGCCACACCACAGGTTATTGCCCAGAGCTCTGACCAGGCGAGTAAAGACCTACCATGTTGGATTTTGGCAGAGCATGGTACTGTGGGATTGTTTAAAGCCAAACCCCAGGAAGTGATGTCACAGTTGTAGAACTGCCCTGAGAATATTTTCCATATTGAACAGGCAGTTTGCCCCATCCACAATCTAGTGCCTGGTATAAACATGGCACCCTCTTGATGCCATCTTCAGAACACTGTTGGACTTGAAGAAGAAACAAGAAGGACTGGACTTGCTAAACATTCTTTGGACTTCAGAAAGGTGGCTACATCTACTGTAACCTGTAGAGACAAAGCCCACGTACTGGACCTGCTCTAATTGAACCTACAACTCCAAGGGCAAGTTGGTAAGCTAGGTGCAGCTATTGGAGTTGATTTTGCTGCAGCTTAAGTAGTTTCTATTTGAACAGAAGCTTTCGGACAGTGAATGTTGTGATTGGCCGTTTTAACCTATTGGCTGCTGGGCCTTTTCCCCCCCAGTGCTGAGCCCTTTTTTGGCTATTTGGGGTAGTTCGCGCTTAGGCCTTCATAACTTTTTGTCCACATAAGCTATCCACGGAAAATTTGCGTCCTTTTTTTCCAACATCCTCGGGATTCTAAAGGTACCAAGAGTTTGAGGGTTCCCCTGGAGGAGACCAAGAAATTAGCCAAAATACAGCTAAAATTTTGTTTTTTAAAAGAAAATGGAAAAAAAGGGCTGCCGAAGAAGGCTTGTGGTTTTTTCCCTGAAAATGGCACCAACAAAGGGTTTGCTCAAATCACCATATTCCCAGCTTTCAGGAACAGGCAGACTTGAATCAGAATCCCAACATTTTCAACACGATTTTGCCATTTTACTGAGACATACTTCATTTTTACTATTTTTTTGTGCTTACAGCCTCCTTCCAGTTAGTGACAGGAATGGTGTGAAACCAATACTGGATCCCAGAAAGCTAAGCATTTCTGAAAAGTAGACAAAATTATGAATTCAGCAAAGGGTCTTTTGTGTAGATCCTACAAGGTTTTCATACAGAAAATAACAGCTGAAATAAAAAAATATTGAAATTGAGCTAAAAAAACAGCCATTTTTCTCCACGTTTTACTCTGTAACTTTTTCCTGCAAAGTCAGATTCTTAAATGAAATATACCATTACGTGTGCTGGACTCTTCTGGTTTCAGGGATATATAGGGCTTGTAGGTCCATCAAGAACCCTAGGTACCTAGAGCCAATAAATGAGCTGCACCTTGCAATGGGTTTTCATTCTCTTCCGGTTATACAGCAATTCATTTGCTGAAATATAAAGAGTGAAAAATAGGTATCAAGAAAACCTTTGTATTTCCAAAATGGCCACAAGATAAGGTGTTGAGAAGCAGTGGTTATTTGCACATCTCTGAATTCCGGGGTGCCCATACTAGCATGTGAAATACAGGCCATTTCTCAAATAGATGTATTTTTTACACATTGTCTTACATCCGGAAGGAAAAAATGTAGAGAAAGACAAGGGGCAGGAACACTTGTTGATCCCCCAAGTCTCCCGATAAAAAATGGTACCTCACTTGCCTGGGTAGGCCTAATGCTTGCGACAGGAAAGGCACCATAGATACATCACATTTTTACATTGAAATCTGAGGTGTTTTTTGGAAAGTGCCTAGCTGTAGATTTTGGTCTCTAGCTCAGACGGCACGTAGGGAAACCTAACAAACTTGTGCATTTTTTAAAACAAGACAGCTAGGGGAATCCAGGATGGGCTGACTTGTGGGGCTCTCACCAGGTTCTGTTACCCAGAATCCTTTGCAAACCTCAAAATGTGGCCAAAAAAAACACTGTTTTCTCAAATTTTGGTGACAGAAAGTTCTGGAATCTTAGAGGAGGCACAAATTTCCTTCCACCCAGCGTTCCACAAGTCTTCCGATAAAAACGCTACCTCACTTGTGTGGGTAGGCCTAGCACCTGCGACAGAAAATGCCCCAAAACACAACGTGGACACATCACATTTTCTGGAAAAAAAACAGAGCTGTTTTTTGCAAAGTGCCTAGCTGTGGATTTTGGCCTCTGGCTTAGCCGGCACCTAGGGAAACCTACCAAACCAGTGTATTTTTGAAAACTAGACACCTAGGGGAATCCAGGATGTGCTGACTTGTGGGGCTCTCACCAGGTTCTGTTACCCAGAATCCTTTGCAAACCTCAAAATGTGGCCAAAAAAACACTTTTTCCTCACATTTCGGTGACAGAAAGTTCTGGAATCTGAGAGAAGCCACAAATTTTCTTCCACCCAGCGGTCCCCCAAGTCTCCCGATAAAAATGGTACCTCACTTGTGTGGGTAGGCCTAGCACCTGCAACAGGAAATGCCACAAAAAACAATGTGGACACATCACATTTTCCTAAAGAAAACAGAGATGTTTTTTGCAAAGTGCCTAGCTGTGGATTTTGGCCTCTAGCTCAGCCAGCACCTAGGGAAACCTACCAAACCTGCATATTTTTTAAAACTAGACACCTAGGGGAATCCAGGATGGGCTGACCTGTGGGGCTCTCACCAGGTTCTGTTACCCAGAATCCTTTGCAAACCTCAAAATGTGGCCAAAAAAACACTTTTTCCTCACATTTTGGTGATCGAAAATTCTGGAATCTGAGAGGAGCCACAAATTTCCTTCCACCCAGCATTTCCCCAAGTCTCCCTATAAAAATGGCACCTCACTTTTGTGGGTAGGCCTAGTGCCCGCGACAGGAATAGATCACACAATGGTCAATGTTGGTCCTTACATGAGGCAACTGTTGATCCTGGGGTGATCCATTCCTGATGCATGCACTAGGTATAGGCACTCAAGTGGGGTAATGTTTTTATCAGGATAGGTGAGGAATCACTGGGTTGTAGGAATTTTGTGGATCCCAGCATATTCCTGTGGTTTGTGTGACATTAATGCAAGAAAAATAGAGTTTGTATTCAACATTTCAGCTTTGCAGGGTATTCTGGGTAAGAAAACTTTGGGGAATCCACACAAGTCACACCTCTGTGGATTCTCCCGGATGTCTAGTTTCCAGAAATGTTTGGGTTTAGTATGTTTCCCTATATGCCTGCCTTACAAAACCAATTTGTTTTGTGATAGATAAGTTTGATTTCTCCACAATACGATTTGGGTGGTGAAATGTGGGGCTGAACTAAATTGGGGAGCTCCCAAGAGAGCACTCTCTCTCTCTGTGCTTGCTGCCACATTCACCTGCTCTCTGGGTTGGGCTAACCCACTATTGCCCCGTTGCACAGGCTGTGCTTGCGAAGGGACAGCAGGACTGTCCTCATCACCTCCCTCATAATTTACTGGAAGAGGAGTTATCCAATGGGACTCCCCCGACTGAAAAATCACTCCCAGAGTCTGCACCATTGTCCTATCCCTCAGATGCTGTCTCAGTATCTGCTGTCTCAGTCTCTGATCCTATGTCAGAGCTGTCCTCTATAACCCGAGTGACGGCGTCAACAGCAGTCATCCATCAAGATGCCATCTCTGTTATTGGCTAAACTGTTGCTCTAAAACACTAGCCTACATAGACAGTCACAAAATTGTTGGTGTGTGTGTGATACGTGCAACAGTAGAGGCTACCTTACCTGTGCTTCTTCCCTCAATCAGCACATTCTTTCAAGACACTCAAAAAACACTTTGTCACATATCATTTGTCACAGTCTTTAGAACCTCCTGCGCCCAGTCCAACAATCATTATTGGTGCTCCCACTCCCATGTCCTCCTCCTCGGGTTCCCTCATTACCACCCAGAAAAAGTGCCCTTCATCTCTCCATAGCCGCCCCCACCCCGCACAGACATTTCATTTGCATTATAGCGCATGTAATGGCTGACTTTACTAATGTACTCAGCTATTTACATAAAATACAGATTTGCTCTTTGCAGTAGGCATTTAAACCTTCTGCGCTTCTTTATGGCACTAAAACTGCCACTAGACAAAAGTCTGATCTTTTTGTAGCAGAAACATAATCACAAGATTTACTTGACTCTTTTACTGCTTCCTAAAAGCTACAGTTGAAATGCGTCAGTTGAAGTATGTGCATTGCTTTGAAAAGGCAAGCTGCAACTGCAAGACAACTGGTGGCAAATATATATATATCTATATATATGATGTATATATATATATATATATATATATATATATATATATATAGATCACTTTTATTTGTGGGTCTGGGTTTCCTGGGGGGTGATCGCAGCCCCCAGGGAAACCACACGTGCATTGACAAAAGTGATCTATATACCTATATATATATATTTATATAGAGAGATCTATCTCAATATAGATATATCTATCTACATAGACATAGATCTATCTATAGATATATCCATGTAGATAGATATATCCATGTAGATAGATAGATGTATCTATATATATATATATATATATATATATATATATATATATATATATATAGATCTATATGTATATAGATCTATATTTTTTTAGTAGTTGTATGGTTTTCTTAGGGGCCCAAAAAAAGTATTGTCCCCATAGGAGGTCGCTCTGCCCAACGGCTACTCCCCATTCAATTTCTTTATTTTCTTTTTTTTTTTTAAACAAATTTAGCCCCGGAGGGGGCAGGCACCTACCTCCATACCCGGGGGGGACGGGGCGGCCCGTTTTCCGAGGGGGCTGACCGCCCCCAAGTGAAATCCCTGGTGTCTAGTGGTGTTTCTGCGATCGAGGGCCAGGAAACACGTTCAGGAAGACCTCGTATGAAAGGGGAGAGAAGGCCGTTTGGGGCCGTTTTCCCAATTGGAGCCTTATGGCCGCTTCCTACTCCGATGGGGAAAACAACAATGTGACGTCAACGCACCTCATGGTGCGCTGGCGTCACAAAGAGGGGTGCGGGGTGAGACACAGAAGAGCTTCTGTGTCACCCAGGGGGGTTTTAAAAAAAATCTTTTATTTTTTAACCCCCTCCCTGGTGTCGGCCACTGGCCGACGCCCGCAGCAAAGGGGTTGAAAGGAAATCTCACCAGATGTCCTTCTAGCATCCGGAAATGACACCAGAGGATGCCAAATCTTGTTTACTGTTGCCAACTTACTGTTCTAGAGCACACATGAGAAAATTGTTCCACACAGTGATTGGTGTAATTTTCCTGGAATGCTAACATGGAGTCGCCACATTTTCTACCATTTCCGCTGGTTGAAGGGAATGTTCTGCCCACTCCTATTTTGTGCTCAGTCAAACTACTTGTTCCAGATGATGGCCCATTTAATCACCTAGGGTTGAAATGCCATTGACAACATACTGCCACAAAGACATTTTTGAAGATTATAGTACTCTGCACTACTTTAGAAGCTATGCAAACTTTGCCTATAATAAGTACTCTAGGTCATAAATGGCAATAGTATTTTGCCATGACCTTAATTGATCACTGTCACAGGCTGTGCATCTCACTTTTCAGCACAGTGTGTTCACCTGGTACACATGCAAAAGTGCTTCACTTAATGAGAATGTTCATTTATGTCTTGCAAATGTTCTTTACATAATATCCATTTTTTGAAGTTACTGTTGGCTTACAGGGTTATGTGCTATTTTCATCTACAGTTTTGTTTTTCTTTAAAAAAATATGGTCAGTGTGATAATGTGAATAATTATTTGAGGTGGATGATAGTCCACCACAAGTAATAAGGTCACTATCTTGTTTACCCAACAAAAGGTATCACTAATTTAAACCTCAGCTCAAATCCTGGTACCTGTCGCTCAGAGCAGACAAGCTTAACTTAATAAAATGTGTAAAGCATTTAGGACAAAAATGGTTGAAAAGTCAAAAACACAACACAATAAAAACCTCACTTGAATATATAAACATAGAGAACAATTTAAAGAACAAAATGAAACCTAAATGACAACATTCCATCAAAGGGAACCAGAGATATGAATTTGTAAAACATTTGTAAGGAAATGCCTCTTTTTGCATATTCACCCCACATTTATGGACTGAGGCTGCTAGTTTTTCGACTTTGAGAGTGCACTGAGGCCTGCTAACCAGTCAAAATGACAGTACCCATTTGGCAAGTACTGACTTACTTATGGTACCTAGGGTGCATGTAAGGTACAGTGTCCACCCAGGGCCACAGCACTCTTGTGCCACCCTGAGTGCGACAAAGGACAACATGGATCCCAGCCTTCTACTGCAGACTGGAAGGGCAGTGTTTACACTGCTAGTTTGACCCTGTAATTTAAACTGATGGGAAAGCCACCACTTCCCTTAACCCTATATGTAAGTCTCCACTAAGAAGGTTAATGGAACTCTATGGTAGGGAGCTATATGTGCTTAAGTAAGGCATACATTTTTCGTATATCTCAACAGCAACATTTTGAAATTCTCGTTTTGCTGGGGAAAACGTAATAGCCCATTGGCTAACACAGAGTTCCTGCTTGGCACTCACGCCTGACTTATGCCTGAATGGGGCTACCTAACTGGGTACTGTAAGGTATCAAGGTAATTGTGGCATTAAACTTGTCTTGATGCCCAGGTCGAATTTAATGTCACAATTAAAGTTCTGCAACTTTTAGAAAGTTGTCACTCTGTGCTCCAGATAATCCAGTAGCTTGGGGAAATGTGTGAATAACTTCCAGATCTGTAACAAAGTCAGCTGCTGCAGAGCAAGGTATTACCTCCTCTCCCTGGAAGGCCATTCGGGTATTAACCCAAACGGCAAGCTTCAAAGGAGAAGTTGCCTTTAAAGAGCAAGGGTTGCTTTTTTTCATTTACTAAAGTTGGACACAGGGACAGAGAGGGAAATCCAGTGCCCAAACCGGTTTTCCTGTGGGTGCATAGCCCCCAGATAGCCAAACCAGGTACCCAAACCTCCAGGGTGGGATACAAAGTTCCTGATGACCGAAGAAGGGTCCCGACATCTTGAGAGTGGCTGGAATACTGTACTCTAGAATAGCCAGATGCCACACATTGCAGTAAACACATCACCAGAAGGGAGAGGACCTAGTAGCGCAGTGACTAGTGATTGCTTGGCCACATCAGGGCACTTTCCTGGGATAAATATGCCAATCCTGACACCCTGCTCCCTAGATGACATTGGAGTTTGAAAAAGGACCAAAGAAGACTGCCCTGCTACCCTTGAACCTACACAAAGAGAGACTTCACCATAAAAAGGACAGTACATGCTGCACTTGGGCTGGTGAAGTTTGTACTGTCCAGTGGCTCGTGGCTTAGGGAAAAGTTGTTTCCTAGTCCCAGATCAAAACAATGACTCCAGTACTCTGTTGACAGATCCTCTGGAACCAGCTCAAGTGACTACAGAGCTGAAGAAGCCCAAACCGGCAATTTGGCAGCCACCACAGAAGTTTTGACACTACCTGCTGCTGGGAGCCCCAAGGGACTGATCCTTGATGGCCAAAAGTTACACTTGTGTCTGCTGGAAACAAGAGTGCCATCAGAGCCCAGATTCCTCTCTCAAGCAGGACACTAGCCCCCACCAAAGGATTCCACCCCAACTACAATGCAAGGACACCAATAGCCCAGCATCAGATGGACAGCTACTGCAATACAGAGGATTCTGTGGGACCCCTACCTCTGTGGCCAAAGTCATCTCACATCAACTGTGGACTGAGGGCTCACCTCAAAGGCACCCTTGTCGACGGCACCTCAAACAGAGCACCCTTGAGCATCTTTTCAGCCTGTATCCTCAGCATTCAGTTGTTTCCTGATCAAGCTGCATTTACAATCTAAATCAAGTTCAAAAGGCCTTTAGTAAGGCCATCTCTTTTTATCAGAAATAGTTTTCAGAGATACGTTTCCTCTAAAACTCTTGCCGTTGCCAATATACTAGTCATTTCTAAGTATAACAAACAAACTCTTGGTAGTATGACATGAAAATCATCTTTTAACATTCAGGCATTCCCTGAAGACTTGGATTTTTTTGCCAACATTAATCTCTCTAAAAATTGATAATCCTGATTTTGCTGTTTATCTTTTCTTTTTTTCCTTTTACCTCCCTCACAAGATGCAGCACCAAAAGACTTATGGTGCTTGAGCGCTATTATACATACATTTTCGATAACATAATGCAAAGAAAACTTCTCCAGTAAAGAAGAGATTGGCACTCCAGCGTTTATTGCCAGGAAGTTAACAACGTGTTTCGGTGTGAGCCATAACCACAATAGCAACACTGTGTCTGCACTTAAATTTTTTTAATATGCTCCGGCCCACACTGTGAGAAACACTTAAATCAAAAAGTGACTTAATATGGGGGAAAGGACCAAATACCTTATATAAATATCCCACCATCTTTAAAATTTCTCTTTGCTTATAGCATCCCTTAAATTACCAAATTACGGTAGACATTCAAAGTACACGTTAAACCCCTTAATAGTGTAATGTTCATAATACCATCATACAATTTAGTGAAAGTGACATAGTAGCAAATGTCTTCCAAATATCTGCCCCAAAATGGAGGTGTAATCTATATTGAACTGCCCCTCAATTCTCATTAATCAAATCTCTCTCCATATCTCCTATCCAAAATATTCAAACCATCATCTTTAAAGATCTCAAGTCCGAAGTGGGTGACATTCATTGTCCTTATTCCATGCGCGACTTGAAACAAGAATCATTGGTGAAATTTAAAACCTCAAATTTAAAATATCATTTCACAACAAGGGAACAAAGCAGCTTAATAAGCCCCCTCCCCATAATATTAACGGACCTAGGAATTTACAAAAAGACATATATTTTCTCATCTCTCTTTTAACCATTTGGTTTCGGTGGTCCATCTCCAAAATTGATTTGGCTTCTGCTCTATGCAGAATTTGCTCTCTATCTCCACCTCTAACTGGTTTAGGTATGTTAAAATAACATAACAGGACATAACATAAAAAACAGCTAAAGATGTATGCTGCCATTATCTCTGACACCAGGCCATGTCCATCTCTAAGGTTTACTTTTAAATCTCATTAGGTATTATATCCTGTTGGTCCTGGCTCTCTCTGCGGAGTCACCCCCAAACGTTTTGCCTTCACCCCTCCTGTTTGACTAAATCTGTTTTTGTTGGCCTTAGGTCTCAGTGCACCTTAGCACTGGTACTTAGTGCTAAAGTGCTTTTGCTTTCCCTACAATATGGCAAAATTGGCTAATACCTTAATGATCCAGTATTACATTTATCCAGAACCAGTAAACTAAGTGCTACTAGCGGGCTAGCATCACTCATTGTTCCATCCAAAGAAGCACTTTAGAACATACCTGTAGATCAGTTTTAAACTGCCATTTTGACCTTGCCAAAAAACATTTTGCTAGGCCTACACCTTACTTTTTAATACTTATAAGTCACTCCAAAAGCAGGGTCTAACAGCTCCTTGGTCAGGGTTCATGGTATTTGAAAGGTGGGATATGTGGATTCATGTTTTACATGTCCTAATAGTGAAAAACATCTAAAGTCATTTTTCACTACTGTAAGGCCTTTCCCAAAGGCTTGCATTGGGTTACCTCATTGCACTTAAAAAGTGACAACTTCAGTTTAGAAGCTGGTATGGAAATGATATTTACACACAAATGAACTGTTATTTTTGACATTATGTTAGAATTCTGAAAATGCCACTTTTAAAAAGTTGGCATTGTCTGTGCCTATACTAGTGTGCCTTACTGCGAGTGTCCTGTGTTTTATGAATGGCTTTTATCCTGACGGTTGCACATTATTCCTCCCAGCCATGAGGGAATAAAGGGCTTAGGTGTAACAGGATGGGCCATCCTGACAGGATGGCTGGGGGAGGAGTTGTGCCCAGCTCTGAATTACACTTTAAAAGACCTTGTCTGTAGAACATACAATGGGCCTGGCACTAATCTTTTTTCACCCCAGCCATTTGGGAGCCGAACCCAGGAAGGGCAGGGAGTAGGCCAGGTGTTGCCCTCTACACAAAGGCTGGCTGGGGAATAAAATGTGTTTTTATCAGATCTTGAATCTGGACCTGTGGAAAACTCAAAGGAAGCATTGAGCGGCTGCCCTGCTGCTGGAAGGAGTGCCTTGAAGCTCTGCTGCCTGATGAAGGAATACTAGACCTGCTTTTGAATCGAGGACCACCGGAGTAACTACATGGGCTAACTGGCTGGTAAGGTACAAGGACAAACCAAGCTCCAGAGATCCTGCCTCCTGCTGCTGCAGGTCCCTGTGCTATTGAGTATTAGCCCCCAAGTGCTTAGTCTCCAAGTTCTGGTATCTTGGTGGGGGTGCTAAAGAGGCCTATTTCTACCAAAACCCAAAACTTGAGACCCAGAACATTTTCCAGCAAAAACTGATCTAAGTACCAACTGCAGACAGGAACCTACCTGTAAGGAAATGCCTCCTTGGCATGGTTGCCCCCTGACTTTTTGCCTTTGCTGATGCTATGTTTACAATTGAAAGTGTGCTGAGGCCTGCTAACCAGGCCCCAGCACCAGTGTTCTTTCCCTAACCTGTACTTTTGTATCCACAATTGGCAGACCCTGGCATCCAGATAAGTCCCTTGTAACTGGTACTTCTAGTACCAAGGGCCCTGATGCCAAGGAAGGTCTCTAAGGGCTGCAGCATGTCTTATGCCACCCTGGAGACCTCTCACTCAGCACAGACACACTGCTTGCCAGCTTGTGTGTGCTAGTGGGAAAAAAACGAGTAAGTCGACATAGCACTCCCCTCAGGGTGCCATGCCAGCCTCTCACTGCCTAGGCAGTATAGGTAAGACACCCCTCTAGCAGGCCTTACAGCCCTAAGGCAGGGTGCACTATACCATAGGTGAGGGTACCGGTGCATGAGCATGGTACCCCTACAGTGTCTAACCAAAACCTTAGACATTGTAAGTGCAGGGTAGCCATAAGAGTATATGGTCTGGGAGTTTGTCAAACACGAACTCCACAGCACCATAATGGCTACACTGAAAACTGGGAAGTTTGGTATCAAACTTCTCAGCACAATAAATGCACACTGATGCCAGTGTACATTTTATTGTAAAATACACCCCAGAGGGCACCTTAGAGGTGCCCCCTGAAACTTAACCGACTATCTGTGTAGGCTGACTAGTTTTAGCAGCCTGCCACAAACCGAGACATGTTGCTGGCCCCATGGGGAGAGTGCCTTTGTCACTCTGAGGCCAGTAACAAAGCCTGCACTGGGTGGAGATGCTAACACCTCTCCCAGGCAGGAATTGTCACACCTGGCGGTGAGCCTCAAAGGCTCACCTCCTTTGTGCCAACCCAGCAGGACACTCCAGCTAGTGGAGTTGCCCGCCCCCTCCGGCCAGGCCCCACTTTTGGCGGCAAGGCCGGAGAAAATAATGAGAAAAACAAGGAGGAGTCACTGGCCAGTCAGGACAGCCCCTAAGGTGTCCTGAGCTGAAGTGACTCTAACTTTTAGAAATCCTCCATCTTGCAGATGGAGGATTCCCCCAATAGGGTTAGGATTGTGACCCCCTCCCCTTGGGAGGAGGCACAAAGAGGGTGTACCCACCCTCAGGGCTAGTAGCCATTGGCTACTAACCCCCCAGACCTAAACACGCCCTTAAATTTAGTATTTAAGGGCTACCCTGAACCCTAGAAAATGAGATTCCTGCAACTACAAGAAGAAGGACTGCCTAGCTGAAAACCCCTGCAGCGGAAGACCAGAAGACGACAACTGCCTTGGCTCCAGAAACTCACCGGCCTGTCTCCTGCCTTCCAAAGATCCTGCTCCAGCGACGCCTTCCAAAGGGACCAGCGACCTCGACATCCTCTGAGGACTGCCCCTGCTTCGAAAAGACAAGAAACTCCCGAGGACAGCGGACCTGCTCCAAGAAAAGCTGCAACTTTGTTTCCAGCAGCTTTAAAGAACCCTGCAAGCTCCCCGCAAGAAGCGTGAGACTTGCAACACTGCACCCGGCGACCCCGACTCGGCTGGTGGAGATCCGACACCTCAGGAGGGACCCCAGGACTACTCTGATACTGTGAGAACCAAAACCTGTCCCCCCTGAGCCCCCACAGCGCCGCCTGCAGAGGGAATCCCGAGGCTGCCCCTGACCGCGACTCTTTGAACCTAAAGTCCCGACGCCTGGGAGAGACCCTGCACCCGCAGCCCCCAGGACCTGAAGGACCGGACTTTCACTGGAGAAGTGACCCCCAGGAGTCCCTCTCCCTTGCCCAAGTGGAGGTTTCCCCGAGGAACCCCCCCCTTGCCTGCCTGCAGCGCTGAAGAGATCCCGAGATCTCTCATAGACTAACATTGCGAACCCGACGCCTGTTTCGACACTGCACCCGGCCGCCCCCGCGCTGCTGAGGGTGAAATTTCTGTGTGGACTTGTTTCCCCCCCGGTGCCCTACAAAACCCCCCTGGTCTGCCCTCCGAAGACGCGGGTACTTACCTGCAAGCAGACCGGAACCGGGGCACCCCCTCCTCTCCATTCTAGCCTATGTGTTTTTGGGCACCACTTTGAACTCTGCACCTGACCGGCCCTGAGCTGCTGGTGTGGTGACTTTGGGGTTGCTCTGAACCCCCAACGGTGGGCTACCTTGGACCAAGAACTGAACCCTGTAAGTGTCCTACTTACCTGGTAAAACTAACAAAAACTTACCTCCCCTAGGAACTGTGAAAATTGCACTGTGTCCACTTTTAAAACAGCTATTTGTCAATAACTTGAAAAGTATACATGCAATTTTGATGATTTGAAGTTCCTAAAGTACTTACCTGCAATACCTTTCGAATGAGATATTACATGTAGAATTTGAACCTGTGGTTCTTAAAATAAACTAAGAAAAGATATTTTTCTATAACAAAACCTATTGGCTGGATTTGTCTCTGAGTGTGTGTACCTCATTTATTGTCTATGTGTATGTACAACAAATGCTTAACACTACTCCTTGGATAAGCCTACTGCTCGACCACACTACCACAAAATAGAGCATTAGTATTATCTATTTTTACCACTATTTTACCTCTAAGGGGAACCCTTGGACTCTGTGCATGCTATTCCTTACTTTGAAATAGCACATACAGAGCCAACTTCCTACATTGGTGGCAGCGGTGGGGTACAAGACTTTGCATTTGCTGGACTACTCAGCCAATACCTGATCACACGACAAATTCCAAAATTGTCATTAGAAATTGATTTTTGCAATTTGAAAAGTTTTCAGCTGTTCAGGAAGTTCATCCTAACATTGGCCCATGACATTCCCCTTGCTGGACATTTGGGACAAACCAAGACGTGGGAGAGGTTAGTCAACCACTTCTACTGGCCCAATATGTCCAACATGGTTAAGGAGTTTTGCCTCTCCTGCCCCACCTGTCAAGCCAGTGGTAAGACAGGTGGGCATCCAAAGGCCCCCCTCATTCCACTTCCAGTGGTGGGGGTTCCCTTTGAAAGAGTGGGTGTGGACATAGTTGGTCCACTGGAACCTCCCACAGCCTCAGGAAATATGTATATCCTGGTAGTAGTGGATCATGCTACCAGGTATCCTGAAGCTATTCCCCTTAGGTCGACTACTGCCCCTGCAGTAGCCAAGGCCCTCATTGGTATCTTTACCAGAGTGGGTTTCCCTAAGGAGGTGGTGTCTGACAGAGGTACCAACTTCATGTCAGCATACCTAAAGCACATGTGGAATGAGTGTGGGGTGACTTATAAATTCACTACACCATACCATCCACAAACTAATGGCTTAGTTGAGAGATTCAACAAGACATTAAAGGGCATGATCATGGGGCTCCCAGAAAAACTCAAAAGGAGATGGGATGTCCTCTTGCCATGCCTGCTTTTCGCTTACAGAGAGGTGCCACAGAAGGGAGTAGGATTCTCACCCTTTGAACTTCTGTTTGGTCATCCTGTAAGGGGACCACTTGCCCTTGTTAAAGAAGGCTGGGAGAGACCTCTCCATGAGCCTAAACAGGACATAGTGGACTATGTACTTGGCCTTCGCTCTAGAATGGCAGAGTACATGGAAAAGGCAACCAAAAACCTTGAGGCCAGCCAACAACTCCAGAAGTTTTGGTATGACCAAAAGGCTGCACTGGTTGAGTTCCAACCAGGGCAGAAAGTCTGGGTTCTGGAGCCTGTGGCTCCCAGGGCACTCCAGGACAAATGGAGTGGCCCTTACCCAGTACTAGAAAGGAAGAGTCAGGTCACCTACCTGGTGGACCTGGGCACAAGCAGGAGCCCCAAGAGGGTGATCCATGTAAACCGCCTTAAGCTCTTCCACGACAGGGCTGATGTCAATCTGTTGATGGTAACAGATGAGGATCAGGAGGCAGAGAGTGAACCTCTCCCTGATCTTCTGTCATCAGACCCAAAAGATGGCACAGTAGATGGAGTGATCTACTCAGACACCCTCTCTGGCCAACAGCAAGCTGATTGTAGGAGAGTCCTACAACAGTTTCCTGAACTCTTCTCCTTAACCCCTGGTCAGACACACCTGTGTACCCATGATGTGGACACAGGAGACAGCATGCCTGTCAAGAACAAAATCTTTAGACAATCTGACCATGTTAAGGAAAGCATCAAGGTGGAAGTCCACAAGATGCTGGAATTGGGAGTAATTGAGCGCTCTGACAGCCCCTGGGCTAGCCCAGTGGTCTTAGTCCCCAAACCTCACACCAAAGATGGAAAGAAAGAGATGAGGTTTTGTGTGGACTACAGAGGGCTCAATTCTGTCACCAAGACAGATGCTCATCCAATTCCAAGAGCTGATGAGCTCATAGACAAATTAGGTGCTGCCAAATTCTTAAGTACCTTTGACTTGACAGCAGGGTACTGGCAAATAAAAATGGCACCTGGAGCAAAAGAGAAAACAGCATTCTCCACACCTGATGGGCATTATCAGTTTACTGTTATGCCCTTTGGTTTAAAGAATGCCCCTGCCACCTTCCAAAGGTTGGTGAATCAAGTCCTTGCTGGCTTGGAGTCCTTTAGCACAGCTTATCTTGATGATATTGCTGTCTTTAGCTCCACCTGGCAGGATCACCTGGTCCACCTGAAGAAGGTTTTGAAGGCTCTGCAATCTGCAGGCCTCTCTATCAAGGCATCCAAATGCCAGATAGGGCAGGGAACTGTGGTTTACTTGGGACACCTTGTAGGTGGAGGCCAAGTTCAGCCACTCCAACCCAAGATCCAGACTATTCTGGACTGGGTAGCTCCAAAAACCCAGACTCAAGTCAGGGCATTCCTTGGCTTGACTGGATATTACAGGAGGTTTGTGAAGGGATATGGATCCATTGTGACAGCCCTCACTGAACTCACCTCCAAGAAAATGCCCAAGAAAGTGAACTGGACTGTGGAATGCCAACAGGCTTTTGACACCCTGAAACAAGCAATGTGCTCAGCACCAGTTCTCAAAGCTCCAGATTATTCTAAGCAGTTCATTGTGCAGACTGATGCCTCTGAACATGGGATAGGGGCAGTTTTGTCCCAAACAAATGATGATGGCCTTGACCAGCCTGTTGCTTTCATTAGCAGGAGGTTACTCCCCAGGGAGCAGCGTTGGAGTGCCATTGAGAGGGAGGCCTTTGCTGTGGTTTGGTCCCTGAAGAAGCTGAGACCATACCTCTTTGGGACTCACTTCCTAGTTCAAACTGACCACAGACCTCTCAAATGGCTGATGCAAATGAAAGGTGAAAATCCTAAACTGTTGAGGTGGTCCATCTCCCTACAGGGAATGGACTTTATAGTGGAACACAGACCTGGGACTGCCCATGCCAATGCAGATGGCCTTTCCAGGTTCTTCCACTTAGAAAATGAAGACTCTCTTGGGAAAGGTTAGTCTCATCCTCTTTCGTTTGGGGGGGGGTTGTGTAAGGAAATGCCTCCTTGGCATGGTTGCCCCCTGACTTTTTGCCTTTGCTGATGCTATGTTTACAATTGAAAGTGTGCTGAGGCCTGCTAACCAGGCCCCAGCACCAGTGTTCTTTCCCTAACCTGTACTTTTGTATCCACAATTGGCAGACCCTGGCATCCAGATAAGTCCCTTGTAACTGGTACTTCTAGTACCAAGGGCCCTGATGCCAAGGAAGGTCTCTAAGGGCTGCAGCATGTCTTATGCCACCCTGGAGACCTCTCACTCAGCACAGACACACTGCTTGCCAGCTTGTGTGTGCTAGTGAGAACAAAACGAGTAAGTCGACATGGCACTCCCCTCAGGGTGCCATGCCAGCCTCTCACTGCCTAGGCAGTATAGGTAAGACACCCCTCTAGCAGGCCTTACAGCCCTAAGGCAGGGTGCACTATACCATAGGTGAGGGTACCGGTGCATGAGCATGGTACCCCTACAGTGTCTAACCAAAACCTTAGACATTGTAAGTGCAGGGTAGCCATAAGAGTATATGGTCTGGGAGTTTGTCAAACACGAACTCCACAGCACCATAATGGCTACACTGAAAGCTGGGAAGTTTGGTATCAAACTTCTCAGCACAATAAATGCACACTGATGCCAGTGTACATTTTATTGTAAAATACACCCCAGAGGGCACCTTAGAGGTGCCCCCTGAAACTTAACCGACTATCTGTGTAGGCTGACTAGTTTTAGCAGCCTGCCACAAACCGAGACATGTTGCTGGCCCCATGGGGAGAGTGCCTTTGTCACTCTGAGGCCAGTAACAAAGCCTGCACTGGGTGGAGATGCTAACACCTCTCCCAGGCAGGAATTGTCACACCTGGCGGTGAGCCTCAAAGGCTCACCTCCTTTGTGCCAACCCAGCAGGACACTCCAGCTAGTGGAGTTGCCCGCCCCCTCCGGCCAGGCCCCACTTTTGGCGGCAAGGCCGGAGAAAATAATGAGAAAAACAAGGAGGAGTCACTGGCCAGTCAGGACAGCCCCTAAGGTGTCCTGAGCTGAAGTGACTCTAACTTTTAGAAATCCTCCATCTTGCAGATGGAGGATTCCCCCAATAGGGTTAGGATTGTGACCCCCTCCCCTTGGGAGGAGGCACAAAGAGGGTGTACCCACCCTCAGGGCTAGTAGCCATTGGCTACTAACCCCCCAGACCTAAACACGCCCTTAAATTTAGTATTTAAGGGCTACCCTGAACCCTAGAAAATGAGATTCCTGCAACTACAAGAAGAAGGACTGCCTAGCTGAAAACCCCTGCAGCGGAAGACCAGAAGACGACAACTGCCTTGGCTCCAGAAACTCACCGGCCTGTCTCCTGCCTTCCAAAGATCCTGCTCCAGCGACGCCTTCCAAAGGGACCAGCGACCTCGACATCCTCTGAGGACTGCCCCTGCTTCGAAAAGACAAGAAACTCCCGAGGACAGCGGACCTGCTCCAAGAAAAGCTGCAACTTTGTTTCCAGCAGCTTTAAAGAACCCTGCAAGCTCCCCGCAAGAAGCGTGAGACTTGCAACACTGCACCCGGCGACCCCGACTCGGCTGGTGGAGATCCGACACCTCAGGAGGGACCCCAGGACTACTCTGATACTGTGAGAACCAAAACCTGTCCCCCCTGAGCCCCCACAGCGCCGCCTGCAGAGGGAATCCCGAGGCTGCCCCTGACCGCGACTCTTTGAACCTAAAGTCCCGACGCCTGGGAGAGACCCTGCACCCGCAGCCCCCAGGACCTGAAGGACCGGACTTTCACTGGAGAAGTGACCCCCAGGAGTCCCTCTCCCTTGCCCAAGTGGAGGTTTCCCCGAGGAACCCCCCCCTTGCCTGCCTGCAGCGCTGAAGAGATCCCGAGATCTCTCATAGACTAACATTGCGAACCCGACGCCTGTTTCGACACTGCACCCGGCCGCCCCCGCGCTGCTGAGGGTGAAATTTCTGTGTGGACTTGTTTCCCCCCCGGTGCCCTACAAAACCCCCCTGGTCTGCCCTCCGAAGACGCGGGTACTTACCTGCAAGCAGACCGGAACCGGGGCACCCCCTCCTCTCCATTCTAGCCTATGTGTTTTTGGGCACCACTTTGAACTCTGCACCTGACCGGCCCTGAGCTGCTGGTGTGGTGACTTTGGGGTTGCTCTGAACCCCCAACGGTGGGCTACCTTGGACCAAGAACTGAACCCTGTAAGTGTCCTACTTACCTGGTAAAACTAACAAAAACTTACCTCCCCTAGGAACTGTGAAAATTGCACTAAGTGTCCACTTTTAAAACAGCTATTTGTCAATAACTTGAAAAGTATACATGCAATTTTGATGATTTGAAGTTCCTAAAGTACTTACCTGCAATACCTTTCGAATGAGATATTACATGTAGAATTTGAACCTGTGGTTCTTAAAATAAACTAAGAAAAGATATTTTTCTATAACAAAACCTATTGGCTGGATTTGTCTCTGAGTGTGTGTACCTCATTTATTGTCTATGTGTATGTACAACAAATGCTTAACACTACTCCTTGGATAAGCCTACTGCTCGACCACACTACCACAAAATAGAGCATTAGTATTATCTATTTTTACCACTATTTTACCTCTAAGGGGAACCCTTGGACTCTGTGCATGCTATTCCTTACTTTGAAATAGCACATACAGAGCCAACTTCCTACATTGGTGGCAGCGGTGGGGTACAAGACTTTGCATTTGCTGGACTACTCAGCCAATACCTGATCACACGACAAATTCCAAAATTGTCATTAGAAATTGATTTTTGCAATTTGAAAAGTTTTCAGCTGTTCAGGAAGTTCATCCTAACATTGGCCCATGACATTCCCCTTGCTGGACATTTGGGACAAACCAAGACGTGGGAGAGGTTAGTCAACCACTTCTACTGGCCCAATATGTCCAACATGGTTAAGGAGTTTTGCCTCTCCTGCCCCACCTGTCAAGCCAGTGGTAAGACAGGTGGGCATCCAAAGGCCCCCCTCATTCCACTTCCAGTGGTGGGGGTTCCCTTTGAAAGAGTGGGTGTGGACATAGTTGGTCCACTGGAACCTCCCACAGCCTCAGGAAATATGTATATCCTGGTAGTAGTGGATCATGCTACCAGGTATCCTGAAGCTATTCCCCTTAGGTCGACTACTGCCCCTGCAGTAGCCAAGGCCCTCATTGGTATCTTTACCAGAGTGGGTTTCCCTAAGGAGGTGGTGTCTGACAGAGGTACCAACTTCATGTCAGCATACCTAAAGCACATGTGGAATGAGTGTGGGGTGACTTATAAATTCACTACACCATACCATCCACAAACTAATGGCTTAGTTGAGAGATTCAACAAGACATTAAAGGGCATGATCATGGGGCTCCCAGAAAAACTCAAAAGGAGATGGGATGTCCTCTTGCCATGCCTGCTTTTCGCTTACAGAGAGGTGCCACAGAAGGGAGTAGGATTCTCACCCTTTGAACTTCTGTTTGGTCATCCTGTAAGGGGACCACTTGCCCTTGTTAAAGAAGGCTGGGAGAGACCTCTCCATGAGCCTAAACAGGACATAGTGGACTATGTACTTGGCCTTCGCTCTAGAATGGCAGAGTACATGGAAAAGGCAACCAAAAACCTTGAGGCCAGCCAACAACTCCAGAAGTTTTGGTATGACCAAAAGGCTGCACTGGTTGAGTTCCAACCAGGGCAGAAAGTCTGGGTTCTGGAGCCTGTGGCTCCCAGGGCACTCCAGGACAAATGGAGTGGCCCTTACCCAGTACTAGAAAGGAAGAGTCAGGTCACCTACCTGGTGGACCTGGGCACAAGCAGGAGCCCCAAGAGGGTGATCCATGTAAACCGCCTTAAGCTCTTCCACGACAGGGCTGATGTCAATCTGTTGATGGTAACAGATGAGGATCAGGAGGCAGAGAGTGAACCTCTCCCTGATCTTCTGTCATCAGACCCAAAAGATGGCACAGTAGATGGAGTGATCTACTCAGACACCCTCTCTGGCCAACAGCAAGCTGATTGTAGGAGAGTCCTACAACAGTTTCCTGAACTCTTCTCCTTAACCCCTGGTCAGACACACCTGTGTACCCATGATGTGGACACAGGAGACAGCATGCCTGTCAAGAACAAAATCTTTAGACAATCTGACCATGTTAAGGAAAGCATCAAGGTGGAAGTCCACAAGATGCTGGAATTGGGAGTAATTGAGCGCTCTGACAGCCCCTGGGCTAGCCCAGTGGTCTTAGTCCCCAAACCTCACACCAAAGATGGAAAGAAAGAGATGAGGTTTTGTGTGGACTACAGAGGGCTCAATTCTGTCACCAAGACAGATGCTCATCCAATTCCAAGAGCTGATGAGCTCATAGACAAATTAGGTGCTGCCAAATTCTTAAGTACCTTTGACTTGACAGCAGGGTACTGGCAAATAAAAATGGCACCTGGAGCAAAAGAGAAAACAGCATTCTCCACACCTGATGGGCATTATCAGTTTACTGTTATGCCCTTTGGTTTAAAGAATGCCCCTGCCACCTTCCAAAGGTTGGTGAATCAAGTCCTTGCTGGCTTGGAGTCCTTTAGCACAGCTTATCTTGATGATATTGCTGTCTTTAGCTCCACCTGGCAGGATCACCTGGTCCACCTGAAGAAGGTTTTGAAGGCTCTGCAATCTGCAGGCCTCTCTATCAAGGCATCCAAATGCCAGATAGGGCAGGGAACTGTGGTTTACTTGGGACACCTTGTAGGTGGAGGCCAAGTTCAGCCACTCCAACCCAAGATCCAGACTATTCTGGACTGGGTAGCTCCAAAAACCCAGACTCAAGTCAGGGCATTCCTTGGCTTGACTGGATATTACAGGAGGTTTGTGAAGGGATATGGATCCATTGTGACAGCCCTCACTGAACTCACCTCCAAGAAAATGCCCAAGAAAGTGAACTGGACTGTGGAATGCCAACAGGCTTTTGACACCCTGAAACAAGCAATGTGCTCAGCACCAGTTCTCAAAGCTCCAGATTATTCTAAGCAGTTCATTGTGCAGACTGATGCCTCTGAACATGGGATAGGGGCAGTTTTGTCCCAAACAAATGATGATGGCCTTGACCAGCCTGTTGCTTTCATTAGCAGGAGGTTACTCCCCAGGGAGCAGCGTTGGAGTGCCATTGAGAGGGAGGCCTTTGCTGTGGTTTGGTCCCTGAAGAAGCTGAGACCATACCTCTTTGGGACTCACTTCCTAGTTCAAACTGACCACAGACCTCTCAAATGGCTGATGCAAATGAAAGGTGAAAATCCTAAACTGTTGAGGTGGTCCATCTCCCTACA